>NC_079194.1:57164122-57468809 GCF_029499605.1 Hyla sarda
CTTGCCTGACTTTCATCAATACCCTCGGTATCATGGAAAGTGGAGGGAATATGTAGGCCAGCCTGAACCTCCATGGTATGGACAGGCCGTCTATCGCCACAGGATTGTCCTCTTTGTAAAGAGAGAAAAACTTGCTCACTTTGGCGTTCAGACGTGTTGCCATGAGATCTATCTCTGGCACTCCACACCGCAGAGTTATCTTCTTGAAAACTTCTTCGTTGAGGGACCATTCACCCTGGACTGGAAGGCCGCGACGATCTGCTACTGTGTTGAGATCCCCTTTGATGTGTATCGCTGAAAGGTGGGTCAAGTTAGTCTCTGCCCAAGACAGAATTAGTCTGGACTCCTTGAGGAGTGCTTGAGACTTCGTGCCTCCCTGTCTGTTGATGTAGGACACCACAGTGGTGTTGTCCGACCAAACTTTTATTGCTTTCCCTAGAATTAGGGGTGCGAAGTGGAGAGCTAGACGAACTGCTCTTAGTTCTCTCATGTTGGAGGAGAGAAGTCTATCCTGAGAGGTCCCAGTACCCTGAACAGGACACTCGTTCAGATGGGCTCCCCAACCCAGAAGGGAGGCGTCCGTGGTCAAAATGATCCAACGAGGTTGAATCAAGGACTTCCCATCCGTCAGATCCCTCCACCATATGAGAGATGTTCGGACTTCGGGAGACAGGGTGCATCTCTTGTCCAACCCTTTGGGGTTGCGATTCCAAACCGACAAGACCTGATCTTGAAGTGGTCGGAGATGCCAAAGGGCCCAGGGAACTGCCTCTGCAGATGCTGACATGTGGCCCAACATCTTCATCAGAGTTCGGATGGAGACTTTGTGAGGACTCCTCAGAAACTCTGCGGCTCTTATCACTCGATTCTTTCTCTCTGGAGTCAGAGATAAAGTCATGTGGGAAGAATGAAGCCGAGAAACTTCCTGGATGTGGAAGGAATGATCTCGGACTTTTCCCAGTTTATAATCCAGCCCAGACGCTGAAGGAAATCTAGAGCCAGATGAAGATGAGATTGTAAGACTTCTGGAGAAGTGGCTTTTAGAAGCCAGTCGTCCACGTAAGGAATAATCTCTAGACCTCTTAGTCTGAGGGCAGCAACAACTGGAGCCACAACCTTTGTAAAAGTGTGGGGAGCAGAAGTAATGCCGAAAGGTAGGACAGCAAACTGGAGGTGTCTTACCACTCCTTTTATGGTGACAGCAACCCTCAAGAATTTCCTGTGAGCAGGATAAATGGGAACGTGAAGGTAGGCGTCCTTCAGATCGATGGTGACCATAAGATATTGAGGGTCCAGTATGCTGATGACTGACTGGATGGTTTCCATTCTGAACCACCTTTTCTTTATGAAGCGGTTTAGGAAATGGAGGTCGATAATCATGTGCCAGTCTCCTGACGGCTTTGGGACTAGGAAGATAGGGGAGTAGACCCCTAACCCTCTTTGGTGGAAGGGGACTTCCTCTAGGGCTTGTTTCTCTATATATTGGAGAACCGAGTCCTCCAGAAACAATTGCTTTGTTTGGGGTAATAACTTTGTTAACACAAACTTCCTTGGGAGGGAGAAATAAAATCTATTTTGTAGCCTGCCCTGACTACTTCTAGGACCCAAGGATCCTGGATTTCTTGCATCCAGGTGTCTATAAACAAACTTAAGCGGCCTCCCACAGGAGGAGATCTGGAAAAACTTTCCAACTGAAGATCTTGAAGGGAAGGGAGAGGGAAAACTTAAGTGGATCTCTCGGGACTGTCACGAGTCAGACTTCTGGTCTTTACCCCGACCGCGTCCTCCACCATGCCTTGGGTTATATTGGCGCTTCTGAGTCTTGGAAGAGGCCTGATTTCTGTTTCCTCTGCCCTTACTTCGGCCGCGAAAATTTTGGACAGGAAGGCATTTGCCCTTCTTGTCGGCGAAGCTTTCCATTATCTCATCCAATTGAGACCCGAATAGTCTACCAGGCTCAAAAGAAAGCCCACATAGATTGATTTTAGAGGAGTTATCCGCCTGCCAGGGGCGGAGCCACAAGGGGCGTCTACTGGCTGAAGCAAGGCCCATGGATTTTGCAGCCAGCTTTAGGTGTTGTTGAGACGCCTCGCAAAGAAAATCTAGACTAAGAAGAAGGGTCTTAAATGAGTCCAGAATTTCCTCTCTGGGAACATTTCCTTCTATGTCAGACTGAATCTGGAGAATTTGGTCCTTGGCGAAGTCAGAAACTTCTGATGAAGCAATAGCCACATTAGCAGAGGCAGAAGCAGCAGAATAGCAACGTCTCAGTAGAGAATCTACTTTCCTGTCAAGGGGTTCTTGGAGATTACTTCCATCATCCGCAGGAACGGAGGGGTGTGGATTACATGCTGGACTTACGCACTCACCCAGAGATGCAGAGCTTGTGCAGTAAGGTACTGAAAGTCCCATGAACTTGCATAGAAATTCATTCAAAAAATCTGACATCACATTGAATCTGCCATTTGTGTTTCCCCCTAAAACATTTTCAAAAATTTGTGTCAAGTCTGCTTTGTGAAAAAAACCTGTTCATCTCTAGTCAGATTGACTATGATTTAGATCCCCTGAAGGCCATTTATAGGAGGCAACACTTGTTTGATTTAGGTTCTGTAAAATGTGAATCTTATATCAGTCAGAGTGGACTGCAGCCATAGAGATTGTTTGATCTACCATAATACTTTAATAAGTAAGGCATAAGGCACTTCATTAATGGACAGCCTCCATGAATGTAGATATGGACAGCCTCCATGAATGTAGATACAAATAAAGTGCAAATGTGTTATAAGCAATGTGTTTTCTAGAGATAGTACATGAAAAAATCATATTTTAAAGGGGTACTCCAGAGAATTATTATTATTTTATTATTTTTTTCAAATCAGCTGGTGCCAGAAAGTTAAACAGATTTGTAAATTAGAACATCCACAAAAGCAACAGAAAAAGGGGAGAGCACTCTTAAGAGCAATATCACCTTATATAAGCAAAGCGGTCCTCAGCGACCTCTGTTGGAGTCTCCTGCGGGGTGCACATATGACAGTGTGAAGTATACAACGTAAATACAATAAAGATCACATATGTGCACTCACCGCGTGGCAGAGACAGTCAAGCCTGGAGGTCCGGTGGCGAAGACGGGGTGACGGGTCTCGGCATCGGCACTTGTATGTTGCACTCGGAGGCTACACCGGCTGTTTCGCAGATAGACCCGGAACCCCGTCTTCGCCACGGGACCTCCAGGCTTGACTGTCTCTGCCACGCGGTGAGTGCACGTATGTGCTCTTTATTGTATTTAGATTTGTAAATTACTTCTATTTAAAAATCTTAATCAGTCCAGTACTTATCAGCTGCTATATGCTACAGAGGAAGTTGTATAGTCTTTTCAGTCTGACCACAGTGCTCTCTGTTGACACCTCTGTCCATGTCAGGAACTGTCCAGAGCAGGAACAAATCCCCATAGCAAACCTCTCCTGCTCTGGACATTTCCTTACATGGACAGAGGTGTCAGCAGAGAGCACTGTGGTCAGACAGAAAAGAACTATACAACTTCCTCTGTAGCATTCAGCAGCTGATAAGCACTGGAAGAATTAAGATTTTTAAATATAAGTAATTTACTAATCTGTTTAACCTTTTGACATAAGTTGATTTAAAAAAACCATTTCCACAAGAGTACCCCTTTAATGCTGACCAAAGAAATATCATGTACCCCATGAGAAATGAGTACTAATTCTACATATACATGTACAAATAAAGGGATTATAATATCTATATCCAATGAAAACATACAAGGTGATTCTCAACACTGTCCGCCACGCAAAATTATTTAAATAATTGACAATTCCCTAGTGACAAGAAATTAATTTCAGCGCCAGCTCCAAGTTATGTCTTCTTCTACCAGATCTACACGGTCATACCCAAGGATCATTTGTAGCTCCAATGGGCCAGTTCAACCATGATCTTTAAAGCGATATCCACCATAAGGTGACTTTAAAGGGGTACTCCAGTGAAAAACGTTTTTTTTAAATCAACTGGTGCCAGAAAGTTAAACAGATTTGTAAATTACTTCTATTAAAAAATCTTAATCCTTCCAGTACTTATTAGCTGCTGAATACTACAGTGGAAATTATTTTCCATTTGAAACAGAGCTGTCTGCTGACATCATGAGCACAGTGCTCATGGAACCGCAGTACCCCTTTAATACTTACCTTTAAGTCAGTAATGGATATGCTTAGAAAAGATCCGTGCTTGTCTTGGAGCTAAATGGCTGTAATGTGAGTCCACCATAACGCTATGGCTTTCTTTTTGTGAAATGGCTTTTTTCTGTTGGAGTTCCCTCCCTCCAATACAAGTCCCAGGACCCCTTGTTTGTAACTGTGAGGTCACTTTTCTCCCCTCCCCCCCTCCCCAACATCAACCACCCCACTCATTGAAGCGCACCTGGGACAATTCCATGCAGCAATGTGGAGAATGATCTCCCTCCCACAAAGCGGTCACTCCACCCATTAAAGCAGACAGACTCCCATTGCACACCTGGCTAGTAATGTAATTTCTGGGGCCCCACAGCAACCTGGGGAAACCTGAGATGACACTCATTTTGTATGCTGCTAAAAATAAACATCGGAGCAAAGATCACAGAAGAATTGCGAGACCAACATGAAACACAGTTACAGACACTATATTAGGAAATGCACTAACTTTCCAGCCCCTGTAGAACAGTCAATTTAAAAAAAAAAATCCTGGAATACCCCTTTAACACCTTAAGGACCAAGCCCATTTTAACCTTAAGGACCAGACCTTCTAAAATCCATAACTCTTTTATATTTCAGGGATGTGGAATTCCTATCGCCCAACGCCTGGGACTAGCAGTTTTGGGCGCCGGGCAGGTGAATTTGTCCGGCCCTTAGCCCGGCTTCGGGCAAGCAGGGCCGGACCTGACAAGTCTGGTGGCGATCTGCAGTCTGTATGGAGCGGGCTGCCGACTTCTGCCCGCTCCATACTCTGCCGCCTCCGACAAAAAAAAACTGTATCCTCGGAAGCAGAGCAGGGGAGATGAGAAGCTGTGTACAGTATTTGTCTTCTCTCCCCTGCTCTGCAGACGTGCGGGGGGAGATGAGGGGGCGTGGCTTCTTGCTCCCCGTGCAGACCTGCGTCCTCTGCCTTCACTCCCCCCAGCTGTAGCTTCGGAGAGCTGAGGGGAGGAGGCGCGTCTGCACGGGGAGATGCTTGCGGCGCTCTGCAGTATGTATGGAGCGGGCTCGGGATTCCTGCCCGCTCCATACTCTGCAGCCCCCGGCTGTTCTCAGTAGCCGGGGGCCGCCGCTAATAGCCAGCATGCGGCGATCGCCGCGGCTGGCTATTAACCCTTTAGATCGCCGCTGTCAAAGCTGACAGCGGCGTCTAAAGGGACATGTGAATGCTCCCTGGTGGGCTAGTGGGGTGGGTCGCCCCCCCACAGCGCGATCGCAGGGGGGCGATCCACTATAGAGGTAGCCGAAGGACTTACCTCTGCTTCCTCCTGTCCCGGCTCTGTCATTGATAGATCCTGGCTGGACCAGGCTCTATCAATGGATCACAGAGCACACAGATTAATAGAGTTCAATAGAATCTATTCATCTGTCCGAGGAATCTAATGATTCCTCATAAGTCTAATAAAGTGTAAAAAAAAATAAAAAAGTTTTCATAAAAGTTTGAAAGACACATTAACCTAGTGGTCTTCAAACTGTGCCCCTCCAGATGTTACAAAACTACAATTCCCAGCATGCCATGACAGCCGTTGGCTGTCCGGGCATGCTGGAAGTTGTAGTTTTGCAACATCTGGAGGGCCACAGTTTGAAGACCGCTGCATTAACCCCTTCCATGTTAAAAGTTCAAATCACCCCCTTTTCCTATATAAAAACATGCAAACATAATAAAAATAAACATTTGGTATCGCTTTGTGCGTAATTGTACAACCTATTAAAATATAACATTATGTATCCCGTACGGTAAATGTAAAAAAATACCAAACCACAGATTTGCAATTTTTATAATATCCCATAAAAAAAGTTAAAAAGCGATTAAAATGTCAGATCAATGCCAAAATGGTACCGATACAAAAAACAGATTATGGCGCAAAACATGAGCCCTCATACAGCCTGGTATGCGGAAAAAAAATAAAGCTACAGGGGTTAAAAAATGGCAATTAAAAAAATTAGAAAACGTTCAGAATTAGTAAAACATGATGTAAACGATACAAATCTGGTATCGCTGTAACCAGGCGCCTTAAGTATAAAACTAACCTGTTACCTCAACCACAAGGTAAATGGCGCAGAAAAGAAAACCACCAAATCTGCAAAATTATCTTTTACTATTTCAATTTCACTTCCCCAAATATATATATATATATATTTTTTGGTTCAGAGAATATGTTATTGAAAAATTAAAAGGTATCCTTATAGTAGGTAGTTATGGCTATAATAGGGCGAGGATGAAAAAATCAGAGCGTAAAAGCGAAAATTGGCCGGGACAAGTGGATCGTCATGAGGGACAAGTAGAGTTTGCTCCATTTTAGTCCCGTGGACAAGTAGTTTTTTATAAAATCTCCACACCCCTGTATTTCCTTCTACAGACCCATATAAGGGCTTGTTTTTTGTGTGACCAACCAAAAAATGTATTGCGAACCCAAAGAATTAAAATGAAAACCACAATTTTGCATATTTTGGAGGGTTTCGCATTCACACTGTTCTTTACAGTAAAAATGATGTGTTTTTTATTCTGTGGGTCAACACGATGAAAATGATACCCATGGCTAGATACTTTTCTATTTTTGTACCGCTTAAAAAAAAATTTCAAACTTTTTATACAAAATCAGTAATATAAAATCGCCCTGTTTTGACCACCTATAACTTTTTCATTTTTCTGTATATAGGGGGTATGAGGGCTCTTTTTTTTTGAACCGTCATCTGTAATTTTTATTAATACCACATTTGCATATATAAAACTTTTAGATCACTTTTTATAAATTTTTTTGGAATAAAATGTGACAAAAAAGCTGCATTTTTGGACTTTTTTATTTTTTACGTTTATGCCGTTTACCGTATGGGATCATTAACATTACATTTTGATAGTTCGGACATTTACGCACACGGCAATACCAAATATGTTTATTTAAAAAAATTTACGCTTTTTGGGGGTAAAATGGGAAAAAAGATCAATTTTCGTTTTTATTGGGGAGGGGAGTTTTCAAATTTTTCTTACTTTTTATTTTTAAATTTTTCAACTTTTTTTTACACTTTTTTTTTTACACCCCTTACCATAAGGGACTATCGATAGCAATCAGTTGATTGCTAATACTGTTCAGTGCTATCCACAGGACATAACACTGATGAGTATTATCGGCTATCTTCTGCTCTGGTCTGCTCGATCTCAGACCAGAGCAGAAGACCCGAGGAGACAGCCGGAGGCAGGTGAGGGGACCTCCGCCTGCCATTACAGATGATCGGATCCCTGCGGCAGTGCTGCAGGCGATCCGATCATCTATTTTAACATGTGCATTGCCGCAGATGCTGTGATGTGTATTGATCATGGCATTTGAGGTGTTAATGGTGGACATCTGCGCAATCGCGAATGTCGGCCATTACCGGCGGGCTGATAGCAGCCGGGACCTGAAGTGTATGAAACAAACAGCGCTCCGATGCTCGGGGTCATACAGGTAGAATTATCTGTCCTCTAAACACCATGGTCAGGTTGTAATAATGATGTGTATGATTATCTCATATTGTTTTACAGTATGTGGATATCAGTACCATAATGCTATGAAGCTTTTAAAGTACCTGGGCCAAGAGTTCAGATTTAGCCTTTAAAGCCTCATTAAAGAGATGTAAAAGTCGTTGGAATTTTGCATCTTTGTAGTCAAACCGATCCCCGAATGCAATGGAGCAGATGACATTGGCAACAGCATTGTTTACAAGGAAATGCGGATCGAATTGATCTGCAGAAAACACAACAATAATGTAGATAAATAAATATATAGATGACATAAATGGTCAGCAATTTGTGTAATATGTAATATGGTGCTGATAATTATTGTTTAAAATACTGGGAACTATTGGGGAGATTTATTAAACATTGCACCTGGTGAAGATCACTAAGATGTTTTTACTGATATCCACCATCCAAGAAGGTAGGACTAACCCCGTTTTTTGTGTGCAGGGGAGTGGCTGCCCCACACTCCGAATTTATTAGAATGTATGCCTGCTAGCAGCCATAAATATAATGGTAATCTATACACAGACATCATAATCCAGCTGACCTCCTTAAAGGGGTACACCGGTGAAAACCTTTTTTCTTTTAAATCAACTGGTGGCAGAAAGTTAAACATATTTGTAAATTACTTCTATTAAAAAATCTTAATCCTTCCTGTACTTATTAGCTGCTGAATACTACAGAGGAAATTATTTTATTTTTGGAATGCTCTCTGATGACATCACAAGCTCAGTTCTCTCTGCTGACATTATAATAATAATAATAATAATAATGCTTTATTTATTGTGGTCCTTACTGGGATTTGAACCCAATTCCCCAGCACTGCAAGGCAGCAGTGCTAACCACTGCGCCACTATGTTGCCCCTTGCAGCCCCTTGCAGCCCCTTGCATACATCTGCTATGCATCTGCTATGCATGGTTGCTAAAATGGACAGAGATGTCAGCAGAGAGCACTGTGCTCCTGATGTCATCAGTGTTCCAAAAAGAAAGGAATTTCCTCTGTAGCATTCAGCAGCTAATAAGTACTGGAAGAATTAAGATTTTTTAATAGAAGTAATTTACAAATATGTTTAACTTTCTGCCACCAGTTGATTTAAAAGAAAAAAGGTTTTCACCGGAGTACCCCTTTAAGTTGGGTGCTAGGATCATTACGAGGTTCAAGGGGTATTCCGACCATAGACATCTTTTCCTTTCCATCTCATCCTTTGGATAGAGGATAAGTCCTGCCACTGACTACCCCCCCCCCCCCCCCTGTGCGATCTCCGTGCAGCACCCGGTATTCTGTAGCGTGATGTCACATCTCCAGTCCTGGAAACCAGCATTTCCAAGTCTGCAGCAGAATGTCAGGTGCTGCACAGAGTGACGGGACTCCCATGAACAGACATCTTATCCCCTATCCTTTGGATAGGGGGTAACTTGTCTATGACAGGAATTCCCCTTTAAGTACATTCCCCTTTAAGTAAGACTTTGTTACAGAAAAATAACTCTTTATTCTGGGGATAAGATGTCTAGGGGTGGAGTACCTCAATAAAAACATTGATCAATGGGTTACTAGACAATGTTTAAAAAAGACATATAAATTCCATTCATCATAAAATCATGTGTGGTGTCCCGGTACCATATTATATACGTTACCTGTATAAAGGTCCCCATAGTCAGAGTCCCTAGGATGTCGGGGTCCCTCTTTTGTAGTTTCCCCTTGTCACCTCTCCCTTAGTCAATGACTATATAGCAGTTCTATTTAATATTAATATAAGTATAAGTATATAAATGTGTATATTTAGTTATCTACCTGTTCGGAGCGTGGCAGGACCTGCGGGTCACGTGGATAGGTTGGAACTCTATGGTTTTGCTTTAGGACCTTTGGAGGTTCCCATTACGTGGTCACCCACAATGTACTGTAACGGTGAGTGACAGTCGTTACGGACCAATCCAAAACGGCCGGCCCCTGCCCATATAAGGGACCTGCGCCATCTTGATCCCTCTCTTGGGTTGCTGACTCTGGAAGAGGTAGGACCTCCGCAGCTTACAAGACGATTTACTAGGCCAAAACCTTGCGGCCTAGGCCTATAACATAGTGGAAACACTAAGCAATTCCCCGCTACTCAACGCAAGATCACTGGACCTAATAATTCCCCTAAATCCAGCGGATCTCTGCTATACAATTCTTCAAAAGCTAAATTGGGGTTATCCGATCCCAACCGACTGTCAATCGCTGCTCAAGCCTGATGTAAAGAGACTCTGTTATCTGGACTGTTACTATTACTACATGTACAGAAATTCATCAGTAAAAGTTCCTGCAAGTTTTCAGTTAACAGCGGTTGTGGACAATCCTTTATTTCTGCATCACCTATTGCCCTTTAAGGGTGGCAATAGGCCTATCAAGAAACCAGCATTTAACCCTCACCCTGGTGTCACGAGTGAAAAGGGTTAACAGCGCCCTTAACTATCCTGAACAGCAACACCCTAAAGACCCTACACTCCCACAAGACAGTATCCTCTCATATGCCACCACACATGCAATACAATGTTTCTGTGTTCCAATACCAACAATTGTCATATATTAAAAAATAAAATACTACATATTTTTTGGTACCACAGCATAAAGTGTTTTATTTGTTTTATCAACATTGCCATTATCTTTCTTAATATAATATAGTGATGGAGTAGAGCTGTGCCTGTTATGTGAATTGGTTATGGACTCTGCCATTCCACATGGGCTGACAGCTTTTTCAATGCCTGCTGCCTGCATCGGAAGATCAGAGAGAAGACCGACGAGGGAATGGGAGCATCTGGAGGACACAAATGAGCTGTGGGGGGAGCCGTGTGACAAGTGAGTATTTGTTTTTTTATGTTGCCACATAAAGGGGCAGTGTTGGGGCTTATCTAATACTCGGGGGCTAAGAGGGGACCTAACTACTATATGGGGACCAAGAGGGGTCCTATATACTATATGGGGGCAGTGTGAGGGGCCACATTACTATATGCAGCACAGAGGGGGCCTTACTGCTATATGGGGGCAGTGTGAGGGGCCTTACTACTATATGGTGGCAGTATGGGGGCCTAACTACTATTTGGGGCAATGTGGGTACCAAACTACTACACACATGAATTGCATCTTTGCTGCATTCAAGGTCACCTACTCGGTCCTGGGTCTGCGGTTAGATGGGGTTGGTCCGGGCTGCTATTATTATTTATAATAAAGCACACAATGGTATTGTGCTCACAGCGCAACATCTACAGGTGAGCACATTACCTGCTCTATCCTTATACTATCCATACCTAGGAGATAATGGTACTTAGAGCGACTTTTCTGTGTTCTTAAAATCTGCATACTGTATTATATGTTTAAAATATGACTCTGTAATAGGAAAGCCACCTGTCAGCAAAGAGAACTTTTACAAATTGCATGATTAACGCCATAACGCTATGGCTTTCTTTTTGTGAAATGGCTTTTTTCTGTTGGAGTTCCCTCCCTCCAATACAAGTCCCAGGACCCCTTGTTTGTAACTGTGAGGTCACTTTTCTCCCCTCCCCCCCTCCCCAACATCAACCACCCCACTCATTGAAGCGCACCTGGGACAATTCCATGCAGCAATGTGGAGAATGATCTCCCTCCCACAAAGCGGTCACTCCACCCATTAAAGCAGACAGACTCCCATTGCACACCTGGCTAGTAATGTAATTTCTGGGGCCCCACAGCAACCTGGGGAAACCTGAGATGACACTCATTTTGTATGCTGCTAAAAATAAACATCGGAGCAAAGATCACAGAAGAATTGCGAGACCAACATGAAACACAGTTACAGACACTATATTAGGAAATGCACTAACTTTCCAGCCCCTGTAGAACAGTCAATTTAAAAAAAAAAATCCTGGAATACCCCTTTAACACCTTAAGGACCAAGCCCATTTTAACCTTAAGGACCAGACCTTCTAAAATCCATAACTCTTTTATATTTCAGGGATGTGGAATTCCTATCGCCCAACGCCTGGGACTAGCAGTTTTGGGCGCCGGGCAGGTGAATTTGTCCGGCCCTTAGCCCGGCTTCGGGCAAGCAGGGCCGGACCTGACAAGTCTGGTGGCGATCTGCAGTCTGTATGGAGCGGGCTGCCGACTTCTGCCCGCTCCATACTCTGCCGCCTCCGACAAAAAAAAACTGTATCCTCGGAAGCAGAGCAGGGGAGATGAGAAGCTGTGTACAGTATTTGTCTTCTCTCCCCTGCTCTGCAGACGTGCGGGGGGAGATGAGGGGGCGTGGCTTCTTGCTCCCCGTGCAGACCTGCGTCCTCTGCCTTCACTCCCCCCAGCTGTAGCTTCGGAGAGCTGAGGGGAGGAGGCGCGTCTGCACGGGGAGATGCTTGCGGCGCTCTGCAGTATGTATGGAGCGGGCTCGGGATTCCTGCCCGCTCCATACTCTGCAGCCCCCGGCTGTTCTCAGTAGCCGGGGGCCGCCGCTAATAGCCAGCATGCGGCGATCGCCGCGGCTGGCTATTAACCCTTTAGATCGCCGCTGTCAAAGCTGACAGCGGCGTCTAAAGGGACATGTGAATGCTCCCTGGTGGGCTAGTGGGGTGGGTCGCCCCCCCACAGCGCGATCGCAGGGGGGCGATCCACTATAGAGGTAGCCGAAGGACTTACCTCTGCTTCCTCCTGTCCCGGCTCTGTCATTGATAGATCCTGGCTGGACCAGGCTCTATCAATGGATCACAGAGCACACAGATTAATAGAGTTCAATAGAATCTATTCATCTGTCCGAGGAATCTAATGATTCCTCATAAGTCTAATAAAGTGTAAAAAAAAATAAAAAAGTTTTCATAAAAGTTTGAAAGACACATTAACCTAGTGGTCTTCAAACTGTGCCCCTCCAGATGTTACAAAACTACAATTCCCAGCATGCCATGACAGCCGTTGGCTGTCCGGGCATGCTGGAAGTTGTAGTTTTGCAACATCTGGAGGGCCACAGTTTGAAGACCGCTGCATTAACCCCTTCCATGTTAAAAGTTCAAATCACCCCCTTTTCCTATATAAAAACATGCAAACATAATAAAAATAAACATTTGGTATCGCTTTGTGCGTAATTGTACAACCTATTAAAATATAACATTATGTATCCCGTACGGTAAATGTAAAAAAATACCAAACCACAGATTTGCAATTTTTATAATATCCCATAAAAAAAGTTAAAAAGCGATTAAAATGTCAGATCAATGCCAAAATGGTACCGATACAAAAAACAGATTATGGCGCAAAACATGAGCCCTCATACAGCCTGGTATGCGGAAAAAAAATAAAGCTACAGGGGTTAAAAAATGGCAATTAAAAAAATTAGAAAACGTTCAGAATTAGTAAAACATGATGTAAACGATACAAATCTGGTATCGCTGTAACCAGGCGCCTTAAGTATAAAACTAACCTGTTACCTCAACCACAAGGTAAATGGCGCAGAAAAGAAAACCACCAAATCTGCAAAATTATCTTTTACTATTTCAATTTCACTTCCCCAAATATATATATATATATATTTTTTGGTTCAGAGAATATGTTATTGAAAAATTAAAAGGTATCCTTATAGTAGGTAGTTATGGCTATAATAGGGCGAGGATGAAAAAATCAGAGCGTAAAAGCGAAAATTGGCCGGGACAAGTGGATCGTCATGAGGGACAAGTAGAGTTTGCTCCATTTTAGTCCCGTGGACAAGTAGTTTTTTATAAAATCTCCACACCCCTGTATTTCCTTCTACAGACCCATATAAGGGCTTGTTTTTTGTGTGACCAACCAAAAAATGTATTGCGAACCCAAAGAATTAAAATGAAAACCACAATTTTGCATATTTTGGAGGGTTTCGCATTCACACTGTTCTTTACAGTAAAAATGATGTGTTTTTTATTCTGTGGGTCAACACGATGAAAATGATACCCATGGCTAGATACTTTTCTATTTTTGTACCGCTTAAAAAAAAATTTCAAACTTTTTATACAAAATCAGTAATATAAAATCGCCCTGTTTTGACCACCTATAACTTTTTCATTTTTCTGTATATAGGGGGTATGAGGGCTCTTTTTTTTTGAACCGTCATCTGTAATTTTTATTAATACCACATTTGCATATATAAAACTTTTAGATCACTTTTTATAAATTTTTTTGGAATAAAATGTGACAAAAAAGCTGCATTTTTGGACTTTTTTATTTTTTACGTTTATGCCGTTTACCGTATGGGATCATTAACATTACATTTTGATAGTTCGGACATTTACGCACACGGCAATACCAAATATGTTTATTTAAAAAAATTTACGCTTTTTGGGGGTAAAATGGGAAAAAAGATCAATTTTCGTTTTTATTGGGGAGGGGAGTTTTCAAATTTTTCTTACTTTTTATTTTTAAATTTTTCAACTTTTTTTTACACTTTTTTTTTTACACCCCTTACCATAAGGGACTATCGATAGCAATCAGTTGATTGCTAATACTGTTCAGTGCTATCCACAGGACATAACACTGATGAGTATTATCGGCTATCTTCTGCTCTGGTCTGCTCGATCTCAGACCAGAGCAGAAGACCCGAGGAGACAGCCGGAGGCAGGTGAGGGGACCTCCGCCTGCCATTACAGATGATCGGATCCCTGCGGCAGTGCTGCAGGCGATCCGATCATCTATTTTAACATGTGCATTGCCGCAGATGCTGTGATGTGTATTGATCATGGCATTTGAGGTGTTAATGGTGGACATCTGCGCAATCGCGAATGTCGGCCATTACCGGCGGGCTGATAGCAGCCGGGACCTGAAGTGTATGAAACAAACAGCGCTCCGATGCTCGGGGTCATACAGGTAGAATTATCTGTCCTCTAAACACCATGGTCAGGTTGTAATAATGATGTGTATGATTATCTCATATTGTTTTACAGTATGTGGATATCAGTACCATAATGCTATGAAGCTTTTAAAGTACCTGGGCCAAGAGTTCAGATTTAGCCTTTAAAGCCTCATTAAAGAGATGTAAAAGTCGTTGGAATTTTGCATCTTTGTAGTCAAACCGATCCCCGAATGCAATGGAGCAGATGACATTGGCAACAGCATTGTTTACAAGGAAATGCGGATCGAATTGATCTGCAGAAAACACAACAATAATGTAGATAAATAAATATATAGATGACATAAATGGTCAGCAATTTGTGTAATATGTAATATGGTGCTGATAATTATTGTTTAAAATACTGGGAACTATTGGGGAGATTTATTAAACATTGCACCTGGTGAAGATCACTAAGATGTTTTTACTGATATCCACCATCCAAGAAGGTAGGACTAACCCCGTTTTTTGTGTGCAGGGGAGTGGCTGCCCCACACTCCGAATTTATTAGAATGTATGCCTGCTAGCAGCCATAAATATAATGGTAATCTATACACAGACATCATAATCCAGCTGACCTCCTTAAAGGGGTACACCGGTGAAAACCTTTTTTCTTTTAAATCAACTGGTGGCAGAAAGTTAAACATATTTGTAAATTACTTCTATTAAAAAATCTTAATCCTTCCTGTACTTATTAGCTGCTGAATACTACAGAGGAAATTATTTTATTTTTGGAATGCTCTCTGATGACATCACAAGCTCAGTTCTCTCTGCTGACATTATAATAATAATAATAATAATAATGCTTTATTTATTGTGGTCCTTACTGGGATTTGAACCCAATTCCCCAGCACTGCAAGGCAGCAGTGCTAACCACTGCGCCACTATGTTGCCCCTTGCAGCCCCTTGCAGCCCCTTGCATACATCTGCTATGCATCTGCTATGCATGGTTGCTAAAATGGACAGAGATGTCAGCAGAGAGCACTGTGCTCCTGATGTCATCAGTGTTCCAAAAAGAAAGGAATTTCCTCTGTAGCATTCAGCAGCTAATAAGTACTGGAAGAATTAAGATTTTTTAATAGAAGTAATTTACAAATATGTTTAACTTTCTGCCACCAGTTGATTTAAAAGAAAAAAGGTTTTCACCGGAGTACCCCTTTAAGTTGGGTGCTAGGATCATTACGAGGTTCAAGGGGTATTCCGACCATAGACATCTTTTCCTTTCCATCTCATCCTTTGGATAGAGGATAAGTCCTGCCACTGACTACCCCCCCCCCCCCCCCCTGTGCGATCTCCGTGCAGCACCCGGTATTCTGTAGCGTGATGTCACATCTCCAGTCCTGGAAACCAGCATTTCCAAGTCTGCAGCAGAATGTCAGGTGCTGCACAGAGTGACGGGACTCCCATGAACAGACATCTTATCCCCTATCCTTTGGATAGGGGGTAACTTGTCTATGACAGGAATTCCCCTTTAAGTACATTCCCCTTTAAGTAAGACTTTGTTACAGAAAAATAACTCTTTATTCTGGGGATAAGATGTCTAGGGGTGGAGTACCTCAATAAAAACATTGATCAATGGGTTACTAGACAATGTTTAAAAAAGACATATAAATTCCATTCATCATAAAATCATGTGTGGTGTCCCGGTACCATATTATATACGTTACCTGTATAAAGGTCCCCATAGTCAGAGTCCCTAGGATGTCGGGGTCCCTCTTTTGTAGTTTCCCCTTGTCACCTCTCCCTTAGTCAATGACTATATAGCAGTTCTATTTAATATTAATATAAGTATAAGTATATAAATGTGTATATTTAGTTATCTACCTGTTCGGAGCGTGGCAGGACCTGCGGGTCACGTGGATAGGTTGGAACTCTATGGTTTTGCTTTAGGACCTTTGGAGGTTCCCATTACGTGGTCACCCACAATGTACTGTAACGGTGAGTGACAGTCGTTACGGACCAATCCAAAACGGCCGGCCCCTGCCCATATAAGGGACCTGCGCCATCTTGATCCCTCTCTTGGGTTGCTGACTCTGGAAGAGGTAGGACCTCCGCAGCTTACAAGACGATTTACTAGGCCAAAACCTTGCGGCCTAGGCCTATAACATAGTGGAAACACTAAGCAATTCCCCGCTACTCAACGCAAGATCACTGGACCTAATAATTCCCCTAAATCCAGCGGATCTCTGCTATACAATTCTTCAAAAGCTAAATTGGGGTTATCCGATCCCAACCGACTGTCAATCGCTGCTCAAGCCTGATGTAAAGAGACTCTGTTATCTGGACTGTTACTATTACTACATGTACAGAAATTCATCAGTAAAAGTTCCTGCAAGTTTTCAGTTAACAGCGGTTGTGGACAATCCTTTATTTCTGCATCACCTATTGCCCTTTAAGGGTGGCAATAGGCCTATCAAGAAACCAGCATTTAACCCTCACCCTGGTGTCACGAGTGAAAAGGGTTAACAGCGCCCTTAACTATCCTGAACAGCAACACCCTAAAGACCCTACACTCCCACAAGACAGTATCCTCTCATATGCCACCACACATGCAATACAATGTTTCTGTGTTCCAATACCAACAATTGTCATATATTAAAAAATAAAATACTACATATTTTTTGGTACCACAGCATAAAGTGTTTTATTTGTTTTATCAACATTGCCATTATCTTTCTTAATATAATATAGTGATGGAGTAGAGCTGTGCCTGTTATGTGAATTGGTTATGGACTCTGCCATTCCACATGGGCTGACAGCTTTTTCAATGCCTGCTGCCTGCATCGGAAGATCAGAGAGAAGACCGACGAGGGAATGGGAGCATCTGGAGGACACAAATGAGCTGTGGGGGGAGCCGTGTGACAAGTGAGTATTTGTTTTTTTATGTTGCCACATAAAGGGGCAGTGTTGGGGCTTATCTAATACTCGGGGGCTAAGAGGGGACCTAACTACTATATGGGGACCAAGAGGGGTCCTATATACTATATGGGGGCAGTGTGAGGGGCCACATTACTATATGCAGCACAGAGGGGGCCTTACTGCTATATGGGGGCAGTGTGAGGGGCCTTACTACTATATGGTGGCAGTATGGGGGCCTAACTACTATTTGGGGCAATGTGGGTACCAAACTACTACACACATGAATTGCATCTTTGCTGCATTCAAGGTCACCTACTCGGTCCTGGGTCTGCGGTTAGATGGGGTTGGTCCGGGCTGCTATTATTATTTATAATAAAGCACACAATGGTATTGTGCTCACAGCGCAACATCTACAGGTGAGCACATTACCTGCTCTATCCTTATACTATCCATACCTAGGAGATAATGGTACTTAGAGCGACTTTTCTGTGTTCTTAAAATCTGCATACTGTATTATATGTTTAAAATATGACTCTGTAATAGGAAAGCCACCTGTCAGCAAAGAGAACTTTTACAAATTGCATGATTAATGGTAAAAATTTCTGCCCTTTACATTTCTCACTATTTTTACTACTGACTTGACTCAATAAAAGTAAAAATTTGTGAGGCCAGGGAACTATAAGGGTATAAATGCCCTTTGGGTATATCTCTTGGCTCATTATAGCAGTCGCCATATGGCAAACGCTGAAGGAGGGGCATGTGATGAGACAAGAATGTCAGATTCTTTTATAGAAGCACAAAACCCAGAAAAAAACACGCCCCTTCATCTGCAGCCATGTATGAAAAAGCACCAGGGGTAGAACTGTCTCTAAAGCAGGTAGGAGGGTGGATCTGATTCTCGGTTAACATATGTTTATTTATACAACAAGTCTTTACACAAACATCTAGCACTCACCTTTCTGAGATTTAAATGCAGAACACAGACACTGAGCTTCTTCTGTCACTCTTTCCTCGAGAGATTTCTTGCCCATCCCAAAGTCTCTAAGTGTTGACAGGGTAAACCTTCTTTGCTCTTTCCATGAGCTTCCATATGGGGCCAGTAACAGGCCTAACAAGAATACATGAAATAGCAAAGAAAAAAAAAAGAAAAATTCTGGAAAAATTCAAGACTCTAATAAATTATACTTTGGATAAGAGATAAGTATGAGGTTACGGGTCCTCTGACTGCTGTGCCACATCCATCCCAGATCAGAAAAGACCATTGTATGCTGAAATGATTGTAACCTCAGGCCATTGTAATGTAATGGATAACTTTTATATTTTATAATTTTACCATACACTTGAAAACAATAATATATAATATGTATATGTATTGAACATTCCTGCTACAACTCAGTCCTTACCCATATACATATTACAGCTTGTGTAACAATAGGCTCATGCTAGACAGGTTCAGAGTCTATGAAACTGAGTCTATGTGATGTCTCAGTACGGGATATGCATCTCACAGTCCTGTCAGCTTGAGTCCCTGCACTTCCCCAGGCCTCACCATCATTGTACCCCTATAATCTGTATAATTGTATATTATGTGTGAAGGACCTTTGATATGGTCACATGGTTATTGATCACTTGATAATAGTTGTCACATGTTAAGGTCATATGTTTTGTTACCCAAAGAGCACCAGGTGACCAGATGACCCGCTAGCCTATGGGCTCCTTGCTCAGCCCCCCCTTTATAAGGAAGGGAGGAGCTGCAATCTGCTTCTTTCGCTCTTGGGATTCATTCTCTGCTGAGGTAAAGTTCAGTCCAGACATCTCAGAGCCAGTGTCCAGCACATCTGGAGGCCTCAAGCCTAAATTACAGCCACAAGCCAGTAAGTCAAGTCATCTCCGTCTGCTGTCACTATCTTCAGTCAAGTCAAGTCTTTTATAGTGAGTGTCGCTGTCCTAAAGTCTGTCAAAGTCACTGCAAGTCCCAGCAAGCTGCAAGGTCCCCTGTGTTACTGGTCACCTCTCTGGGATCCTGGCCAGCTGTAAAGACTGTACAATCTGTCTACCTCAGTAAAAGCTACCGTTAACCCTGACCTGGCCGTGGACCCTTATTTGCCCTGCCTAACTAGGACTAGTGGTGCTACCATTCGGGTAGTTATCGGTAAAACCATGCCCTGGCCCTATTAATGTAATAGTATACTAATGTGTAATAGTATAGTATTCAGCACAAAAATATAAATTTATAATAATACATTTATAATAATAAGTAGTATCGCATTCGGCACAAAAATATAAATATATAAATTCCTGATGATAAGTAGTGGGTCCCAAAGTAAGTGATTTTATATATATATATATATATATATATATATATATATATATATATATATGTAATAGTATTAAAAATTTATAAGATAATGGCAATATAAAATGGCTCCATAGATTAATAAAAAGATGGGGTGAGATAAAGGAATGGGGCAGTACACGGGATTGATAGAGCAGAATAAAAATGGGTTATCCATTAAAAATTACACTCTATTATTTCATTAACCATGTGGCAACAGTGTCTCTAAAGAATGTAGCCAATAGTTTGCCCTTTTTCGTAGAGTGTTAAACCTTTGATAGAGCATATTGCCAAAGATGTATCCCAGAGTGGCTCACAAGAGACTAAAGTTGCCTGAATGGTGCTCGTGCATATGGCAGGATACACTGTGTAACGTGAACCCATGGACAGTGTTATTCCGGTTCTAATTAAAGGACATCTGTAGTGCTCTGAAGTTTATCCCCTATCCGAAGGATAGGGGATAAGTTTTAGATTGCAGGGGTCCCCGCATCATGCGGGGACGGAACGCCCCTTTCCTGCACATTGTCGCGGCCCCGTACAGGAGATCGCGGGAGGCCCCAGTGCTCGGACCCCCCGTGATCTAAAACATCATTCAGATAGGAGATAAAGTTCAGAGCACTACAGATCTCCTTTAACCCCTTAAGGACCAAGGACGTACGGGGACATCCTTGCACCCTGCGCTTTAAGGACCAAGGACGTCCCCGTACGTCCTGGCGTTTTCCGATCAATGCCGCGCGCCGGGCAGAGATCGGAAGTGGATTCCTGCTGAAATGCTTCAGCAGGCATCCAGGGCAAACGCCGAGGGGGGCCATGTAGGCCCCCCATGTCGGCGATCGCCGCAAATCGCGAAGGAAATCGCCCTTGCGATCTGCGGAGATACCGGGCTGATCGGGTCTCTGGGACCCGACCGCCCGGTAATTTTGCATGATCCCGGCTGTCACAGACAGCCAGGACCATGCTGGAGTATAGGAGCGAGGTGGCAAGCCTGCCACCTCCTCCTGTCCCCTGCTATCCATCGGTTAGCTAACCGACCAATCGCAGGGTGGGGGGCGGTTACTTCCTCCTGCCCTGCCCGGCCCCTTGAAGTCCGGAGAGGATGGGAGGAAGACCGGAGGACGCAACGGGGGACGGGGGAGTGCTGGGGACCGGCCCTGGTACTTACCTCGTCCCTGAAGACCCGGATCCCGGCGATGAAGACGGCGGCGGCGGCGACAGGTGAGTTCCTCTTCAGCCGTGGTCGGGCCCTTTACAGCAATGCACGTCGCCGTAAAGCGGCATGCATTGCTGTATTGGGACCCTGTATAATACAACTCCCAGCATGCCCAGGCAGCCCTTGGCGTCTGGGCATGCTGGGAGTTGCAGTTTTGCAACTTCTGGAGGTCCACAGTTTTGGGACCACTGTGCCCTTCCAGATGTTGCAAAACCTAGAGAAAGGAAGGCGCCTCATGTGCGGGATCAGTAGATCTTGCAGGTGGGGGTAGGGGAAGGTGATTCCCAAGCCGCTTACCGAAGTTGGTTGTGCGCCCACACACAACAAGGTTAGGAGCAGAAGAGATATGAAGGCAGGTCCACTGCAGCCCTCCTGGATAGGTGTAGAATCAAAGGCGAATGACCAGGGAGTCAGGAGTTTGTCTGGCGCAGAGAGGAACCATCAGACAGCCAAGTAAAATCAATGGATTTATTAGATGCAACGCGTTTCGCTGCGCATGCGCAGCTTCATCAGGCATGACAAGGGGAGGCTGGTAACAGGTATATATACCTCCAGGAATTAACCATTAGAGTGCTTTTTAAAAAGAGTTGTTACATAGAATTACATATCCATATGACAATGTATGAAAAAAATATATAAATAAATATAAACAGAAATCACAAAAATAGTAATAAGACAGCAATATGAAAGCACTATGAAATCCTATAAACATATGTATATAAATATATATAATATAATATAATTATAATTATCGCATGTGATGTGAATGTAACACCACAAGCGACTCAAGAAATAGCACCGCTAAATCGCCGGTGCGGCATTCAACAACACAAGTTGGATATTATTTCAAAAGATATATATGATATAAAGAGTCATGTCAATTGATTCAAGAGATAGAAAAATTATTATTTAATTGTATATCGCTACCTTATTAAAAAATAAAATAGTAAAAAATAAATGACAGTGCGATAAACCAAACCGCAACTGATCAAAAAGGAAATGTATGAACACTACTTAGAGAATAAAATGAACTCAATTAACTAATGCGGTATTGAATACAGCAACCGGCGAAAACGCAGGGTGTGAATATTCGTACAAGAATCCAGATTAACAAACAATAAATAAATTAAAAATACAAAGATATTTATATGTAAAAAAGAAGAAAGGAAAATAAACAAAACTTAGATAATAAAACGTAAGGAATAAATAAATACACCGTGGGGCGCTCCAGGGTGAACAGTACAGAAGGAACAAAGAAAAAATCAAGGTATAATATTTTCGAAATTAATCCATATGGAAAGATGGGAAATTTTTAAATCCCAAATTATCAAATTATTTAACTGTATCGATACATTCATTAAAACCTTGAGGGTGCAAAGTATGTAGTTTGTGAATCCAAAAGGATTCGCGATTGTTCAGTCTTTGTATTCTATTAGGTAAATGAATGGGGATAGTTTCTAAAATAATTAATTTTAAAGTTTCATCTGTGTTTGTTCATCCTGGAGCGCACCGTTTGTGTGGTACGGCGCACGTATTGGCGATCGCAACCACAGGTTAATAAATAGATAGCAAAAGTGGTGTCGCAATTTAGTGAATCCTTAATTTTAAATGTTTGTTGTGTAAAAAAGGAAGAAAAAGTATCAGTTTGGATAATCCATTCACAACAGAGGCAGCGACTTTTTTTTACAAGGAAAACAATATGGTTTAATAGAACAGGAATTCTGTGGTGTACGATATTCGGAAAATCTGCTGGGGGCTAATAAATTGCTGAGATTTTTGGAACGTCTGTAGGTGACATTAGGGACTGGGGGAATTAATTGGTTTAGAATTTTATCATTTTGAATAATGGGCCAATTTTTTCTTAATATTTTTCTAATATTAGATGCCTCAATATTGAAATTCGTAACAAAATTGTATCTAAAGGGGTTATGAAGCTGATTAGAACTGGATTTTTTAGAAATAGATGTAACCAAATCAGATTGTTTTTTATCTTTCACCTTCATATATGCCTTAGTAAGAAGCGATTTAGGATAGCCCTTTTGTATAAAGCGTTGTTTTAAAACCTCAGCCTGAGAGATAAAATCTGAATCAGAGGTGCAATTTCTACTAATTCGTAAATATTGGCCGAATGGCACCCCTCTTAGCCAGCTTGGATAATGTGCACTGTCGAACTGTAAAAAAACAGTTATTATCGACAGATTTGAAAAAAGTCTTCGTAGAAATAGTGCAATCGACTGTTTTATGGATGTCAAGGTCTAAAAATTGGATGGAATTTTCTGCATAATGCATGGTAAATTTTATACCCCATGTGTTAGTGTTCAACTCTTGTACAAAGAGGTCAGCTTCATGTTTGGTACCTACCCAGATCAAAAAAAGGTCGTCTATATAACGACGAAAGAAAAAAACGGACTTAAAATACAGGGATTGTGCCATGACAAGGGATTCGAATCGCCCCATGAACAAATTAGCGTAACTAGGGGCGAATCGAGTCCCCATGGCACAGCCCCTATTCTGCCGATAAATAGTATGATTGAATTCAAAAACATTATTGAGAAGAATAAATCTAATAGACTCCAGTAAAAATTCTGACTGACTGGGGTTAAGTGAAGAGTCCTCTTGTAAAAAATGTTTAATTGCAGGAACACCTAAATCAGTGGAGATGTTAGAATAAAGGGAGCACACATCCAGGGTAAGAAAACTATAATAAGGGGGTAGGGATAGAGCATGTAATTCAGAAATAAGTTGGGCTGAATCTCTCAGATAAGATGGTAATTGTAAAACAAAGGGTTGAAGAAATAGATCTATAAAGTGAGAAAGGTTTGCAGTAATCGAACCAATACCTGAAATAATAGGTCTACCAGGGGGATTGGTTAAACATTTATGTAATTTGGGTAGATAATAAAAAATAGGTAAATTATAATTTTTAATATTGAGAAATGTGTGCTCCCTTTTATCCAACAATTGTTTTTCTGTAGCTCCACCTATAAGCAAACAATACTGTGAAAAAATATGAGGGGAAGGGTCATAAGAAAGCGGAGTATAATATTCAAGGTCTGATAAAATTCTAAGGGCTTCATTTTTATAATCAGCCCTATTCAAAACAGCAACCCCCCCACCTTTATCTGCAGGGCGAACAATAATAGATTTATTGTTCTGTATGGATTTAATTGCAATTCTCTCAGCAGAAGTTAGATTATCATTTTCCTTAAAAATAACAGATTTATCACATAAATTTGAAAAATCCTGCATGACCATATGATAAAAAGTCTCAAGATGGCTGCCACGATTGTGTAGAGGGTAAAACGAAGATTTGGGTTTTACTGGTACATGACGAGCTGGAGTCATGTCAACTAGTGTGGTAACAGGAGTTGAAGTGTTATCAATATTAGAATTACAAACTCCCAAATTCGAAATTTGGGGGGTATTAGTAGTTTGATGGTCCGATCTGTTCTGGATAAAGAAGTGACGGCTCAATATTAATCTACGAATAAAATCGTTTAGATCTAAAAATAACTGAAAATCGTTCGGACGTGCAGCAGGACAAAAAGACAGCCCTTTCGCAAGTAAATTAGTTTCATTTTCGGAAAGTATATAGCTAGATAAATTGAAAATTTTTATAATTTCTTTTTTTGTTATTAATTTTTCTGTCTTTGAGATAATTGTAGAGGTGGGTTGGCGTTTTCTCTGACCTCCTCTGCAACCTCTTTTTATAGATTGTGTTCGATTTGATGTCTTTATGAGGGGGTAATACTGGGTGATCGTGCGTAAGCGTACATCCAAATTGGCATTGCACGCTAGAGTGGCATCTGTAGTGAGAGGGCAATTGTAAAAAGAAGATGAGGAGGTGGAAGCAGGAGTAGAACTCCCTGGGGTGTCAAGCGTGTCATATTGTGAGCTATCAATGAGTGTGGAACTCATGTCAGACATAGAAACCTCGTGCACCGTGAGAAGGGAGGGATCAATGGAGCAGTCGAGAGAATTACAAGGCTGCCCAACATGGAGACCCCCCACTGCCCCGGAACCCGGGTCCAACCCATGACAAGGATCCAAAAAAGTGAGAGGAGGAAGCAAAGGACAGACCATGTTAGGTGCTGGTCTGTCTAGTGATGAGAGAGTATTAGTGGTAGTGTTGTTAAGCACATTAGTGTTAGAATTAGCAGGGGTAATACATGTACTGGTAATGATTTTTTGGTTACAACTTGCATTGGTATTAGCAGTAGGCATAAAAGATTTATTCGCTGATGATTTGGTTTCAGAAGTAATATGATTTTTCTTGTTATTAGAATTTTTTGAATTAGACTTTTTTTGAATTTTTTGTCAGTCCCCAAGGGAGTGACAGATGTTGCAAAAGTACACATCCTCAGCATGCCCTTACTGTCCAGGTATGCTGGGAGTTGTAGTTCTGTAACATCTGGCCCTTCAGATGTTGCACAACTACAACTCCCAGCATGCCTGGACAGTTTTGGCGTACTGGGAGTTGTAGTTTTGCAACATCTGGAAGGGCACAGATTGGAAACCACTGTATTAGTGGTCTGCAAACTGTAGTCCTCCAGATGTTGCAAAACTACAACTCCAAGCATGCTGGGAGTTGTAGTTCGGCAACATCTGGCTCTAAAGATGTTGCCGAACTACTACTTCCAGCATGCCTGAGAATGTTTGGGAGTTGTGGTTTTGCAACAACTGGAGGCACACTGGTTGGGAAACATTATCTTTTTCCTAACTCAGTGTTTCCCAACCTGTGTGCCTCCAGCTGTTGCAAAACTATAACTACCAGCATGCACTGATAGACTGTGCATGCTGGGAGTTGTAGTTTTGCAACAGCTGGAGGTCCCCCACCCCCTTGTGAATGTACAGGGTACATTCACATGGGCAGGGGCTTACAGTGAGTATCAGGCTGCAAGTTTGCAATGCAGCAAATTTTGTGCGGCAGCTCAAACTTGTAGAGGGAAACTCGCTGTAATCCCCCGCCCGTGTGACTGTACCCTAAAAACACTACACTAACACAAAATAAAATAAAAAGTAAAAAACACTACATATACACATACCCCTACACAGCCCCCCCCTCCCCAATAAAAATGAAAAATGTCTGGTACGCCACTCTTTCCAAAATGGAGCCTCCAGCTGTTGCAAAACAACAACTCCCAGTATTGCCCGACAGCCGTTGACTGTCCAAGCATGCTGGGAGTTTTGCAACAGCTGGAGGCACCCTGTTTGGGAATCACTGGCGTAGAATACCTCTATGTCCACCCCTATTCAAATCCCTAATTCAGGCCTCAAATGCACATGGCGCTCTCACTTCGGAGCCCTGTCGTATTTCAAGGCAACAGTTTAGGGCCACATATGGGGTATCGCCGTACTCGGGAGAAATTGCCTAACAAATTTTGGGGGTCTTTTTCTCCGTTCACCCTTTGGGGTCTACACCAGCATGAAGTTGGGGTCTACACCAGCATGTTAGTGTAAAAAAATAAATTTTTTACACTAACATGCTGGTGTTGCCCTATACTTTTCATTTTGACAACAGGTAAAAGGGAAAAAAGCCCCCCAAAATTTGTAATGCAATTTCTCCCGACTATGGAGATACCCCATTTGTGGGCGCAAAGTGCTCTGGGGGCGCACAACAAGGCCCAGAAGGGAGAGTGCGCCATGTACATTTGAGGTGATTTGTACAGGGGTGGCTCATTGTTACAGCGGTTTTGACAAACGCAAAAAAAACAAAACCCCATATGTGACCCCATTTCGGAAACTACACCCCTCACGGAATGTAATGAGGGATGCAGTGAGAATTTACACCCCATTGGTGTCTGACAGATCTTTGGAACAGTGGGCTGTGCAAATTAAAAATTTTGTGCAGCCCACTGTTCCAAAGATCTGACAGACACCAGTGGGGGGTAAATGCTCACTTTACGCCTTGTTACGTTCCTCAAGGGGTCTAGTTTCCAAAATGGTATGCCATGTGGGGGTTATTTTGCTGTCCTGGCACCATAGGGGCTTCCTAAATGCGACATGCCCCCCGAGCAAAATTTGCTCTCAAAAAGCCAAATATGACTCCTTCTCTTCTGAGCATTGTAGTTCGCCCGTAGTGCACTTCAGGTCATCTTATGGGGTACCTCCTTACTCAGAAGAGATGGGGTTACAAATTTTGGGGGGTATTTTCTGCTATTAACCCTTGCAAAAATCTGAAATTTGGGGGGGAAACACACATTTTAGTGAAATTTTATTTTTATTTTTTAACATGTGCAAAAGTCGTGAAACACCTATGGGGTATTAAGGCTCACTTTATGCCTTGTTACGTACCTCAAGGGGTCTAGTTTCCAAAATGGTATGCCATGTTTTTTTTTTTTTTGCTGTTCTGGCACCATAGGGGCTTCCTAAATGCAACATGCCCCCCAAAAACCATTTCAGAAAAACGTACTCTCCAATATCCCCTTGTCGCTCCTTCACTTCTGAGCCCTCTACTGCGCCCACCGAACACTTTACATAGACATATGAGGTATGTGCTTACTTAAATTGGGCTACAAATATAAGTATACATTTTCTCCTTTTACCCCTTGTAAAAATTCTAAAATTGGGTCTACAAGAATATGCGAGTGTAAAAAATGGAGATTGTGAATTTTCTCCTTCACTTTGCTGCTATTCCTGTGAAACACATAAAGGGTTAAAACGCTGACTGAATGTCATTTTGAATACTTTGGGTGCAGTTTCATTTGTAGGGTATTTCTAATATGAAGACCCTTCAAATCCACTTCAAACCTGAACTGGTCCCTGAAAAATTGTGAGTTTGGAAATTTTGTGAAAAATTGGAAAATTGTTGCTGAACTTTGAAGCCCTCTAGTGTCTTCCAAAAGTAAAAACACGTACATTTTATGATAAAGTAAACATAAACATAAAGTGGACATATTTTATATGTGAATAAAAAAAGTTATTTGGCATATCCATTTTCCTTACAAGCAGAGAGCTTCAAAGTTAGAAAAATGCTAAATTTTAAAAAAAAATCATAAAATTTTGGGATTTTTCACCAAGAAAGGATGCAAGATACCACAAAATTTTACCTCTATGTTAAAGTAGAATATGTCACGAAAAAACAGTCTCAGAATCAGAATGATAACTAAAAGCATTCCAGAGTTATTAATGTTTAAAGTGACAGTGGTCAGATGTGCAAAAAACGCTCTGGTCCTAAGGTGTAAAATGGCCTGGTCCTTAAGGGGTTAAGGCGCTCTCGGAAACAGCGTATGGTCCTCCCTACATATTGCAGCCCACGTGGGCACTGGAGTAAATACGCTACATATTGGGACCCACAGTCAAGTCGTGACTTGATGGGGTATGAAACCCTTGTGACATTTGAAGTGAATTCTTTGCATTTGTGTGTAATGTGAGGACAGCATTTGCATCTGGTCACCCCATACTTAAAGTTGCCTTTCATAGTTAGAAAATTGGATGTGGCCGCCATAGTAGATTTGGATTTCTATTTACTGGGGCCAACTAGATTCCATAGGGTGCGTCCCCTAAGGAATGTGAGTGCAGGTTTGGGAGGAAGAACAGCAATTAGATGGGGGCCTTTTAATAAAATCCCCAATGTTTGTTGAGTAGTATATCAATGAGAAAAAACAACAAGAGGTGCGCCCCTAGTGAGGACCGTTTATCATAAGTGAAAGAGGTAACACAAAGATGGGTTCTTACCCCTAGGTGTTGCGCTCAGAGCACAACACCTACAGTGGCGTCTGTATGCAGAAAGTCAGATGGAACCACTGCCACGAGGAACTTCCCGATGTGACGTCAGTCAGTCCGGTGGAATACAATGCAAAGAGATATGTGAATAAGTTCCTCTAAAGAAGGCGCTGGTGCCTAAAGATGGAGGTATACTTCTTTATTAGCTACGCTAATTATGATGAAGCCTGATGAAGATCCCGGTTCGGGATCGAAACGCGTAGCTAACAAAGAAGTATGCCTCCATCTTTGAGCACCAGCGCCTTCTTTAGAGGAACTTATTCACATATCTCTTTACAATGTTTGTTGAGAACCTTCCTAATGTCGCTGTGTGTTCCTAATGTCGCTGTGTAGGTAGTTATAAAATTAATAGAACAGTCCTGAATTTGGGTAATAGAGCCAGGTTTGGGAACCAAACAGTCTTCCTGTGTGAGGGCCAGAGCTCTGTTGAAAGAGGAGTGCACCAGGGGGGCAGGGTAGCCCTTTCCCTTAAACCGTTCTTTTAGGATGTTACTCTGGGCCCCGAAGTCATCTTCCCTGGTGCAATTCCTGCGGATCCTTTTGAACTGCCCATGTGGTACACTACATAACCACTTGTAATGAGCGCTGTTAGAGTAGAGATAGCTATAGCTATCAACCTGCTTAAAGAAGGTCTTAGTGTGCAATTTGTTACCATTATCATGTGAAACAATGACATCCAGAAATTCTGCATGGTTGGTGAAAATGGATTGCGTGAACTGAAGAGACCAGTTATTAGTGTTTAGATGGGTAAGTAATGCATCAAGGTCTTCCCTACTCCCCTTCCAAATAAAGAAAATGTCATCTATGTAGCAATGATAGTAAACGCAACTGGAAAAAAGGGGGTGGGGGTACACAAATAATTCCTCAAACAAGCTGACAAAAAGATTGCCAAAACTTGGAGCCACTTTGGACCTTTGGAGATTTTTATGAATTTTTGGTAGACAATAAAATAGTGGTAGGGCGGGTTTTTTGATGATGTTAAAGACCCTTTCTGCCTTGGAGAGTACCCCCTGTGAATAGCCACTGTGTATAAGCTCTAAGTTCCTCCTGGAACTGCTTGGTGGGGTTATATTGAATGGGTTTATAGTATTTCAAATCAGATAGAAGTCTGTGTGATTCTGTAATATAATCGCACTTATTAAGTATGACAAAGCCCCCCCCCCCCCTTTATCTGCCAGTTGAACATTAAATTGAGTCATTGATTTGAGCGCGGTCCTCTCTATACGTGATAAATTAGAGGTATCTTTTTTGGAATTATTTTCTTTAATAAGTGAGTCGAAGTCATACTGAACCATGGCAGAAAAGGTTTCTATGTAATTCCCCTTGGCATGTAAGGGATAGAAGGTAGAACGGGGATGTAGGTCCGTCTGGATGAGAGGAGGAATTAGGGAGGATAATAGTGTTGGGTCCGGGGGTCTTGATGTGGCTACCCCATCTGTCTCTTTGATAGCAAAGAATCTTTTAATGGCAAGTTTACATATAAAATTGTTTAGGACTAAGAAGAGGTTGAAACTATTTGACTTGGTGGTAGGGCAGAGGGATAGACCCTTCTTAAGAACTCTTTGTTCGACCTCCTCCATCACATAGCTGCTTAGATACATTTTTTTAACCATGTTCAATTCATCTTCTTTTTTGTGTGATCTCCTCTTTGTTTCTTTCCTTTCCCTTTCGGCCCGATCTCCCCTGCTTCCCTTCTTTCGCGCTGCGGCTTAAACACTGGCTCCAGCGTTGTCAGCATCATCCCCTCCTCCCCAAAGAGCGGTCTGCAAGATGTTGACATCTGGAAGCCGGATGTCAACAGTCCTGGAGCCACGCCGGGCCTCTGCTTTCCACATGATATACTATGATTATGTACAATGTTTACCCTGCATTATTGTTTATATGACTTTTACCCTGTGATGTTCAGTATTTTTATATATTATAGCAATACACTTATTTTTTTTTATGTATGATGTCACCTCTGTAGCTCTGCCCCCTTTGTATTGGGATTAATTTTGTAACATATATTTACTCTGACTGTACCCAGAACCTACACACTGATCTGAGGAAGGGCGTGGCTCCCCCGATACGCGTCATCCCTTCAGTGTTTTGAAATATCTCTGGGCATAGCAGCTGTTTCTTCTTCTACTGGTTACCTACAGTGGTGGGTTATATGCAAATTTCCTATTTGCTCCAGGTGAGCAGCCACTACCTAAGGGCCATTTAAGCCCATTCTCCCTACCTTATTCCCTAAAGGGTCTAAGTGGTAATACACGAGGTGCCTCCGTCTGTCTTTTTTATTTTTTATTCACAGGTCCCCCTTATCGGAGTCTGAATTGGGTAAAAAAAAAAAAACAATCGCATGCCAATGCAAAAAAGTTTGCACCAGAAAACTATGGGACTTTGTCATTGAAATGTGCTTCTACCATGGTGCTGATAAAGTATAGCGGGAGGTGAAGAAAATTGTGCTGTTTTTGTGGAAAAGTTTGTGAAAGTTATCGTGAGCACAATGTGCAAAATCAGAAGTGAAGCCATGTTACGCGCCAAAATGTCTGCCATTGTACCTTAAGGGATTAACCAGTTGGTCGAGAAGCGCGTGAAAGATTCCCCCGAAGCCAGCGTCCCACCCCTGGCCTGGGGATCATGTTGCTGTGTCCAGTCCGAGGTGGAACTTGAAAGATCCGCCCCTTGTTGCCAGGGGGGCTACGAAGAGGATGCACCACTCAGTCACTTCCGGTCCCAGGCCCCGCTTGTCACGATTCGGCTGGCTGGAGGTGGATCCTCTGTGCCAGAGAGGGATTGGCGTGGACCGTGTTGGTGGACCGGTTCTAAGTTGCTACTGGTATTCACCAGAGCCCGCCGCAAAGCGGGATGGTCTTGCAGCGGCGGTAGCAACCAGGTCGTATCCACCAGCAACGGCTCAACCTCTCTGACTGCTGAAGATAGGTGCGGTACCAGGGAGTAGACAAGAGCAAGGTCGGACGTAGCAGAAGGTCAGGGCAGGCAGCAAGGATCGTAGTCAGGGGCAACGGCAGGAGGTCTGGAACACAGGCTAGGAACACACTAGGAAACGCTTTCACTGGCACAATGGCAACAAGATCCGGCGAGGGAGTGCAGGGGAAGTGAGGTATAAGTAGGGAGTGCACAGGTGAACACACTGATTAAGCCTGCTGCACCAATCAGTGGCGCAGTGGCCCTTTAAATTGCAGAGACCCGGCGCGCGCGCCCTAAGGAGCGGGGCCGCGCGCGCCGGGACAAGACAGACGGGGAACGAGTCAGGTACGGGAGCCAGGATGCGCATCGCGAGCGGGCGCCTCCCGCATCGCGAATCGCATCCTGGCTGAGAGAGATATTGCAGCGCACCCGGTCAGCAGGTCTGACCGGGGCGCTGCGAATGCGAGGATGCTGCGAGCGCTCCGGGGAGGAGCGGGGACCCGGAGCGCTCGGCGTAACAGTACCCCCCCCCCTTGGGTCTCCCTCTCTTCTTGGAGCCTGAGAACCTGAGGATAAGACTTTTGTCTAGGATGTTGTCCTCAGGTTCCCAGGATCTCTCTTCTGGGCCACAGCCTTCCCAATCCACCCAAAAAATTTTTTTTCCTCTGACAGTCTTGGAGGCCAGAATCTCCTTCACGGAGAAGACGTCAGAAGAACCGTAAACAGGAGTGGGAGAAACAAGTTTGGGAGAGAAGCGGTTAATGATGAGTGGTTTAAGGAGAGAGACATGGAAGGCATTGGGAATACGAAGAGAAGGAGGAAGAAGGAGTTTGTAAGAGACAGGGTTAATCTGGCACACGACTTTGAAAGGGCCAAGATAGCGTGGTCCCAGTTTGTAACTGGGGACACGAAAGCGGACATATTTAGCGGAGAGCCATACCTTGTCTCCGGGAGCAAAAATGGGGGGAGTTCTCCTTTTCTTATCGGCAAATCTTTTCATCCGGGATGAAGCCTGTAAAAGAGAATTTTGGGTCTTTTTCCATATGGTGGAAAGATCACGAGTCACTTCATCCACAGCGGGCAAACCAGAGGGCAAGGGAGTAGGGAGGGGGGGAAGAGGGTGACGGCCGTACACCACGAAAAATGGGGACTTAGCAGAAGATTCGGAGACTCTGAAGTTGTATGAGAATTCGGCCCATGGTAGAAGATCTGCCCAGTCATCCTGGCGGGAGGAAACAAAATGCCGTAAATAGTCACCCAAGACTTGATTAATTCTTTCTACTTGCCCATTGGATTGGGGATGATAAGAAGAAGAGAAGTTTAATTTGATCTTGAGCTGTTTAGAGAGGGCCCTCCAGAATTTAGACATGAATTGGACGCCTCTATCCGAGACTATATGCGTGGGCAAACCGTGAAGGCGAAAAATGTGTACAAAAAATTGCTTTGCCAACTGAGGCGCTGAAGGAAGACCAGGAAGAGGAATAAAATGTGCCATCTTGGAAAATCGATCAATGACCACCCAAACAACTGTGTTGCCACGGGATGAGGGCAAGTCCGTAATAAAGTCCATACCAATCTGTGACCAAGGCTGTTCGGGGACAGGCAGAGGATGAAGGAGGCCAGCAGGCTTCTGGCGAGGATTCTTATCCCGGGCACAGACAGTACAGGCCCGCACAAAATCAACAACATCAGTCTCCAGAGTCGGCCACCAATAAAAACGAGAGATGAGTTGCAAGGATTTTTTGATGCCCGCATGGCCTGTGAGATGGGAGGAGTGTCCCCATTTGAGAATCCCGAGACGCTGGAGTGGAGAAACGAAGGTCTTCCCTGGAGGAGTTTGCCTGATGGAGGCTGGAGAAGTGGAGATCAGACAGTCAGGAGGAATGATGTGTTGCGGAGAGACCTCTACTTCAGAGGCATCAGAAGAACGAGAGAGGGCATCGGCCCTAATGTTCTTGTCAGCAGGGCGAAAATGGATTTCAAAGTTAAAACGGGCAAAGAACAACAACCACCTGGCCTGGCGAGGGTTCAGTCGTTGGGCAGACTGGAGATAGGAGAGATTCTTGTGATCAGTGTATATGATAACTGGAAATTTTGATCCCTCCAGCAGGTGCCTCCATTCCTCAAGCGCCAATTTAATGGCCAGTAGTTCTCGATCACCGATGGAGTAGTTTCTCTCCGCCGGAGAGAAGGTCCTAGAAAAAAACCCACAAGTAACAGCATGCCCGGAAGAATTTTTTTTGTAGAAGGACAGCTCCAGCTCCCACTGAGGAGGCATCTACCTCCAATAGGAAGGGTTTAGATGGGTCAGGTCTGGAGAGCACGGGAGCAGAAGAAAAGGCAGACTTGAGATGTTTAAATGCGTCTTCCGCTTGGGGAGACCAGGACTTGGGATTGGCATTTTTCTTGGTTAAAGCCACGATAGGAGCCACAATAGTGGAAAAGTGTGGAATAAATTGTCTGTAATAATTGGCGAACCCCAAAAAACGTTGGATAGCACGGAGTCCGGAGGGGCGTGGCCAATCTAAGACGGCAGAGAGTTTATCTGGGTCCATTTGTAGTCCCTGGCCAGAGACCAAGTATCCTAGGAAAGGAAGAGATTGACATTCAAAGAGACATTTCTCCATTTTGGCATAAAGTTGATTGTCCCGAAGTCTCTGAAGAACCATGCGGACATGCTGGCGGTGTTCTTTTAAGTTGGCAGAAAAAATCAGAATATCGTCCAGATAAACCACAACACAGGAATATAGGAGATCACGAAAAATTTCATTAATGAAGTCTTGGAAGACGGCAGGGGCGTTGCGCAGGCCAAAGGGCATGACCAAATACTCAAAGTGTCCATCTCTGGTGTTAAATGCAGTCTTCCATTCGTCCCCCTCCCTGATGCGGATGAGATTATAAGCACCTCTTAAGTCCAGTTTGGTAAAGATGTGGGCACCTTGTAAGCGATCAAAGAGTTCCGAGATAAGAGGTAAGGGGTAGCGGTTTTTTACCGTGATTTTATTAAGTCCGCGGTAATCAATGCAAGGGCGTAGGGAGCCATCTTTTTTGGACACAAAAAAAAAATCCAGCTCCGGCAGGAGAGGAGGACTTGCGGATAAACCCCTTTTTTAAATTCTCCTGGATGTACTCCGACATGGCAAGAGTCTCTGGAGCAGACAGAGGATAGATTCTGCCCCGGGGTGGAGTAGTACCCGGGAGGAGGTCAATAGGACAGTCATAAGGCCTGTGAGGAGGTAAAGTCTCAGCTTGCTTTTTGCAAAAAACGTCAGCATAGTCCATATAAGCCTTAGGAAGACCGGACACAGGGGGAACCACAGGGTCACGGCAGGGAGTACTGGGAACCGGTTTAAGACAGTCCTTGTGACAAGAAGTACCCCAGTTCTTGATTTCTCCTGTGGACCAATCAAGGGTTGGGGAATGGCGTTGAAGCCACAGTAATCCAAGAAGAATTTCAGAAGTGCAGTTGGAGAGGACCAAAAATTCAATTTTTTCGTGATGAGGTCCGATGCACATTAGGAGAGGTTCCATGCGGTAACGCACGGTACAGTCCAATCTTTCATTGTTAACAGAATTGATGTAGAGGGGTCTGGCGAGACTGGTCACCGGGATGTTGAACCTGTTGATGAGAGAGGCCAAAATAAAATTTCCTGCAGATCCGGAATCCAAGAAGGCCATAGCAGAGAAGGAGAAGGTAGAGGAAGATATCCGCACAGGCACAGTAAGGCGTGGAGAAGCAGAGTTGACATCAAGAACTGTCTCCTCTTTGTGCAGAGTCAGCGTACGTCTTTCCAGGCGGGGAAACCGGCACAGTACAGGCACAGATTCTCCATGCGGCGACGTGTCCTCTCTTGAGGTGTCAAGCGAGACCGGTCTACTTGCATAGCCTCCACGGCGGGATTGCAGAGGACCAGAGGAGAGAAACCGCCTCGTGCGAACAAAGTCCATATCCTGGCGGAGCTCCTGACGCCTTTCGGAAAAACGCATGTCAATGCGGGTGGCAAGATGAATAAGTTCATGCAGGTTAGCAGGAATTTCTCGTGCGGCCAGCACATCTTTAATGTTGCTGGATAGGCCTTTTTTAAAGGTCGCGCAGAGGGCCTCATTATTCCAGGATAATTCGGAGGCAAGAGTACGGAATTGGATGGCGTACTCGCCAACAGAAGAATTACCCTGGACCAGGTTCAGCAGGGCAGTCTCAGCAGAAGAGGCTCGGGCAGGTTCCTCAAAGACACTTCGAATCTCCGTGAAGAAGGAGTGTACAGAGGCAGTGACAGGGTCATTGCGGTCCCAGAGCGGTGTGGCCCATGACAGAGCTTTCCCAGACAGAAGGCTGACTACGAAAGCCACCTTAGACCTTTCAGTAGGAAACTGGTCCGACATCATCTCCAAGTGCAGGGAACATTGCGAAAGAAAGCCACGGCAAAACTTAGAGTCCCCATCAAATTTATCCGGCAAGGAGAATCGTAGGCCGGAAGCGGCCACTCGCTGCGGAGGAGGTGCAGGAGCTGGCGGAGGAGATTGTTGCTGGAGCTGTGGTAATAGCTGCTGTAGCATCACGGTCAGTTGAGACAGCTGGTGGCCTTGTTGCGCTATCTGTTGCGACTGCTGGGCGACCACCGTGGTGAGGTCGGCGACAACTGGCAGTGGGACTTCAGCGGGATCCATGGCCGGATCTACTGTCACGATTCGGCTGGCTGGAGGTGGATCCTCTGTGCCAGAGAGGGATTGGCGTGGACCGTGTTGGTGGACCGGTTCTAAGTTGCTACTGGTATTCACCAGAGCCCGCCGCAAAGCAGGATGGTCACGCAGCGGCGGTAGCAACCAGGTCGTATCCACCAGCAACGGCTCAACCTCTCTGACTGCTGAAGATAGGCGCGGTACAAGGGAGTAGACAAGAGCAAGGTCGGACGTAGCAGAAGGTCAGGGCAGGCAGCAAGGATCGTAGTCAGGGGCAACGGCAGGAGGTCTGGAACACAGGCTAGGAACACACTAGGAAACGCTTTCACTGGCACAATGGCAACAAGATCCGGCGAGGGAGTGCAGGGGAAGTGAGGTATAAGTAGGGAGTGCACAGGTGAACACACTGATTAAGCCTGCTGCGCCAATCAGTGGCGCAGTGGCCCTTTAAATTGCAGAGACCCGGCGCGCGCGCGCCCTAAGGAGCGGGGCCGCGCACGCCGGGACAAGACAGACGGGGAACGAGTCAGGTACGGGAGCCGGGATGCGCATCGCGAGCGGGCGCCTCCCGCATCGCGAATCGCATCCCGGCTGAGAGATATATTGCAGCGCACCCGGTCAGCAGGTCTGACCGGGGCGCTGCGAATGCGAGGATGCTGCGAGCGCTCCGGGGAGGAGCGGGGACCCGGAGCGCTCGGCGTAACACCGCTGATGACATCCTTCCAGCCAGCAGCCATTTTAGTGAAGACCAGTATAAGAAGTGACGCGGAGCCTGAGCTCTTCAGTTCAACGGAAGTGCTGGCTGAGAGCAAGACGATGGCAGAGGCGCAGCTATCCACGTGTGCGAAGAGTCCCAAGATGGAACTGGAGGACCGACAGTTTGCTGAAGCCACTGCACAAGTGTTCCAGGAGTTAGCGGATCGCCTGCACAAGCTCTCCATCGGGGCCGAAGACATCCCCCTGAAAGTGCCGCTGGTAGAAGACAATGGAGAATGGGCCACAACTTCGGCAGAAGGTACGCCGAGGTCGTCACGAGAGCTGTCGCCGGTGAGGCTGTCACCCCATCACTGGACTTGGGGATCCTGGGTGGAGATCGACACAGAGGAGTCAGAAGTGAGTACCCCGGCTGAGTTCTCTACCCCTCCATCTACCCCCAGTCCAGAGCCAGCGCCCCAGGTCCAGCAGCCCCCAGCACATCCCTGGTCACCACAGTTACCTAGGTGGCTATTTGGCGACGAGCCTGACTTAATCCAGTATATGAGGGAGCCTCTCCTTCCCCTGCCGGGGAAGTCCCTTCCCTCAGTTCCTCCGGCCCAGTCCAAAAGGGCCAAAAGAGACAATGAGGTGGCCGTCATTCTGTAGGAACTGAGAAAGCAAAAGATGGAGTGGTATGGGCCGAAGCGGCTTCCGTTCAGGCTGTGACAAGTGCAGCAGCAAGATACAAAAAGCTTAGAGGCCCTGTACATAAGGAAGTTAGAGTACCCCCAGGAGGGTGAGCCATCCCTGGAGCGCCGCCGCGCAACAGTAGTTAAGTTCGACAAAGTGAGGGGGTTTGGCACCCTTATGGACTGTCACCATGGGGGCATCCTCCTAGTGAACAGGAGGGAAGTACAAAGGGACTATCTCCCCCCAGCTATGTATTTTCTTAAGAGCGGGGAGATTGTGAAATATACACCTGTACAAATACTGTGCGGGGAATGGGCAGCAGCTATCACCAGGCCTAAGAATTCCACGCAAATTCCCTTCTTTGCCTACTTCCCCTCTGAAAATTGGGACTCGGATCCCTTTGGTCTCCTGCCACCAAGCGCCAAGGGAGCAGTTGTTCAGGAGGAGTATCCGGATCCACCTGCTATGGACCCAAGTATCTTAACCCCTTAAGGACCACGGGTTTTTCTGTTTTTGCGCTTTCGATTTTTCCTCCTTACATTTTAAAAATCATAACCCTTCCAGTTATTCACATAAAAATCCATATGATGGCATATTTTTTGCACCACCAATTCTACTTTGCAGTGACATCAGTCATTTTACCCAAAAATCTACGGCAAAATGGAAAGAAAATCATTGAAATTTAAGAAAAAACGCCTTTTTGTAACTTTTGGGGGCATCGGTTTCTACGCAGTAAATTTTTCAGTAAAAATGTATACGTTTAAAATTGCCATCTTCTGACCCCTATAACTTTTTTTATTTTACTGGGTATGGGGCGGTATGAGGGCTCATTTGTTGTGATCTGAAGTTTTTAGTGGTACTATTTTTGTATTGTATTTGATCGCTTTTTATTCATTTTTTCATGAAATAATAAGTGGCCAAAAATATGTTATTTTGAACTTTGGAATTTTTTTGTGCGTACACCATTGACCGTGCGGTTTAATTAATTATATATTTTTATAGTTCGGACATTTACGCACCTGGCGATACCACATATGTTTATATTTATTTCTTTGGGAAAAGGGGGGTGATTTGGACTTATATTAGGGAAAGGGTTAAATGGCATATATTAACTTTTTTTTTACACTTTTTTTTTGCAGTGTTAAAGCTCCCATAGGGGGCTATAACACTGCACACACTGATCTTATACACTGTTCACTGCAAAGCCATTGCTTTGCATTGATCAGTGTTATCGGCGGTTGATTGCTCAAGCCTGCATCTCAGGCTTGGAGCAATCAATCGCCGAAGGGACACGCCGGAGGAAGGTAAGAGGATCTCCGCTCGCGTCCCAGCTGATTGGGACACCGCATTTTCACTGCAGTGGTCCCGATCAGCCACACTGAGCAGCCGGGACGGTTTCACTTTCGTTTTAGATGCTGCGTTCAACTTTGAACGCTGCGTCTAAAGGGTTAATAGCACTCGGCTGCCGCGCACTATTAGCCCCAGGTCCTGGCTTCAGATACATGCCAGGACCGACATGATATGACATGGGGTCACCGCGTGACCCCGCCATATATCGCGGGAGCCAGCCAAGGACGTAAATATACGTCCTTGGTCGTTAAGGAGTTAAAGGGCTGGCGCACTCAAGTCATCTGAAAGAGACAGCGTACTCAAATCTTCTTCAAGGGGTGTCCACAGATGTACCCAGGCCTACTCCTGCTGTCAAGGAGGTTTGGCCTAACCAGCGGTTACCAACCAAAGTGCCTCAGCCTACTCCAACTGTTGCAGAGGTTTGGCTGGACCAACAGATGCCAACTGTCATTCCGCCAGTGGCACAAGCTGCTGTACAAGTGGTGGTCACTGTGAGTCCGACCATCACTGAATCCCATTTGTCCCATGTCTCATGGAACACACATGTCATCCCCATGGAAGGGGCCCAGTCTCGTGGTCCTAGGTATATGTCACAGCCTAGAAAGGAGTTTGACTGATTAAGTTAGAGAGGAAGAGTACCTATGTGAAAAAATTTCTATTTGTGTACTCAATGTTTAGTAACTTCATCAGACTTGGTCGTATGACTTGTTGTTGTTACAGGTTTCTACAGTAACGTTAAAAGCACAGTGCCTTTGCAGTAAAGTTTTTGCAATAACCAATCTGTTGTGCCCGGCTACTGCCATGATTCTCAGGAACCTGAACTCTATAGTGTATCTGGACTACTGAGTGATACATGGACATCTGTGTAAATATGCCATAGTAATATATTTTGCTCACTGTTATGTGCAAACGAAATATTTGTGGTCCTGCACTATAATTGTTGTAGTGTAATAAAATGTATATAATTTATTATACACCAAAAAGTCAGAGTGTACTGTATTCCCTGATGTCTGGTAGTTTTCTTGTAGGGGTTGTCCTGAACTCATTTGGAGAAGCAACATTTCACCCCATCACCAACATCATGTACAGTCCACTGTAAATTTGTGTACTACACATAGTCATAAGTACACATAAATTGCACATAAAGTCATGTACACATGTTTTATGTACAGTAGGACTGTAACACTCACAATCACACAGTGTATAAAAATGTCATATGTCTAAAATGTCAAATGGGATAGTTCTTGTGTCTTCGTGCTCAGGATACTTTGCTGGCCAGAAGGTATTCCTGTTACTCACAAAAGCACGTAACAAAGAGTCAAAGGTAACAAAATGTCAAATGTTCTCTAAAAAAAAAAGTCTAGCATAAGAAAATGTCTAGCATAAAAATAACTAGTTTTCTGGGGAGAGTGTATAATGCCAATGGACCCCAGTAGCCAAGGCATTGGGCAGAAAGCCTCCGGCAACCCAATCCGCCAGTGTACAACAAAAATAGAGAAACATATCCGCACATCCACCTATTGTATTTTGATCTATTTGCTTCTCAGCTTAATTTTAAAACCTAAAAGGTTGTTAGTATACACTTTGATCAAAAAGTACAAGCCCACTCACCACGCCAAGGCCACTTTGTCAGAGTGGGTCCCTAACCTAACACTGGCATTTCCTCCTAGCATTCTCCCAGCCCTCTGGCAGGGAGTACTTGGTAGGTATTCATATTGGTGTGGTTGCACTGTGGCGGTCATTGGTACTGTGAGGCTTTGTCTGTGGGGTGATGTGGTCTGGAGCCAGGGGCTTGGTCAGGCAGCAGTGGGGCTGCGCCAATGTTGGGTTAGGGACCCACTCTAAATCGGTGGCCTTGACGTGGTGAGTGGGCTTGTACTTTTTGATCAAAATGTATACTAACAACCTGTTAGTGTTTGAATTTATGCTGAGAAGCAAGTAGATCAAAGTACAAATTGTGGATGTGCGGGTGTGTTACTTTTTCTCTATTTTTGTTTCACAATTATATCTAGTCATGTACAGTGTTGTTATGCATAGTCAAATGTCTTAGTATGCATAGTCAAATGTCTTAGTATGTATAGCCATAGCCTAATGTCGTGTTATACCATAGTCATAGGTATGTGGTTATTCTCCGTTAAATACACAAATCTACCAGAGCATGTATGGACATTGATACAGAGACTCTATTGTGTTATCAGTTCTTGTCTACAACAAACAGCCTGGAAATGGACGTTGGATACAATGCTCCAGGACTGCACGTGGCCCCACGGCCATTTCACTCCTCAAAGCATTCCAGGACGGATGTCGAAGGCAACTTCAGTTAAGTAGGGGGGGTTGTGATGTCCCAGTTCGGGATATGCATCTCACAGTCCTATCAGCTTGAGTCCCTGCACGTAACCAGGGCTCACCTGCATTGTACTCCTACAATCTGTATAATTGTATATTATGTGTGAAGGACCTTTTTATATGGCCACATGGTTATTGATCACATTATAATAGTTGTCAAATGTTAAAGCACATGTTTTGTTCCCTAGAGAGCACCAGGTGACCAGGCGACCCACAGCTTGCCTGTGGGCTCCTTGCTCAGCCCCCCTTTATAAGGAAGGGAGGAGCTGCAATCTGCCTCTTTTGCTCTTGTGATTCATTCTCTGCTGAGGTAAAGTTCAGTCCAGACATCTCAGAGCCAGTGTCCAGCACAACTGGAGGCCTCAAGCCTAAATTACAGCCACAAGCCAGTAAGTCAAGTCATCTCTGTCTGCTGCCACAATCTTTAGTCAAGTCTATTATAGTCAGTGTGGCTGTCTTAAAGTCTGTCAAAGTCACTCTAAGTATTAGCCAGATGCAAGTTCCCCTGTGTTACTGGTCACATCTCTGGGATCCTGGCCTAGCAGTAAAGACTGTGCCATCTTTCTACCTCAGTAAAGCTTTTGTTAACCCTGACTTGGCCGTGGGCTCTTATTTGCCCTGCCTAACTAGAGCAAGCGGTGCTACCGTTCAGGTGGTTATTGAACATTTAGGGGTTAACACCATCTGCCCCTGGGCTACAACATCTGCCCCATACATCTCATCACACCCCGTGGCTCACCACAGGAGTTCCCATGTTGCACTCTTCAGATTGGTCTATGATTTGTGGAGACTGTTGGGATTCTATGGCACAGTCTGAGATGTTGATATATTTTTGTTGATCTTAAATGGGTACTCCACTGGAAAACTTTTTTTTTTTTTATCAACTGGTGCCGGAAAGGGAAACAGATTGGTAAATCCCTTTTACTGAAAAATGTTAATCCTTCCAGTACTTATCAGCTTCTGTATGCTCCACAGGAAGTTATTCTCTTTTTGAATTTCCTTTCTGTCTGACCACAGTTCTCTCTGCTGACACCTCTGTCCACGTTGGGAACTGTCCAGAGCAGGAGAGGTTTGCTATGGGGATTTTCTCCTACTCTGGACAGTTCCTAAAATGGACAGAGGTGTCCGCAGAGAGCATTGTGGTCAGACAGAAAAGAAATTCAAAAAGAAATGAACTTCCTCTGGAGCATTCAGTAGCTGATAAGTACTGGAAGGATTATGATTTTTAAACAGCAGTAATTTACAAATCTGTTTTACTTTCTGGCACCAGTTGATTTAAAAAAAAAAAAAAGTTTTTCAGCGGAGTACCCCTTTAAAGAGGTTGTCCAGCTTATTGAAAACTTGCTCAGTGCTGAGAATGATGGGGAAAAAAAATCTTTATATATCTATTTAATCCTGTTCATGTCCAGAGCTGGTAAACTGACCATTCAGCCAGGTTTGTTCATATGGGTGCAGCAATGATGTGCCTGTGGTACAGGGCACAAGATCATAGAGGCCAGTCCTTGGCAGCAGTGAGATGGGAGGTACTTGTGCACATCATTGCTGCAGTTATGTAAAGAAACCATAAGGAAGAACTGTAGTGGAGATGAATATGAACACTGGTCTGTTGTTTACAGCACAGCATGGAAGTCACCTCAGATGTGCTTTAATGGGTGGGGTGGCTGATGTGTGGGAAGGAGAAAAGTAAACTCACACTTACAAACAAAGGATCCTGGGACTTGTAGTTGTAGGAAGGGAACGCCAACAGAAAATAGCCATTTCACAATAAGAAATCCACATCGTTATGTGTCTGTCTCTTATGTGTCTGTCTGGCAGGTAAGTATTTAAATAATTTGATGGTAGCATTTTCAGATTGTTTTTCTTCCGTGTAAAAGTACAATACAAGAAAGGTGTCAGGCCAGAGCCTTAGAGACTAATATACACTCTGCATCTTCTGCACTGGGACTGTGCTGCCATTTAATAAATATATTTAGGGATTCATTCCAAGTCTTGGAACAGCTTAATAAACTTACTATGAAATTATTCTGACATTACCTTTGGCATCTCCAACATATCCTATTTTTTCAATGATAGGAAATCGAGGTCGATCTGCGATGTCCTCCGACCTGTTGATCAGCGCTTCCTCCATCACTTCAAATCCATTCAGCACCACCATTTTTTTCCAGAAGAACTGCAAACTATATACATCCCCAAACTCTTTTTTTAGCTGTTAAGAACATATATGTATGTAAAAGAAAAGAACTAATGTCTTCAACAACAAAAAATCTGTGCAAAATTCGTAATTTATGGTATTAGTTTACCGAATATAAAAAAAATCACAGGACTAATGTTATATAAGAGCTTTTCTTTGTTGCTCATTGATTTACTGTATCTGAATTTAGTGCAAGCCAATGAATCATCAGTTTTTCAGATAACAAATCAAATTCTATCTTATAGTTTTTAATTTAGAGATCCGGTGTGGTCAGGTTAACACATTTATAGTTAAAAGAAATAACTATACACTTTATAGTATGAGGTAAAATAACACAGAGGGGAACATTTTCAGGGATATTTGTCCCCTGAATCTCTGTCTTTCATCATTTACGATTGTGTCAGTCAAAACTGCTGTCTAAACAGATATCTAATAAAAATGTGTGCAAATGGTGTGCACGTGCTGTATGTAGTCCAATATATGAAGTCTGTGATTATGCAATCTGTATTGCTCAGAGAGGCTTAAGGTTCTTGCAATAGTTACCATGTAACTGTGAGAATGTACATAAAATGATGATTACAGGACCAAGTAGCTCACCCGTCCTGCCACGGTCCCCAGAGCTCTCACTACTTACCCGCTGCGGCTTCCGAATCGGACGCCTGGTCGCTGCCTGGAGTGGCGAGTCGTCAGCACCGGTGAGCCAGGGGAGAGAGAGGTCTGCTGACCGGTGTGGTGGTTGGAGGCTTCATGCGCTGTGCGCACCAGGAGAAGTCAGCGTGTCTGTGTTTTGATTTTTGCGCTGTGCGCACCAGGATGCCGTGGATCGCTGTGGCTTATATGGCTGACTTTAGATTGCTATATACAGTAGAGTGAGGAGAAATGGTGGAAAAAAGCCGGTACAGTGGAGGCGCTGCTCGAGTGGTGACATTACTGAGAAAATCAGGCGGTGCAGGATAACGATTTTTATTGAAAGTATTGGGACAGACCAGCAGCGGTGCAGACGCCATACAGGATCATTTTTCAGCTCTCCCACACTGAACATCATAGGAATATGGGAATTGTTAAGTGGACCTGAGGAAGGCATCAGCAGATCATGAAAAATGATCCTGTATGGCGTCTGCACCGCTGCTGGTCTGTTGGACAGACCAGCAGAGGTGCAGACGCCATACAGTATCATTTTTCAGCTCTCCCACACTGAACATCATAGGAATATGGGAATTGTTAAGTGGACCGGAGGAAGGCAGATGCCGAAACGCGTTGTCCCAATACTTTCAATAAAAATCGTTATCCTGCACCTCCTGAGTTTCTCAGTAATTTCACCACTCGAGCAGCGCCTCCACTGTACCGGCTTTTTTCCACCATTTCTCCTCACATTGCATATCGGCTCCTTACTTAGGAGCTCGATGCCGGTGGGAGAGCAGCAGCTCATCCAACATTAGGGCTGCACAGGTCCCAGTGCGCCCCCTCCAAGGTCGGTACATCATTGTTGGTGTGGTGGAGGGTGCACATCAGTGAATACATTTCTCTCAGGGAGCGCCCCCTGCACCTTTTTCTCCCCTCTCGTCTCCTATATACAGTAGAGGGGATGGCTAGACACGTTTCAAGATCGTCTGGATCTCTTTTTTTAATAGTAGAATAGCAGGCAGAAATTTCGCTTACTAAAATATACTGTATAGTGAATGGGGTTCTGTTCACAAATTCACACTTCGTAATTTGTGAAGCGGAATTTGTGAATGGAAAATCCACTTGAAAATTTCCGCCTGAAGAATGGCATTGCTCATTCTTCAGGTGGAAATACTTGCGGAACAAATTTCAGTCTATTGGAGACTGCAGTGTCCGCTGGCAGCACTCGGAATCTCCGGGCGGAAATTTTCTGCCCCGAGAATCTGCAGCGTGAACCTAGCCTAAGGATCTATTCACACGGCAGAATTTCCGCTTGCGGAATTCTGGCTAAAATTAAAGCCCATGGACTTCTATGGGATTCCGCATTCCCATTCACACTTCTAAATTTCTGTTTTCAGAATTCCGCTAGCGGAAATTCAGAAGTGTGAAGGGGAGTGCGGAATTCCGCAAGTGAAAATTCAGAAGTGTGAATAGACCCCAAGGGCCCCTTTTTTGATGGCCTGAGCTTGTCTGTAAACAAGCACAGTTCTCGGTGATTGGTGACAGAGCCTTCAGTCATGCGGCCCATCCTGGCAACGAACCGTCAGCCACACAAAGATGTGTGACTGAAGGCCATTAAACATGTCAAAATCTCCTGATTGGCAATGAATGTTTGTTAGCTGATCGCTAGCCTCATTACAGAGACTGATATGGGCATCTTCGGCTTATAATCTTTTCATGTAAATAGGGCCCTATGATTGGGATACAATGATCTTTGGGAAATCCATATATATATATATATATATATATATATATATATATATATACATATATATTTTTTTTATTTATTAATTTTTTTTTCCCCCTCAACACCTTTTTATCTCACAAAACAAAATCTGAGTTTTAGACATATAGGTACATAATAGGCTTGTATATGAGCCAAATGTGAACAGGATCAATCATCAATCATTTCAGTGTCATAAAGAAAACAGCCCAGGAAAATACCCCCACTAGGGGACCCCATACCTACTGGGACACTAATCAGTCCTGCAGCAGCATCAGGCTTGTCCATGAGTCATGGACAAGATGACTGATGGACAAGGCTGCATGAGCAGATACACCAATCACCTCCCACCACCACAAGGAGGGACACACCCCTTACCCTGAGAGGATTTCTAACACTGTGAGCTAAGTGAAAGAGGGATTTTTATAATAAATATAGGTGATAGAGGCATAAAAATTAGATGTACATGGTACGGATTAGGTACTGAGTAACATTTTTGTAGGATCTGACATGTAAGCCTTAAGAGTCAGTGTTGGAACGTTCATAGCATATAAGTGGTGGATAGCTCTATGATGCGAAGTTTCTACATTGCCTGTATAGTGTTTTATCTATAATAAACACAAAAAGGTATCTCTAGTGATTTGCTTATTCCCTCCTGTAGTTCTGAACACTAAAAAGTCTTGGATTGCAGTCTACTTTCTTCTTTTAAAGACCAGGGGGTGTACAGAGCATTTGTATCTGGATATATGGAAATGGAAAATAAGGCAATTTAAAAAAAAATGTAATCAAGCAATATTGCTTGATGTTGATCCTAAATACTGATGAGTTGTCTGTCTATTGTGTTGAGACATCACATTTCTGTCGCTAATCAATTCTTAGGGCTCATTCACACTACAGCAATGGGCTTTGTTGGTTTTAATTCCCTGCAGGTTTTTTCTCCACCGTATTTACTAAGGTTTCCCTACTTTTTGCACTTCTCCCCACGTTTTGCTTTTTTTACACATGCTCTGACCTGTAGGAGTTTCCTCAGCTCAAATCCACCACATTTTCTGTGGAAACCTTAGTAAATATATTGGGATTTTTAGAAAATTTTGCAGACACTCCCCCTTTTTGATGGGCACACCACCTTTCCATGACTGCCATGCCTCATTTCAGATTTTCTCAGTAAAATGGGAGTTAGTCGGGTATTTTTAAATTTTTTTGCCAATTCTGGCGCAGACAGAATTTCTTGTTCACAACCCAATAAAAGAGGTCGGGTTTACAATAGTAAATCAGGGCCAATGTGAATATTGCACGGACTCTGCCATGCAGCAAACCCCTATGTACTTCAATGGATTTTCCTCTGCTGTGGTCCATGATGGAACTTCTGCCAGAAGCCAGCAGTAAAAGCCTTATGGGTGGCAAATTCCACAGAAAATAAGTGCTGATTTAGCATAATTTCTGTTCCATTTACCAAGGAGCAGAAAGGGCATTGATCCAAAAAAGAATTCAGCCAGGGAATTCCATAGTGTGAACATACCTTATGGCACCACAGTGAAATTAAATACACAATGGACAACATGTAGAATTGTTTAACGGTGTACAGTAATGTAACAAGAGACTGCTGTGAAAATCTGTATTCTAAATATAATGGAAAGTTATAGTAAAAATCTTTGTGTAACCCTTCATGCACAGAACTATGGTCAGGAGTAACATATGCCATACACATATACTGTACCTTGTTCAAGGTTTCTGCTGGATTTTTGTAGTCAACCTGCAGAATGTTATCAAGAAACGGAATGCCTTTAGGACCTGGTGGAAACTGTGATCCATTTTTCCTGCTTTTCATAAAGTCCAAGAGGAAAAGGAAAGCGATGAAAGAAATGAGCAATAAAAATACATTGGAAAACAAGAAGGAGAAAAACTCAACCATCTTCTCTGTATACTATATCCAATGTATCCTACTAGTTCAAGCTCACAGAATGTGCTGTATGCTTAAATGTATCTTGGATTTCTCTGTATGAAAACAAAGTATAAACCAGATCCAACCATACAAAAGTACAAAACAACAATCCCTGGACACGCCTACCCATGAGTTCAAAGTATTCTTTTAGAGGAAAATAAATATTGTTTCTCTGCCAATTAACATTACACATTGTGAATCCTGACAAACCAGATACAGTACATGCTCGGGATCTAACAATCTTTTCTAACATAACACAAAATAAAAAGGACATGAAATGTTTACATGACCAAAAGGAAAAAGGAAAACAGAAAGGTATTGCTATGACTTGAATAGATGCATCCTTTCCCTTAGATGTAAAATTTTTTTGCAGATAAAACTGTTTAATGAAACTTATCTAGGTGTTAGACATGTGACTTTCCTTTCTGTTCACTTACAAACTGGTACTCACCTTTATATATGGTGGATCTGCCCAATCATTCGCCCATACTGGCAATCCATAGAATCAGCCATCAACACCCTCTCCTCAACACCTCTATCTCTCACACCTGACATGGTCCTCGTCTCTCGCCCCCCTAATTCTTATGACCCCAAATTCTCTCCCCTTCTTCCCACCTTTTATCTGTTGCCAAAGTTCTGATCCCACTGAGATGTATGCAGATGACCCCCCTGACATTAGAGGATTGGTTTACCAGAGATTTGTCATTTCGAGGAACTCTACTACACGGCCTCTAGAACACACCCTACCTTCCTATAGGTTTGGTCACCATGGTTGACCTCACAACTCAACACAGACACCGGAACCCAAACTGCCCCATTGCCTGCTCCCTCTTCCCCCTTTAATTATGATTCCTGCTAAAAACACTTAACAAGTCCAGTGTTACAATTCTATAACTCCGTGTTTCCCAGCCAGGATGCCTCCATCTGTTGCAAAATGGCAACTTACAGCATGCCCGGACAGCCGAAGTTGTCGTTTTGCTACAGCTGGAGGCATCCTGGTTGGGAAACACTGCTATAACTAATGACCCCACCATAAAAGACAAGAAAACAAGATGTGGTTAAATGGGCATTAGACATGAAAACTGCACATTTTCTAAATATCTTAAAGGAGTACTCCGCCACACACCTTATCCCCTATCCAAAGTGGGCCTCCAGCAATCTGATCTCCGGGCCAGCACCCATGTCATTCAGGTCATGGAGCGAACTCCACTCAGTGCCAGGTGACTGGCGATGCAGGCCGCCACACCCCCTCCATTCGAGTCTATGGGAGGAGGCGTGATGGCTCTGAACTAGCCGTCATGCCCCCTCCCATTGACATGAATGGAGGGAGCATGGAATGAGGAAGCTGCAATCTAACATCTTATCCCCTGTTCTTTGGATAAGAAAAAAGATGTGTGCGGCAGAGTACCCTTTTAACTCCTTAACGGCGAAGGACATATATTTACGTCCTGTGCCGGCTCCCGCGATATGCCGCGGGGTTACACGGTGACCCCGCGTCATATTGGGTCGGTCCTGGTGGCCATCAATGGCCGGGACCTGCTGCTAATACAGGACATCACCGATCGCGGTGATGCCCTGTATTAACCCTTCACAATCAACAACCTTCAGGGGTCACCCCACAAGGGGTTAGCCCTAAACTAGAAACCCCCCCTAAAAAATAGCTTTTATTGATATTCCACGTTAAAATATTTACTAGACATATTGAACACTTAAGTTTTAAAATTCCAGACTGTGTCTCTAATTCATTAAGCACCTCCTAGGTATTGCTACAGTGCTCTGTGTTTGCAATAAGTGCAACTTCTCTGGATGTGTTTTGCTTTAAAGTGCATTAGGACATGGGTCTGATATTAAAATTAGATCTCAATTAGCCCCCCCGACGTTTCGTCAGCTACGCTGACTTTCTCAAAGGAATCGGCTACTGGCTGCTTGAGATCGGATCATCAGGCTTATATAGACTCTGTTTGTGACGTAGCCCTGTACCACATCATCATGCGCTTCAGGGCTAGCCAATGGGCACATTCTGCGTCATGGTTCTGTAATTATCGTCCAATGAATGGGGGATCACCTGATGATATATCTTGATGGACATACTAGTGTCCAATCATCATTCAATCATGTGACATGTGCGCAATCACGAAAGTCAAGTGAATCTCCTGCGCCGCGCTTGACAGCGGATTTTGTAAATATCCCATTCCAATCGGTATCTGCGGCTGCGCATATTTCATAGTGTGTACGGCTGCGCATATTCCGCGCATGACAATGGACTTAGTCTGCATCCCGTTCAGGTAAGCGCTTGTAATTGCATCAAGTTCATGTGTCATTCAACCCTTATGAGGGGTTAGCCGTGCGCATGACATCGCACTTAGAAATTTTTACCCACTATCCAGGTTGCAGGAATATCTGCACCTATAACATGTATACTGCTGATGTCACTGACTTATGGATGTCTCCATTGTTAATTGTGAAATAGACTGCCCTGATACTGTTATATTATCTGAGTGATACTATTATAAATAACTAAATGTTGTGAGTAACTTGGGATAAGCCCGATGCATAAAATAGAGTATGTGTTTTGTGGTGAATTCAGTTAATATTGTGTATATGATTCCATATAGATACTCGTGGCGGTTATCATATGTATTGTATAATATGTAATACTGACTCTAATGTGCTTGTTTTATAGTGTAATTATTTTTTATTTTTCTGTGTACTTCTTTGTGTTTTTCTATATTATAGTGTTGTATGGTTAATATTTATTTATGTGTTATTGTGTTTTATATTTAAGGAGTCATCTATGTATACTCTGCAAACTCCAACAACACACGCCTGAAAAACAATGGGCGCTCAATGGGCCCTGTCTGTTCCTGTCTTTAATGTTGTGGTGAACCAGATGCATTACGTGTGTCTTTGGATGCATATTCTCATTTATATAAATCCGAACGATCACTCTTTCATTAATGTGGAGCAAGTCCTTATTATTCGTTAGTATGTTCTTTATATATTTTTTTATGTGTATACAAAGCCGGATCTTGCTTCCTTGTTGGTATAATTTGTGTGTGAGGCAGATTATTGTGATGTGTCCATTTAATTATAAGTTAGTAAATAAATATTTAATGTACCACTGGCACACTAATTCATATTTTGATTACTGGGTCTGTTTCAACGTTCCTGACAATAGATGTTCAATAAGTTTAACATGTTTCATTTTCTTTAATGTAATTTTATGTTTATATAAGTCACTCCAAAAAAGGTGTATATGAGAAGCCTTCATTGAGTCCCAGTGGACTCCTGCTTTTTAATTTATAAATCCATTTATCCTCTTCTCTTAAAAGGACCCTATCCACATTACCCTTTCTATCTCCCATCCTGATCTGACGGAGACCCCAGAATTTGATCTGACCATCTGGTTGTTATAGACCAGCCTCATATGTCTGGCTATATGGATGTCTGTATTGATGCGGATAGTGCTAATGTGCTTACCTATGCACCGTCTTAATTCTTGTGTGGTTTTGCCCACATATAATTTTGGGCAGGTGTAGCTAGCTACATAGAGCACATTCTTACTGCTACAGTTGATTGTCCGTTACTGCCGTGGCGCCGTGTCTGCGGGGGGGTGCGGCCCATAGACTGGTTTGAGTGGCATTGGGGCCGCTCTGCCGGTGGGTTGTTCCCCCCTGTGGGCATTGGTGTCGCGGCGGTGGTGGTCGCCGCTCAGTGCTGCGCCATTTTATGCTAGGGACGTTAGGGACCCACTCTAAATAGGTGGCCTTGACGTGGCGAGTGGGCTTGTACTTTTTGATCAAAAATGTATACTAAAAACCTGTTAGTTTTTGATATTATGCTGAGAAGCAATCAGATCATTATACAAGATTGTAGATGTGCACCATGTCTGTTTTTCTACCCGAATTCTCGCTAATGTGCTTACCTATGCACCGTCTTAATTCTTGTGTGGTTTTGCCCACATATAATTTTGGGCAGGTGTAGCTAGCTACATAGAGCACATTCTTACTGCTACAGTTGATTAATTCCAAAATCCTATCTGTTTTTCCATCCACTGGATTGTTAAATGACTTGATTTTCAGAAGGACTTTACATGTGGAACAATGTCCACGTGGGTAGGAACCCGGTGGAGGTTGTGGTAACCAGGTCCTATTGCTAGATGTTGTTTCTGTAAAATGACTGTGGACCAGAAGTTCACGCAGATTGGGTCCTCTCTAGTAAGTTATACTGGGTCTGGGTAACACAAAAAGAGAGAAACACAGCCATACATCCACCATTTGTAATTTGATCTACTTGCTTCTCAGCATAATTTCAAAAACTAACAGGTTGTTAGTATACAGTTTGATCAAAAAGTACAAGCCCACTCGCCGCGTCAAGACCACCTTGTTAGAGTGGGTCCCTAACCTGACACTGACGTAGCCCCCGGCGGTAACCACTGCCTCTGAGACCCCATGCCCAACGGGGGGAGAGACCCAGTGGCCAGGCAGCCCCACTACTGCCCGACCAAGCCCCTGGCTCTGGGCCACTCCACCCTCACAGATAAAGCATCACAGAAACAATGGCCACCACAGAGAACCACACCAGTATGAAACCTACCATGTGCTCACTTCCAGAGGGCTGGGAGAATTGTAGGAGGAAACCCTTATGCAGTTTCCTGATAATTAAAAACGCCTGGGCCAAATGGGTGGAGTGGAGTGCTGGCTATGGGAAAAGGGAGAGACTACAAATATCTGGGTCTGGGACCTACTTTATTTAAGAGATTCGGATCAGACTGTAAGATGGGCCAATATGTTTGTAAAATGCGATAGATCTGTGAGGTATATGCATCATAGGTGCCTATAAGTATGATAGTAGATGGTTTGCTATTTCTTGAGTTGGTAGGTCCGAGTAATTCAGTTCTGTTGCTCTGTTGTGCCCTGTTGTAGGCTTTCTGCAGGTATTTTTTGGGGTAACCCCTTGTCTGAAATCTCGACATGAGATTGTTACTCTCAATGACAAATTTCTGATCCTCAGAACAGTTACGCCTTGCCCTGAGATATTGTCCTATAGGGAGGCTCTTGCGTAATGATAAGTGGTGCCAGCTGTTCCAATGTGAAAAACTGTTGGTGGATGTCGGTTTGCGGAAGATGTCGGTTTGTATCTTATTCTCCTCATCAATATATATGTTTAGGTCCAGAAAATTAATTGACCTACCACCTTCCTCCAAGGTGAACTTCATTCCTATCTGGTTGTCGTTAAGTACCTCTACAAATTCTTTAAATACACCCGCGTCCCCATCCCAAAAAATTAAAATGTCATCGATGTACCTTCCCCAAAATAAAATGTGCTGAGTGAAAAAAACAAAATCATCACTAAAAACAATAGTGCTCTCCCACCACCCCAAAAATAAATTAGCATAAGTAGGTGCACATGTGGTCCCCAAAGCGGTACCCTTGATTTTTTTGTAAAGGGTACCGCCAAAAAGAAAAAAAAATGTGAGTGAGTATGTAGTGTAGTAACTTAATTACAAAAGTATTGTGATTACGAAAGAGTGTGCTTTTCGTGTCAAGAAAAGTGCTCACAGCAGTGATGCCCAAATTGTGTTGTATATTACTGTACAGTGATTCTACATCTAAACTCATAAGAACAGTGGTATTAGTGACAGTTAAATCAATGATTTTTTGGACTGTGTCCTTAGTGTCTTTCAAGTGAGACAGTAGGGAAGATATAAAGGGTGACAGTATTCGATCGATGTAGGTACTTGCTCCCTCTGTCAAGTTATTATTTCCCGATACCATGGGTCGGCCTTTGATGGGATTAAGGCCCTTATGTGTCTTTGGTAACACGTAAAATGTGGAGTTAGTGGGATGGGTATTGAAAATGTATTTATATTCTTCTTCAGACAATAAATTATCCGACTTGGCATCTTGAAGTATTATGTCCAGTTCCCTCAAGTATTTCGGAGTAGGATCCCTCGTCATGGTCTGGTAGGTGTCCCTGTCATCCAATAGCTGATGGGCCATGGCTACATAGTCCTTCTTATCTAGAAGCATTATGTTCCCGCCCTTATCAGATGGTTTAATTATTAGGTTTGGGTCTTCCTATAGCATTTTGAGAGCTTGTTGTTCCTGTGTGCTTAAGTTTGAGTGTATCAGATGATTTTTAGGACGTATTTTTTGTATATCATTAATGACTAGGTTTACAAAGGCATCTATTTGAGAATACTGAGTGAACGGTGGAGTCATGGTCATGATCTCGGTTTAAGGGATGTGAAGGGTGCTGTAATGTCAGAGCCTCTCCCTTCATTTTCTTCCTGTAAAGATTGCAATACATCTAGGGTTCTGGTGTCATTTATGTGCATCAATCTGTCCCCCTGTTCATTCTGTAGGTGCCATTTGTGAAGGGCTAGTTTGAGGGCGAACAGATTTATGTCTTTAACCCAATTAAATTACTCAAACCTGGGGGTAGGGGTGAATGAGAGACCCTTTAGTAATAGGGATCTCTCTGCCTCACTTAATGGATGATTAGACAGATTGAAAATTTGCATGTTATCCAGTCTCTCATTCAGCAGTGGGGCTCTCTCATTTAAATCTTGGGTTGATGTTACTTGATGATATCTAGAGTCACCCTACTGTCTAGAGGTCCCTTGTGTTCCATTTGTGTCAGGATCTATTGCATTCCCTGTGAAGGACATATTGAATTGATCCATATATGGAGGGTCAGGGTGAGTTGTAACTATTTGCTCCCCCGAATCAAGCATGTCTATGAAAAGAGAAAATAATAACTTGACAGAGGGAGCAAGTACCTACATCGATCGAATACTGTTACCCTTTATATCTTCCCTACCGTCTCACTTGAAAGACACTAAGGACACAGTCCAAAAAATCACTGATTTAACTGTCAGTGTTCTTATGAGTTTAGATGTAGAATCACTGTACAGTAATATACAACACAATTTGGGCATCACAGCTGTGAGCACTTTTCTTGACACGAAAAGCACACTCTTTCGTAATCACAACTCTTTTGTAATTAAGTTACTACACTACATACTCACTCACAATTTTTTTCTTTTTGGCGGTACCCTTTACAAAAAAATCAAGGGTACCGCTATGGGGACCACATGTGCACCTACTTATGCTAATTTATTTTTGGGATGGTGGGAGAACACTATTGTTTTTAGTGATGATTTTGGTTTTTTCACTCAGCACATTTTTTGGGGGGGAAGGTACATCGATGACATTTTAATTTTTTGGGATGGGGACGCGGGTGTATTTAAAGAATTTATAGAGGTACTTAATGACAACCAGATAGGAATGAAGTTCACCTTGGAGGAAGGTGGTAGGTCGATACATTTTCTGGACCTAAACATATATATTGATGAGGAGAATAAGATACAAACCGACATATTCCGCAAGCCGACATCCACCAAAAGTTTTTTACATTGGAACAGCTGGCACCCCTTATCATTACGCAAGAGCATCCCTATAGGACAACATCTCAGGGCAAGGCGTAACTGTTCTGAGGATCAGAAATTTGTCATTGAGAGTAACAATCTCATGTCGAGATTTCAGACAAGGGGTTAACCCCAAAAAATACCTGTGGAAAGCCTACAACAGGGCACAACAGAGCAACAGAACTGAATTACTCGCACCTACCAACTCAAGAAATAGCGAACCATCTACTATCAGACTTGTAGGCACCTATGATGCATATACCTCACAGATCTATCGCATTTTACAAACATATTGGCCCATCTTACAGTCTGATCCGGATCTCTTAAATAAAGTAGGTCCCAGACCCATTATAACTTACCGGAGAGGACCCAATCTGCGCAAACTTCTGGTCCACAGTCATTTTAAAGAAACAACATCTAGCAATAGGACCTGGTTACCACAACCCCCACCGGGTTCCTATCCGTGGGGACATTGTTCCACATGTAAAGTCCTTCCGAAAATCAAGTCATTTAACAATCCAGTGGATGGAAAAACATATAGCATTTTGGATTTTATCAACTGTAGCAGTAAGAATGTGCTCTATGTAGCTAGCTGCACCTTCCCAAAATTATATTTGGGCAAAACCACACAAGAATTAAGACGGCGCATAGGTAAGCACATTAGCACTATCCACACCAATACAGACACCCATATAGCCAGACATATGAGGCTGGTCCATAACAACCAGATGGACCAGATCAAATTCTGGGGTCTCAATCAGATCAGGATGGGAGATAGAAAGGGTAATGTGGATAGGGTCCTTTTAAGAGAAGAGGCTGATGGATTTATAGATTAAAAAGCAGGAGCCCATTGGGGCTCAATGAAGGCTTCTCATATACACCTTTTTTTGGAGTGACTTACATAAACATAAAATTACATTAAAGAAAATGAAACATGTTAAACTTATTGAACATCTATTGTCAGCAATGTTGAAACAGACCCAGTAATCAAAATATGAATTAGTGTGCCAGTGATACATTGAATATTTATTTTCCTACTTATAATTAAATGGACACATCACAATAATCTGCCTTACACACAAATTATATCAACAAGGAAGCAAGATCCGGCTTTGTATACACATAAAAAAAAAATATAAAGAACATACTAACGAATAATAAGGACTTGCTCCACATTAATGAAAGAGTGATCGTTCGGATTTATATGAATGAGAATATGCATCCAAAGACACACGTAATGCATCTGGTTCACCACAACATTAAAGACAGGAACATACTTACCCATTGAGCGCCCGTTGTTTTTCAGGCGTGTGTTGTTAGAGTTTGCAGAGTATACATAGATGACTCCTTAAATATAAAACACAATAACACATAAATAAATATTAACCATACAACACTATAATATATAAAAACACAAAGAATTACACAGAAAAATAAAAAATAATTACACTATAAAACAAGCACATTAGAGTCAGTATTATATATTATACAATACATATGATAACCGGCACGAGTATCTATATGGAATCATATACACAATATTAACTGAATTCACTACAATACACATACTCTATTTTATGCATTGGGCTTATCCCAAGTTACTCACAACATTTAGTTATTTATAATAGTATCACTCAGATAATATAACAGTATCAGGGCAGTCTATTTCACAAACAACAATGGAGACATCCATAAGTCAGTGGCATCAGCAGTATACATGTTATAGATGCAGATATCCCTGCAACCTGGATAGTGCGTAAAAATTTCTAAGTGCGATGTCATGCGCACGGCTAACCCCTCATAAGGGTTAAAAGACACATGAACTTGATGCAATTACAAAAGCTTACCTGAACGGGATGCAGACTAAGTCCATTGTCATGCGCGGAATATGCGCAGCCGTACACACTATGAAATATGCGCAGCCGCAGATACCGATTGGAATGGGATATTTACAAAGTCCGCTGTCATGCGCGGCGCAGGAGATTCACGTGACGTGCGTGATTACGCGCACGTCACATGATTGAATGACGATTGGACACTAGTATGTCCATCAAGATATATCATCACGTGATCCCCCATTCATTGGACGATAATTACAGAACCATGACGCAGAATGTGCCCATTGGCTAGCCCTGAAGCGCACGATGATGCGGTACAGGGCTACGTCACAAACAGAGTCTATATAAGCCTGACGATGCAATCTCAAGCAGCCAGTAGCCGATTCCCTTGAGAAAGTCAGCGTAGCTGACGAACATCGGGGGGGGGGGGGGTAATTGAGATCTAATTTTAACATCAGACCCATGTCCTAATGCACTTTAAAACAAAACACATCCAGAGCAGTTGCACTTATTGCAAACACAGAGCACTGTAGCAGTACCTAGGAGGTGCTTAATGAATTAGAGACACAGTCTGGAATTTTGAAACAAAAGTGTTCCATAAGTCTAGTAAATATTTTACTGGAATCTCAATAAAAGTTATTTTTTAGGGGGGTTTCTAGTTTAGGGCTAACCCCTTGGGGGGGTGACCCCTGAAGGTTGTTGATTGTGTATTTGCCCTGGAATCCCTGGGAATCTTTTTGGTTATATTAAAATAGCTGTATTAACCCTTCAAACGTGGCGATCACAGCTGACCGACGCTTCTGAAGCGAAAGTGAAACTATCCCGGTTGCTCAGTCGGGCTATTCGGGACCGCCGCGGTCAAATTGCGGCGTCCTGAACAGCTTACAGGATGCTGGGAGGGACCCTACCTGCCTCCTTGGTGTACGATCGGTGAATGACTACTTCGTGCCTGAGATCCAGGCAGGAGCAGTCAAGCGCCGATAACACTGATCACATGCATTTTAATGCATGCCAGTGATCTGTGTAAAAGATCAGTGTATGTAATGTTATAGGCCTCTATGGGGGCTATAACATTGCAAAAAAAAAGTTTAAAAAAAGTGTTAATAACCCCTTCAGGACCAAGCCCATTTTGGCCTTAAGGACCAGAGCGTTTTTTGCACATCTGACCACTGTCACTTTAAACATTAATAACTCTGGAATGCTTTTAGTTATCATTCTGATTCCAAGATTGTTTTTTCGTGACATATTCTACTTTAACATGGTGGTAAATTTTTGTGGTAACTTGCATCCTTTCCTTGTGAAAAATCCTAAAATTTGATGAAAAATTTGAAAATTTTGCATTTTTCTAACTTTGAAGCTCTCTGCTTGTAAGGAAAATGTATATTACAAATAAAAAAATTTTTTATTCACATAAACAATATGTCTACTTTATGTCTGCATCATAAAAGTGACGAGTTTTTACTTTTGGAAGACACCAGAGGGCTTCAAAGTTCAGCAGCAATTTTCCAATTTTTCACAAAATTTTCAAACTCACTATTTTTCAGGGACCAGTTCAGGTTTGAAGTGGATTTGAAGGGTCTTCTTATTAGAAATACCCCACAAAAGACCCCATTATAAAAACTGCAACCCCCAAAGTATTCAAAATGACATTCAGTCATCATTTTAACCCTTTAGGTGTTTCACAGGAATAGAAGCAAAGTGAAGGAGAAAATTCACAATCTTCATTTTTTACACTCGCATGTTCTTGTAGACCCAATTTTTAAATTTTTACAAGGGGTAAAAGGAGAAAATGTATACTTATATTTGTAGCCTGATTTCTCTCGAGTAAGCACATACCTCATATGTCTATGTAAAGTGTTCGGCGGGCGCAGTAGAGGGCTCAGAAGGGAAAGAGCGATAAGGGGATTTTGGAGAGTACGTTTTTCTGAAATGGTTTTTGGGGGGCATGTTGCATTTAGGAAGCCCTTATGGTGCCAGAACAGCAAAAAAAAACACATGGCATACCATTTTGGAAACTAGACCCCTTGAGGAACATAACAAGGAATAAAGTGAGCCTTAATACCCCACAGGTGTTTCACTACTTTTGCATATGTAAAATTTTTTTTATTTTTTTCACTAAAATGTGTGTTTCCCCCCAAATTTCACATTTTTCCAAGGGTTAATAGCAGGAAATACCCCCCAATATTTGTAACCCCTTCTCTTCTGAGTATGGAGGTACCCCATAAGTTGACCTGAAGTGCACTATGGGCGAACTACAATGCTCAGAAGAGAAGGAGTCATATTTGGCTTTTTGAGAGCAAATTTTGCTCGGGGGGCATGTCACATTTAGGAAGCCCCTATGGTGCCAGAACAGCAAAAAAAAACACATGGCATACCATTTTGGAAACTAGACCCCTTGAGGAATGTAATAAGGAATAAAGTGAGCCTTATTACCCCACAGGTGTTTCACGACTTTTGCATATGTAAAAAAAAAAAAAAAATTCCACTAAAATGTGTGTTTCCCCCCTAATTTCACCTTTTGCAAGGGTTAATAGCAGAAAATACCCCCCAAAATTTGTAACCCCATCTCTTCTGAGTATGGAGGTACCCCATAAGTTGACCTGAAGTGCACTATGGGCGAACTACAATGCTCAGAAGAGAAGGAGTCATATTTGGCTTTTTGAGAGCAAATTTTGCTCGGGGAGCATGTCGCATTTAGGAAGCCCCTAAGGTGCCAGAACAGCAAAAAAAAACACACATGGCATACCATTTTGGAAACTAGACCCCTTGAGGAACGTAACAAGGGGTACAGTGAGCATTTGCCCCCCACTGGTGTCTGACAGATCTTTGGAACAGTGGGCTGTACAAGTTTTCATTTTCATGGATCACTGTTCCAAAGATCCGTCAGACACCTGTGGGGGGTAAATTCTCACTGCACCCCTCATTACATTCCGTGAGGGGTGTCGTTTCCGAAATAAGGGTCACATGTGGGGTTTTGTTTTTTTTGCGTTTGTCAAAACCGCTGTAACAATCAGCCACCCCTGTGCAAATCACCTCAAATGTACATGGTGCGCTCTCCCTTCTGGGCCTTGTTGTGCGCCCCCAGAGCACTTTGCGCTCACATATGGGGTATCTCTGTAGTCGGGAGAAATTGCATTACAAATTTTGGGGGGCTTTTTTCCCTTTTACCTCTTGTGAAAATGTAAAGTATAGGGCAACATCAGCATGTTAGTGTAAAAAATAAAAAAAATTTACACTAACATTCTGGTGTAGACCCCAACATTTCCTTTTCATGAAGGGTTAAAGAAGAAAAAGCCCCCCAAACCTTGTAACGCAATTTCTCCCGAGTACAGCGATACCCCATATGTCGCCCTAAACTGTTGCCCTGAAATACGACAGGGCTCCAAAGTGAGAGCGCCATGTGCATTTGAGGCCTAAATTAGGGATTTGCATAGGGGTGGACATAGGGGTATTCTATGCCAGTGATTCCCAAACAGGGTGCCTCCAGCTGTTGCAAAACTCCCAGCATGCCTGGACAGTCAACGGCTGTCCGACAATACTGGGAGTTGTTGTTTTTCAACAGCTGGAGGCTCTGCTTTGGAAACAGTGGTGTACCGGACATTCTTATTGGGGGAGGGGGGCTGTGTAGGGGTATGTGTATATGTAGTGTTTTTAACTTTTTATTTTGTGTTAGTGTAGTGTAGTGTTTTTAGGGTACAGTCACATGGGCGGGGGATTACAGCGAGTTTCCCAGCGCAAAATTTGCTGCATCTCAAGATGCGAGAAACCCACTGTAAAAGCCTCGCCCATGTGAATGTACCCTGTACATTCACGGGGGTGGCGGGGCGGGGGGGGGGGGGGCTTGCATCAGCTGTTGCAAAACCACAACTCCCAGCATGCATGGTCTGTTAGTGCATGCTGGGAGTCATAGTTTTGCAACAGCTGGAGGCACACAGGTTAGGAAATACTGAGTTAGAAACAGACAATGTTTCCCAACCAGTGTGTCTCCAGTTGTTGCAAAACTACAACTCCCAGCATGCCCAGACAGCTGAAGGGCATGCTGGGAGTTGTAGTTCGGCAACATCTGAAGGGCCAGATGTTGCTGAACTAAAGCTCCCAGCATGCCTGGACAGTCAGTGCATACTGGGAGTTGTAGTTTTGCAACAGCTGGAAGAGCACAGATTGGAGACCATTATACAATGGTCTCCAAACTGGGGCCCTCCAGATGTTGCAAAACTACAACTCCCAGCATGCATGGTCTTTTAGTGCATGCTGGGAGTTATAGTTTTGCAACAGCTGGAGGCACACAGGTTAGGAAACACTGAGTTAGAAACAATGTTTCCCAACCAGTGTGTCTCCAGCTGTTGCAAAACTACAACTCCCAGCATGCCCAGACAGCTGAAGGGCATGCTGGGAGTTGTAGTTCGGCAACATCTGAAGGGCCAGATGTTGCTTAACTAAAACTCCCAGCATGCCTGGACAGTCAGTGCATGCTGGGAGTTGTAGTTTTGCAACAGCTGGAAGAGCACAGATTGGAGACCATTATACAATGGTCTCCAAACTGGGGCCCTCCAGATGTTGCAAAACTACAACTCCCAGCATGCCCAGACAGCCAAAGGCTGTCTAGGCATGCTGGGAGTTGTAGTTTTCAGACTCCTAGAAGCAGCAGTGAAGATCTTCACTGCTGCCTCTGAGGACTACATACTTACCTGCTGGTCCCGTCGCTGCTCGTCCACGTGGCCGGTCCCGCGCTGCTCCTCGGTCCTGCCGCTGCTCCAGGTAAGTCCGCCGGTCCCCACGTGTTCCCCCCATGTGCCGCAGGTCCCCGCGAGCCCCTGCAGCCTTCGTCCCCCGTTCTGTCCGACTTCCAGGGGCGGGCAGTGCGGGGGATCTGAACTTTCACCCCAGATCACTGTGATTGGTCCACAGGGACCAATCACAGTGATCGCTGACCAGGACCATCAATTGATGGTCCTGGGGGTGAAGCAGAAGTTGTCCCCTGCTGGAAACAGCGGGACTTCTGCCAGTTAACCCGTGCGATCGCCGGGTTAACTGCATGTCATTTATAAACGCCGGGATGCGCGAACGCACTGCACAACCCGGCGTTTATATATGACATTCTGCGGGAAGGGGATAAAGATCATTTTACCCCTTCCCTAATAAAAGTTTGAATCACCCCCCTTTTCCCATTAAAAAAATAAAAGTGTAAATAAAAATAAACATATGTGGTATCGCCGCGTGTGTGTAAATGTCCGAACTATAAAAATATATCATTAATTAAACCGCGCGATCAATGGCGTACACGTAAAAAAAAATTCAAAGGTCCAAAAAAGCATATTTTTGGTCACTTTTTATACCATTAAAAAATGAATAAAAAGTGATCAAAAAGTCCGATCAAAAGAAAAATGGTACTGATAAAAACTTCAGATCACGGTGCAAAAAAATAGTCCTCAAACTGCCCTGTATGTGGAAAAAAAAAAAAAGTTATAGGGGTCAGGAGAGGACATTTTTCATTTTTAAACGTATACATTTTCCTGCATGTAGTTATGATTTTTTCCAGAAGTACGGCAAAATTAAACCTATAAAAATAGGGTACCTACAGAATAATGATAAGAGTTTCATTTTTATTAAAATATGCACTGTGTAGAAACGGCAGTCTCCAAAATTTTAAAAATGGCGTTTTTTCTTCGATTTTGTCGCACAATGATTTTTTTTTCTGTTTTGCAGTGGATTTTTGGGTAAAATGACTAATGTCACTGCAAAGAAGAATTGGTGACGCATACAATAAGCCATAATATGGATTTTTAGGTGGAAAATTGAAAGGGTTATGATTTTTAAAAGGTAAGGAGGAAAAAAACGAAAATGAAAAAACTGAAAAACCCTACGTCCTTAAGGGGTTAAACCCCTTTATGGTGCAGCAAATTTTAATTTTTTCCTCCTCACCTTTTGGTCTTGTCTACCACCCTACCCTTTTTTTAATCTATATGTTCAATGGTGGCTTTAGCCTTCTTTATTTTGAATTATATTTTGAGCTTTGTTAGCATGTGCACTGTATGCATGATATGTACCTCTTTGCTTTATTGAGCTTTGGTCACCACAAAATGTTTGTTCTCATACTTTATGCCATATACTTGTTTGTTGGCTTTTTATCATAATATTGCTTATGGTCACTTGTTATTTTTCTTTGTTTTTCCCAATAACTCATTAGTAAAAATTACAGTTAAAAAAAAGAATTGCCCCAATTCTGGTGTTTGACACTGTTTTCCGTTTGGGCTATTCAATATGCGGTTTCAGTAATACTATATTTTTATAGGTCAGACAATTCCACATGTGGCGATATAACAAAAAAACCTTTATTATTATTTAGATTCCTTTTTTAATGTGAAAAGGAGGGTGATTTAAACTTTTAATATGAAAGGGGTTAAGTTATTATAGGTTAACTATATATATATATATATATATATATATTTTTTTTTTTTTTTTTTTTTTCAAGCTTTATTAGCTTTCTTAAGGGGCACTTTATGAGCCATCAATAGATGGCTCATCAAATAAGTGCAGGACATATGTGCTGTATTGATCAGTTAGATCAGTGCTCTATTGACAAAACCTGCCCTATGTATGCTCTGTCAGTAGAAGACTGGAAGCAGCCATGGAGGGCCAGGTAAGGCCTGTGGCCAGCAATTGCCACATGACAGCTATTAGTGGCAGCACCCAGCAAGTGAAATCAGCTGGAAGCCACCACCTACTGAGCGGGATGACAGCAAAATCCCACTCCAAAGCCAGTCCCCCCAACCCAAGCGTACCCATATATCATGTGGTGGGAAGGGGTTAAATAACACTATTAACAACAATATTAACATTATTAAAGAGAACCTGTCATCAGTTATTTGCTGACCAAACAATGTCAGCATAAAACTGGTGCAGGTAGAACATTGCCAAGACACCATGAGTTACTCTGATGACCAGATATTTAAGTGCTGCTGGGACCAGGGTACCTAGTCCTCAGGGCAGATCCTGGCAGATGCTTTCCACCTGACTGGACTGAGTGACGTGTTGCTCCCTATTGTGGAGATTTTTCAAAACTTGCCGATGAAAAGTTGATCAGTTGCCCACAAGAACCAACCAGATTACTTCTGTTATTTTTCAGAGATCTTTTTTTAAATTAAAGAAGCAAAACTGATCAGTCTCTATAAGCAACTGGTCAACTTTTCCTCTGCGTAGGTATTGATTCATTTCCCCAATGTGTGTATAAGTAGAGGCACATTGCTCAGTGCTGGTAGGGCTAGGTGAGCAAACCATGAGATTCTGTTTCATAATAGAGCTAAATGAACTTTTCAAAATGTTGGCTTGGATCATTTGCCGAACATATTGAAGAAGTTTGGATTGCGACAAATAGAGATAAACGAGCCGATCCCCGCAAACCCAGATTCAACTCGAACATTAGAGAGGAAGAATGCCTGGCGTTTTGGCGCCCAGAGGAATCAGGAAGTACTAGGGCAGTGAGGTGATGTCAGGGTAGACCAGAATTCTTTGGAGCTTTCACATGATGACCCCAGGTTACAAAAGGATTTACTGGTTTATGTGTCAATCAACTACCAGGCCAATAGAAGACAGCAAAGGGGGTAGGGTCTTAGACAAAAGTTATAATTCCATGTACTGCCACGCTGCCAGAATTCTGGAGACAGAGACAGTGTGAGCAGAAACCAGAGCAAGCCTGCAGAAGGCAGAAAGCTTTCTTATTTCATAACTTAATCTCTACAATTCCACCGCACATTAAGCACATCTGTGGGCTTATCTCAGGGACCTCCTGTCCATACCTGCAGAAGTCTGATCGTGCACTACAAATTCAAGCCAGCATCATTCCAGCCCACAAATAGTTTCACATACAAATATCTGAACAACTGACCCAAGCTGAGAGCTGACCTACATTATAATAATATATGAATATTATAAAATTATATTTAAAGCGCCATGAACACAGAATAGCCCTCTAAAGAGTCTTTATGTATACTTTTGTTAGTTACACACAGTATTTCTACCTGGTTGTAAGATAATGCATTTTAAAGTGTGTAAGCCTAAAGCACCTTTACGTATAATCGCACAGACAGTATAGCTACCTAGTTGTAAGATAACAATGCAATAAAAAGTGTGTACATTGAACACGCATTAGCCTTCTAAAGCACCTTGTAATTTTTTTGTTTAATCTCGCACACAGTATTCCTACCTGGTTGTAAGATAAGACAGTTTAAAGTGTGTACATCGAACACGCTTTAGCTTTTTAAAGCACACACATTTCCTACCTGGTTGTTAGATACTGCAGTTTAAAGTGTGTACATTTAACACAAATAAGCAAAAGCCATCTAGAGCACCTTTACATATATAGTTTTTTTTTCATGCACACAGTATTTCTACCTGGTTGTAAGATAACGTAGTTTAAAATACACACTCATTAGCCATCACAGTCTGCTTAAACTAATAACACACAAAGAATTAAATCTTACCATGTTTTTACTGAACACACCATGTAAACATTCACAGTGCAGGTGGAAAAAGTATGTGAACCCCTAGACTAATTGGAGTGAAGTGTCATCCAACTGGAGTCCAATCAATGAGAGTTTGGAGGTGTTTGTTACAGCGTCCCTGCCCTGTAAAAAACACCCACCAGTTCTGGGTTTTCTTTTCACAAGAAGCATTGCCTGATGTGAATGATGCCTTGCACAAATGAGCTCTTGATGAAGAATTGTTGACTTGCATAAAGCTGGAATGGGTTATAAAAGTATCTCCAAAAGCCTTGCTGTTTATTAGCCCACGGTAAAACAAATTGTCTATAAATGGAGAAAGATCAGCACTGCTGCTACTCTCCTTAAGAGTGGCCATCCTGTAAAGATGACTGCAAGAGCAAATCGCAGATGCATAACATCCCTATTAGCGAATCTATGATATGTAAAACACTAAACAAGAATGGATTTCATGGGAGGATACCATAGAGGAAGCCACTGCGGTAAAAAAAAAAAAAACATTGCTGCACACTGGATGTTCCACAGCAGTACTGGCAAAATATTGTGTGGACAGATGAAACCAAAGTTAAGTTGTTTGGAAGAAACACACAACACTATGTGTGGAGAAAAAGAGGCACAGCACACCAATATCAAAACCTCATCCCAACTGTGAAGTAAGGTTGTGGGGGCATCATGGTTTGGGGCTGCTTTTCTGCATCAGGCCCTGGATGGATTGCTATCATCGAAGGAAAAATGAATTCACAAGTTTATCAAGACATTTTGCAGGAGAACTTAAGGCCATCTGTCCACCAGCTGAAGCTCAACAGAAGATTGTTGTTGAAACAGGACAACGACCCATGGCCATGACTAAGAGCAACTGCTCAAAACGCGTCGGAGTTTCACTCCCATTTTAGAGTGACATGTCACTTGCCACAATTTGTGGCTTCCTTTTTATATTTTAATATGGACTATTAAATGTAAAGTTTTAAGGATTTTCTCATCTCGAGAGCTGGATTTTTTCATCCTTGCTTTTTCATTATTGCTGTAATTGTACCGACCAGCAGGAAAAAAAAGGAAAACATATACAGTACAAACCAAAAGTTTGGACACACCTTCTCATTCAGAGTTTTCTTTATTTTCATGACTATGAAAATTGTAGATTCACACTGAAGGTATCAAAACTATTAATTAACACATGTGGAATTATATACATAACAAAAAAGTTTGAAACAACTGAAAATATGTCATATTCTAGGTTCTTCAAAGTAGCCACCTTTTGCTTTGATTACTGCTTTGCACACTCTTGGCATTCTCTTGTTGAGCTTCAAGAGGTAGTCACCTGAAATGGTTTTCACTTCACAGGTGTGCTGGTGTGGAGGAGGAGGTGTTATGGAGTGGGGGTGCTTTGCTGGTGACACTGTTCGGGATTTATAAAATATTGAAGGCATACTGAACCAGCATGGCTACCACAGCATCTTGCAGCGGCATGCTATTCCATCTGGTTTGCGTTTAGTTGGACCATCATTTATTTTTCAAAAGGACAATGACCCCAAACACACCTCCAGGCTGTGTAAGGGCTATTTGACCAAGAAGTAGAGTGATGGGGTGCTGTGCCAGATGACCTGGCCTCCACAGTCACCGGACCTGAACCCAATCGAGATGGTTTGGGGTGAGCTGGACCGCAGAGTGAAGGCAAAAAGGGCCAATAAGTGCTAAGCATCTCTGGGAACTCCTTCAAGACTGTTGGAAGACCATTTCAGGTGACTACCTCTTGAAGCTCATCAAGAGAATGAGTGTGCAAAGCAGTAATCAAAGCAAAAAGGTGGCTACTTTGAAGAACCTAGAATATGACATATATTCAGTTGTTTCACACTTTTTTGTTATGTATAAATATAATTCCACATGTGTTAATTCATAGTTTTAATGCCTTCAGTGTGAATCTATAATTTTCATAGTCATGAAAATAAAGAAAACTTAGAATGAGAAGGTGTGTCCAAACATTTGGTCTGTACTGTATTTTTATACTGATAAGTGAATTCCATAAAAAAAAAAATAATAATAATAATTAGAGAAATAATTTGTTATCTTCCATCCCCCCCAAAATTAATAAAAAATATCAAAATGGTACCAATAAAATCTTCAGCTCAACAACAACAAAAAAGCTCTCACTGAACTCTGTCAATGCAAAGAAAAAAAGTTATGGCTGTCAAAATAAGACAATACAAGATTTTTTTTACAGTGTTATCCCAAGATTACAATCTAAGACCCCAACCAATCCCAGAAATGGGAGTCCTGATAGGCCCTTTTTAAATGGAACAGTAGTATTTTTTTATGTAGCCTAATTCCAATACATTTATGAAACATCTAGTAGGGGGGGGATTTTGAGACCTCACCTCCTTTGCAAACCCAATTGGGTGCCTGAAAAACAACCTAATAATTACAACCGTACACATATTACGTCATCTGACTGCTAGTAAACAATAAAAAAAAAGTTTAAATTGATGTATTTCTGTTTTTGTAGTATACATTATCTGGATTATGTGTGGAATGCAGCACTTGGCCACATGATGTTACCTATCTCTATTAATATTTTTAAGTCTAATCTTATTTCTGATCCCTCTGCCAGATGCCATATATAGTAATACTAGCATCTTGCTCCCAAACTGATAACATAGTCCCTCCAGTCCATTCCCTTTCTAAATTGTGATCCATCCATACTTCTGCCCTCCAAATAAACTAAAATTATTATATTTACCAGATGTTCTTAAGTTCTGTACTAAGCCCTGTCCTTAGTATCCCAAAATCGAGCGAACGCGTTTAGAAGACCTTTACAAGATGTTAGTTTTTCCAGAGGCTCAAGGAATAATAACTAACAAACAATATTTTTTTTTGATGAGTGCAGATAATAATGACAGTATCCCCTTAGATAAATGTATGCAAATGAAAATACACCAGTGCTGATAACGCCAGTGCAGCTTCTTCTCTGCTTGTCAGAGGAGGAGAATGTCATTGCTCTTGCCCAGAATCTCTTCTGACAAGCAGCGAAGCATTGCTGTGTATCCATTACAAGATCCAAGAGCTTATAGACAGCTCTGCAATACTACACGCATGCCCAATATAACACTGTTAATGTAAGATATATCTGAAAACAGTGCTGCTAACAAATATGTTATTATAATTTGTTGTCTGTTTGTTAAATAACTCATTTTACTTTTTACAGCATAAGAAGAAGCTTATAAACTAGCTTTTTACTGAAGTTTAATTAAGCGTTATTATAAGAATGACAAGTGTTCTGTAAAAAACTCTTGATAACAAGGATTTCTAGAATTATATATGAGATTCCATTTTATATCTACAGAGTCCTAAATCAGCAGGTTCAGTTATATAAATTCAGATCTCTCTCTGTTTAAAATGTTATTCCCTAGGTACAACACGAATATTGTAAGGATGTGGACTTAAAGTTAACGCATAGGAAGGATCTTCCCTTGGACGAGGTTGGTCATTTGGTATCTCAAATGTAAGTTGCTGTAATAACGTGGTAAAAAACAGGAAGAGTTCCATTCTGGCAAGTCGTTCTCCCAAGCAAGACCTCCGACCTATAGAGAAAAAATTATTTTTTTTGCATACTAGCACACATTGCAGCTTTATAAAAATTGAATTGCATATTTTTTATGGGTTTTTAAACTTTTGTGCTGTATACGTTTCCTCATTTTAAAACCCAGTTCTGGCAATGGATTTAAAAACTGCATCAAAATGCTGCCTCAAAATACCAAGTGTGAAACCACCCTTAATATATTAATATTTGTAATATGAACTTGTGCTTTAAACGAAATATTAAATAATAATATCACAAACACCCCATATAGAAGGGGAGGCAGGGATTCCAATTCAAATTAATTCACAAAAACTCTAGTGTACAAACCCAGGGCACTAAATCCTCTTCTTAAATCTTCCCTATAAAACGTATCTTTTATTACCTATCTATATTAAAGTAAAAATAAATGGTGACCAATGAAAATGTTAAAAAGTTATATTGTCACTGCGTTTTATTGTATTTCGCTTTCACAGACTGGGATATTCCCATTCCAATGTATATAATCTGTCCCAATTGAGTCTGCAGTCAACCTTAAAATCTAAACTTTGCCCCCCTCTACTTGTTTCGGTGCACCAGCACCATCATCAGGGGGAACATGAGGCAAACATTAGGGATGAGCAAATCGAATCTGACGAATCCGAATTCATTATGAATTTCAGGAAAAATTCGATCCGCAACAAATGCGAATATCGTCGCGATTCGATAGCTCAAATCACTTAATTAAACTCCATTTAGTGCAGTCCAGGCTCCAGGGCATCTAAAATGGCAGATCAACATGTGAGGACATGGGGCAAAGAATCCTTGGAAGATGGGAACAAGGGTCGGCGGGATGACCCTGAATCACATGCAGCATGCAGCCTATCAGCAGCCAGTCACCCCTGTGATGTCACAGCCCTATATAATCGGCAGCCATATTGCAGCCAGTCACTTCAGCATTTCATTGCAGAGAGATAGGTATGGACAGACAGCGTTGTTTGTTGGCCAGTAAAGCTTTTTCCAGCTCCTAATCACATCAGTGGGACAGAGAGCAGTGTGTGTTGAACAGAAAAGCATTCTTACTGCAGCGATTCACCTCCCAGTCACTACAGCATTCTATTACAGAGAGGGACAGAGAGCAGTGTGTTGCACAGTGTGTTGCACAGAACAGCAGAGATTCAGCTCAAGTACAAATCCTGCCTAGAAGCACTGATAGGGAAGGGAGTGAGATTGAGAGAGAGAGTGCAATTTTGGGTGTAGTACACAGCGACTATGTGCTGCAGCACTGGTATGTACTGCTGGTGTCGTACACAAATACTTTTTTAAGTGTCCTGGAGCGCATTGTCCTCCCCTCATAAGTGCATACCACATACGTACATCTAAGTGATGTACTATTTTGTTCCTGTTAAAGTCTCAAGGGCCTAGATACTGTGAAAGCCAGGCAAAAGTACTCACTGGCTGGTTTTGCACACAATTACTTTTTTAAGCGTACTGGAGCGCATTGTCCTCCCCTCATAAGTGCATACCACATAAGTACATCTAAGTGATGTACTATTTTGTTTCTGTTAAAGTCTCAAGGGCCTCTATATTGTGAAAGCCAGGCAAAAGTACTCACTGGCTAGTTTTGTACACAAATACTTTTTTACGCATACTGTAGCGCATTGTCCTCCCCTCATAAGTGCATACCACATACGTACATCTAAGTGGTGTACTATTTTGCTCCTGTCAAAATCTCAAGGGCCTAGATACTGAGAAAGGCCAGGCAAAAGTACTCACTGGCTGGCATTGTACACAAATACTTCTTTAAGTGTACTGGAGCGCATTGTCCTCCCCTCATAAGTACTGCATACCACATACGCACATCTAAGGGGTGTACTATTTTGTTCCTGTTAAAGTCTTAAGGGCCTAGAAACTGTTGAAGGCCAGGCAAAAGTACACACCGGCTGGTGCTGTACACAAATACTTTTTTTAAGCATACTGTAGTGCATTGTTCTCCCCTCATAAGTGCATACCACATACGTACATCTTAGTGGTGTACTATTTTGCTCCTGTCAAAATCTCAAGGGCCTAGATACTGAGAAACGCCAGGCAAAAGTACTCACCAGCTGGCATTGTACACAAATACTTCTTTAAGTGTACCGGAGCGCATTGTCCTCCCCTCATAAGTACTGCATACCACATACGCACATCTAAGGGGTGTACTATTTTGTTCCTGTTAAAGTATTAAGGACCAAGAAACTGTTAAAGACCAGGCAAAAGTACACACCGGCTGGTGCTGTACACAAATACTTTTTTTTAAGCATACTGTAGTGCATTGTCCTCCCCTCACAAGTGCATACCACATAAGTACATCTAAGTTATGTACTATTTTGTTTCTGTTAAAGTCTCAAGGGCCTCTATATTGTGAAAGCCAGGCAAAAGTACTCACTGGCTAGTTTTGTACACAAATACTTTTTTACGCGTACTATAGCACATTGTCCTCCCCTCATAAGTGCATACCACATACGTACATCTAAGTGGTGTACTATTTTGCTCCTGTCAAAATCTCAAGGGCCTAGATACTGAGAAAGGCCAGGCAAAAGTACTCACTGGCTGGCATTGTACACAAATACTTCTTTAAGTGTACTGGAGCGCATTGTCCTCCCCTCATAAGTACTGCATACCACATATGCACATCTAAGGGGTGTACTATTTTGTTCCTGTTAAAGTCTTAAGGGCCTAGAAAATGTTAAAGGCCAGGCAAAAGTACACACCGGCTGGTGCTGTACACAAATACTTTTTTTTAAGCATACTGTAGTGCATTGTCCTCCCCTCATAAGTGCATACCACATACGTACATCTAAGTGGTGTACTATTTTGCTCCTGTCAAAATCTCAAGGGCCTAGATACTGAGAAAGGCCAGGCAAAAGTACTCACTGGCTGGCATTGTACACAAATACTTCTTTAAGTGTACTGGAGCGCATTGTCCTCCCCTCATAAGTACTGCATACCACATACGCACATCTAAGGGATGTACTATTTTGTTCCTGTTAAAGTATTAAGGGCCAAGAAACTGTTAAAGGCCAGGCAAAAGTACACACCGGCTGGTGCTGTACACAAATACTTTTTTTTAAGCATACTGTAGTGCATTGTCCTCCCCTCATAAGTGCATACCACATACGTACATCTAAGTGGTGTACAATTTTGTTCCTGTTAAAGCCTCAAGAGCCTAGATACTGTGAAAGGCAAGGCAAAAGTACTCACCGGCTGGTGTTGTACACAAATACTTTTTTAATCGTACTGGAGCACATTGTCCTCCCCTAATAAGTACTGCATACCACATATGTACATCTAAGTGGTGTACTATTTTGTTCCCGTTAAAATCTCAAGGGCCTAGATACTGTGAAAGGCCAGGGAAAGTACACACTGGCTGGTGTTGTACAAAAGTACCTTTTTAAGCATACTGTAGTGCATTGTCCTCATAACCACATACGTACATCTAAGTGGTGTATTATTTTGTTCCTGTTAAAGTCTCAAGAGCCTAGATAAAGGCCAGGCAAAAGTACTCACCGGCTGGTGTTGTACACAAATATATTTTTAAACGTACTGGAGCACATTGTCCTCCCCTCATAAGTACTGCATACCACATATGTACATCTAAGTGGTTTACTATTTTGTTCCTGTTAAAGTCTCAAGGGCTTATATACCTTGAAAAGCTAGGCAAATGTACACATTTGCTGGTGTTGTAGACAAATAATGTTTTAAGCAGAGTGGAGCATATTTTACACCCCTCATATGTGCATTAAGTATGTCAGGTAGAGAGGTGCCAGGATGTGCACAGAGGAGTGGCAGAGGCCTAAATTCATCAGGCAGAGGTTGCAGCAGACTAGGGGTAAGTGGCAGCAGGTGTCTCAGCCGGTATCAACTAGCAGTCGTGTCTCGACCAGCAACCCATCTGCCATCATCGATTGGTTAACACGGTCATCAATTTCATCACAAGTGACATCTGACACCCTCAGTAAACATCCAATGGGTTCCTCAGACACAATGCTCAGTTGGCATGGCTCGGGTACAGTCTCTGTCCTCCCATTGCCTCCTATGCTGTTCCCTCCCCCAGAGAAGTATCTTATGCTGTGGGTTCAGCACCACTATTTAGTGAGGACGATCTAGAGGACATACAGCTGCTACTGCCCAGCCAAGAAGTGGAGGAGACATCCGCCGCTTCCTCTGCTGGGCATCCAAGTAGTGGTGAGGAGAGTGACGTGGGAGGTGGTGTGCGAGCGTTCAGGCTCCTGAAGCACTCTTGACACTGTTGAGGAACCTGAGGAGGACATCAGTGATGTGCAGACACAACTCCATGATAATGAAGCCGATTGCACTTGGGAGCCGGGTGCAGAAGGGGCTTCATCATCAAAAGGAGAAGAGGGTTGCAAGTTGCCCGTGAGGCAGCAGCTGAGCCAGCGAGGTGGTAGCATGGTAGGCAGTCAGCATGGTGGCAGAAGTGGAAAGTCTGGAGTCAAACGTGCCTGCTTTGCGGCAGCCTACCTTCCCGAGAGGTAGTGGAACAAGGGTTCCTGGAGTCGTCGGCAGTGGCAGTCAATCAGTGTGGACTGTTGGTGGGAAAATCAGCTACTCGGCGGTGTGGCAGTTTTTCATCAAGCATCCAGAGGAGGTTAACATGGCCACATGCAAGATATGTCGGCAGAAGGTGAAACGTGGCTAGGATCCCAATGTTGACACCACGGCCCTGCATCAACATATGCAGCATCACCCTAAAGCGGCATGGGGGAACTGTGGCTCTGATGTGGTGGTTAAACCTGCTGCATCATCCAGTTGCACGCCGCTCCCTGTTTCAGCCAGCCAAGGCTCCACCACCTCAGCCGAAGGGAGCTGTGTGTCATACCCATCTTCTGTCGCTCCAGATGTACCTGCTCCTCTTACATTGAGTCAGTCATTCTGCCAGCAATCCATCAGCGAAGCCATGTCCAAGAGAGAACAGTATGCACCCACTCATCCAACGGTGATGAAGCTGAATTTGCTCCTGTTAAAGTTGCTGGTGCTGCAGTCCCTCCCTTTTCGAGGGGTGGACTCTGCACCTTTCAGAGAACTGATGGCTTGTAACGAGCCGAGGTGGAGAGTCCCAAACCGCCATTTCTTTGTGAAGAAGGCAGTACCAGCCCTGCGGGGGCCATAGTAACCTCCCAGGAGAACTCGTCTGTCCACGAAAAATATGGTGAGACTGACCTTTGTGAAGATGAATCAGGCATGGATCAGCCAGGATTTCCACCTACCAATGCCTGATGCATCAGAGTAGATTGACCATTTGCCACACCAACACTTCACAAATATGGATAGTGTAAAACATGTTTAAGGTGCTGCTCCCCAGTTACAGACATTCCTCTCTATCAGACCACAAGTAAGTATTGAGGATATGCATTAGCTAAAACGTAACTTTTCTTAGGATAAAATGTATGTACTCAAATTTTTTTTTTAAATCAAACAAAAGGAAAGGTGTGCAAAAAACACCATGTGCCACCTACACCACCAAGTATTGATGTGATGCAAAGACCTCTAAAAGGTGGAAGGGAACAACTTATGATCCATTGTAACCGGTGGGGGTAAAAACTTCCCCTTTTTTAGGTGGAAATAGAGAGAGTTTTCTGTGTGGGGCCACCCATTTTAGGGTGAGTAACACTTGCTAAGAAGGGAATTAATAGGGCGAGAGTAGGGCCTTACAGGGGAAGTTTTTACCCCCATTGGTTACAATGGACCATGTGTTGTTCCCTTCCACCTTTTATAGGTCTTTGCGTCACATCAATACTTGGTGGTGTAGGTGGCACATGGTGTTTTTTTTGCACACCTTTCCTTTTGTTTGATTTAAAAAAAAAAGATTTGGGTCCATATATTTTATCCTAAGCATATTATTAAAAGTTAAGTTTTATGTAATGCATATCCTCAATACTTACTTGGGCACACTAACACTTTTACAAAAGAGACAGTTTCCTTCCTGCCTCAGCTACTATTCTGATCCTCCCACCCGCCTGATGCCACACATCTGATGCCAAGTTTTCCTTTTTTCACCCACCTTCATCACCGGGTACTGGTATTGCCACCCCCCGCACAACTCTGTCACCAGGTCACTTTCAGGACTCCTGATGCTGTTGCTGCTGCCACCTCCAGGCTGTCACATTCTGCCACCAGATTTTCTTCTCATGCTGATGCCACCTCAAGGATGTCCCATTCTGCCACCATATGTCCTCCTCATGCTTATGCCAGCTCCAGGCTGTCTCAATCTGCCACCATATGTTCTCCTCATGCTGCCGCCAACTCCAGGCTGTGTCATTTAGCAACTAAATGGTCTTCTCATGCTGCCGCCAACTCCAGTCTGTGCCATTCAGCCACAATATGGTCTCCTCATGCTTCTCCCCCCTCCAGTTTGTTTCATTCAGCCACTATATGTTCTCATGCTGCCACCAACTCCAGGCTGTGTCATAAAGTTACTACATGCTGCCGCCAACTCCATGCTGTGTCATTTAGGCACTCTATGGTCTCCTCAAGCTGCTGCCAACTCCAGGCTGTGTCATTGTGCCACCATATGGTCTTCTTATGATGTTGGAACCTTAGATTGAGCTTAAAAAATGTTCATGTATCTAAAATCTTCAATAAAAATTTTACAAAATATTTTTAATCTTTTCTATTGTGAGGCCCTTTGGTCTCTGGCTGCTGCCACCTCTAGGCTCTATCATTGTGCCGCCATAGATTGGGCTCCTTGTTAGATTGGGTTTTGTGGTCATACAGTATAAGTTGAAAATAAATGGCTGGAGATTAAACTTGGGAATCTAGTATAAATCTTAAATCTAAATTTAAAAAAAATCTGTAATCTTTTCAAGACTGAGACCCTATGGTCGTCGACATCATATATTACTGGTGGAATTATCACAAGAATCCAATGAAACAGCTTGGAGCGATAACAATGAACCATAACTGATTAAATAAAACATTCGCACTTTCACAGTCCGGGGGCGCTGAGAGGCAGGGGCTGGAACAGGTGGTATCTTGCCTGGTGGAGGACCGCCAGCTCGATGCTCACCAGAATGGGTACTCAAAAAATGTAAATAAATTCAAATTAAATAAAATAAAAATTACATGAAAAATCTCTTTATTCTTTTCAATTTTGACACCATATGGTCTCCCTGGTGCCACATGCAGATGCTCTGCGGCAGTGATTCTAATAGCGATGCCTGTAATCTGCATGTCATACTGAATAACAGTATTTTTTCACTAACACAGCACACTCCCTATGCGTGTTAGGACAAGGCAAAGTGTTTTACACTCCTATTGAGGCTACATGGTCTCCTCATGCTTCTGCCACCTCCACGCTGTGTCATTCAGCCACTATATGTTCTCCTCATGCTGCTGCAAACTCCAGGTTGTGTCCTTCAGGCACTATATGCTGCCACCAACTCCAAGCTGTGCCAATCAGCCACTATGTGGTCTCCCCATGCTGCCGCCACCTCCACGCTGTGTCATTCAGTCACTATGTGGTCTCCTCATGCTTCCGCCACCTCCAGGCTGTGTCATTCAGCCACTATATGGTCTCCTCATGCTGCCGCCACCTCCACGCTGTGTCATTCAGCCACTATATGTTCTCATCCTGCCGCCACCTCCCTGCTGTGTCATTTAGCCACTATATGGTCTCCTCATGCTTCTGCCACCTCCAGGTTGAGTCATTCAGCCACTATATGGTCTCCTCATGCTCCCGCCACCTCCACGCTGTGTCATTTAACCACTATATGTTCTCCTCATGCTGCCGCAAACTCCAGGCTTCGTAAATAACCCACATGTAGCACTAAAATTTTTCCTTAAAAAAAAAAGAAACATCCATAGTAATACAGCTTCATGCACATTTTCGGGTGGGTAATGTACCGAGCCGTATTTTATTTTATTATTTATTTCTGTGGCTTCACTATTGTTTATGTGCCTGTTGGTGCTGCGCTGTCTTCCTTCCTAACGTAAAGACTCCACCCACCAACGTCACAAAATGCGGGCTCAAAATTAAACAAAAAAGCCTCCAGAGTACAGATATTCACAGTGCGACATAGTATGTTTTTAATATTTTTACATTTCTGAGGAGGTTGGATGGGTTGTTGCGGGATAGTTGGAGTGCAGCTATTTAGTGCCAGGCAGGCCAGTGGGTGTCATCGATGCAGTACGCCCCCCTCCCTGTCACTCTCTAGCAACACTACTGGTAATAAAGGGTAGATACAGAACTTCGGATATTAACATAAGGGAAAACTTTTCTGCTTTCAAAAATTATTTTGTAAGTGGGTTTCCCGGGGTTGGCTTACGTGTGATTTATTTATCAAGGCCGTGCGACTATTTGATAAATAGGTCGCACGTAAGTAAAAGAAAAAATTGTCATATAAAAACCATACGTTTGAAAAGAATGATAAATCTCCTTCTTAATTAATTATACCTGGTAGGTTATCACAATAAAGAATAGTTAGATTATTCTAAGCTCAATTATTATTAATATTACATTATACAGTAGATATTCTAATCAGCTCAACATTAAAGGTATTATATTGTAGATATTTTAATCCATATATATATATATATATATATATATATACACACACATATATATATATATATAATAGTCAATTCTAAAACTCATATTGTTCTCATCACCTAAACCAGATAATAAACACCATTATTAATATCTCAGTGTATATAAACTGAAGATACCTTACCCTTTTCACATATTTCACATATTGTAACATATTACAACAAGAGGCCATTTTCATCTCATACACACACATGCTTTATCATCATAGCAAATATGAGGGCTATCTAAATTACCGTATTTATCGGCGTATAACACGCACTTTATAGGCAAAAATTTTTAGCCTAAAGTCTACCTGCGTGTTATACGCCGATAAGCCGCTGCAGTTCAATGATTTAAAGCGGGCGCTTTAAATCAATGAACTGCAGCGGCTTTGCAGGTGCAGATACAGCCAGCGCTGCCGGCTTCTCTGCCCCTGCCTGCCCTGGGGTCTAGAGCCCTGCTGCCGGCCCTTCTCTCCCCCTGGCTATCGGTGCCGGCGCCCCATTGCCGGCGCCGATATCCAGGGGGAGAGAAGCGGCGCCGGCAATGGGGCAGCGGCTCCGACAGCCAGGGGGAGAGAAGGGGCAGCGGAACCCATTGCCAGCGCCGCTGCCCCGTTGCCTCCCCCCATCCCCGGTTGCATAATTACCTGTTGCCGGGGTCGGGTCCGCGCTGCTTCAGGCCTCCGGTGTGCGTCCCCTGCGTCGTTGCTATGCGCTGCACGGCGTGGCGCATGACGTCAGTGACCCCAGGAAAGGCACGGGGAGAGAAGCGGGCAGCGACGGCCTCTCTCCCGTTGCCTTTCCTGGGGGTGTATCGTGGTATACACGCGCACACACACGCACACTCATTTTACCATGGATATTTGGGTAAAAAACTTTTTTTACCCAAATATCCTTGGTAAAATGAGGGTGCGTGTTATAGGCCGATGCGTGGTATATCCCGATAAATATGGTAATATACATAACACCAATTATGCTGGAGGAAGAAACTATGTCACCTAAATCCAATCTATTATACACTGTAACATATATATATATATATATATATATATATATATATGTATATATATATATATATATATATATATATATTACAAGAGAGCTGCAAAACATAAGTCCTCATTAAGACCAGAAGGAGCCATACATTTTAACCTATGTATCATTCTTACCTCCTCTTTACCAAGCTTAGAATTAATGTTACCACATCTAGGTCCCACATATAGCTGGCATAAACCTACAAACTGTAGTTCTTTCAAATTACCACCATGTCTTAGATGGATATGACAGGACAAAGCAGTGTCTTTCTGAGTAGGAATAGTGCTTAAGTGCTGAGATATTCTCTGTCTCAATTCCTGCATTGTTTTACCCACTTAAATGCTCAGACAAGTGCAGATGGCCACATAAATCCCGTTCTTGCTACTACAGTTAATAAACGGACAAATTTCATACGTCTGTGAATCAAGGGAATTACTAAATGTCTTGATTTTTTGATGTAAGGAAAAAGAGAACAGTGCCCACAAGGAAATGAGCCCAGTTCTATTGGTTAACCAGGAACCAGTTTTCTGACCAGTGTCTAAATGGCTGTGAACCAATTGGTCTTTCAAATTAGGCCCTCTCCTAAATGTCATACTAGGCATTTTGCCCACCAACAGAGCCAAGTCTGTATGGGATGTCAGGAGATGCCAATTTTTTCTCAGGATGGTTATTAATTTGTTAGTATAGCCATCAGATGTCCCAATACATCGGATCTTTCTTTTCTATCACTCCCCTTGGCACTACAAAATGCTCGTTTTAAATGTCTCCTAGGATATCCCCATTGTCGGAATCTTTGGAAAAGGTCACTACTTTCCTTTTCAAAAACTGATACATCTGAACAATTGCACCAAGCATGCAAATATTGGCCAATTGGAATACTTTTCTTTAGCGGTTTGGGTGCCAAATTTGCCAGTGAAGTAAGGCATTGGCAGAAGTTGGTTTTCTGATCTGGGTTTGTTTTTTTAGGTGATCATCAATGTAAATGTGAAGATTTAAAAAGTTTATGGATCTACCACTCACCTCGGATGTGAATAGCATGCCAAGGTCATTAGAATTCAAGAGATCAACAAAGGAAAGAAAAAGTGAAGTATCTCTGTCCCAGAGAATTAGGACATCATCGATATAGCGCCCCAAAAAAATCATGTGACTAGTGAAAAAAATTAAATCTTCTGAAAAAACACATGTCCTCCCACCACCCAGGAAAAAGATTAGTGGGATTAGGTACACAGGTGCTTAGTGATTGGTAAGTTAGGGATTTAGGTGTTGTTTGGCCCTGATGCAAGACAACTGATTGTTGAACACTGGGCCCCTGAAGAGATATAAAGTCATGCATTAGCCAATCCTTAGCTGATAGGTCAAGAATTGCAGGCGGTTACTGTTGATGATAGCACTAAAGTTTATAAATACCATCGGTCACCATTTTGAAGGATGATTGCCTCATGTTCCTCCTGATGGCGGTGCTGGTGCACCGAAACATTTAGAAGGGGGCAAAGTTTTGGTTTTAGGGTTGCAACTGTGCTATTAGACCATATTGAGTACTGCAGATTCAATTGGGACAGATTATATAGATTGGAATGGGAATTTCCCAATCTTTGAAAGCGAAATACAATAAAGCGGAGTGACAACATAACTTTTTAACATTTTCATTGGTCACCATTTATTTTAATTTCAATATAGATAGGTAATAAAAGTTACATTTTCTAGGGAAGGTTTAAGAAGGGCATTTAGTGCCCTGGGCATTGTGCCCTAGGGTTTTTGTGAATTAATTTGAAATATTAAATAGTTACTGTCATTTCAGGAAACATTTCAAAAATCAGTAGTACAAGTGAATAAGCTTTATAAGGTACCTTATTAGAAAATATTCTCAAATGTTTTCACTTTTCAAGCCTTAAACATATCATTCCCTCAAATCTGCTCAAATCTGTCCTAAAGGGAAGGCAGTCTAACAGCTCACAGAGAGATCAGCTGACATACGGTACATAGAACTCTATGGAGAGGGGAATAGACACAGAAGCAACCAGAGAGACTATAGAAGATTACAGTATACACTTTTTCTCACTCTAGTGCTTAACTGATTCACAGCTTACACTGCTCAGCACTGTTTTACAATGCTCTCTGTGCTGCTGCATCATAGGGTGCGGTAAAGACATCAAAGAGCAGGATGTCCACTTCTGTGTGTGCAGTGTATTGGGAACATAATAGTAGCATGTCCCAGTTACAACTGAAAATTAAAAATTGAGCCTTCAAAGAAAGAATGATATGAAAAATGATATACAGAAGATACATAATAATGTTAAGGGCCAGTGTTGCTTCTCATGTACACACATGGCAGCTTATCCTGAAAAGCCACCTGAAATGACAGATACACTTTAACAGTGGGTTTTCGTTATTTAAAATTAATTGAATTACATTGTCACATTGCATACAAGTCTCACATCGCATGCTCTCCTATTTGACTTCAGTTCCGGGCAGCCTAATTGCCGAAATTGTTTCATGGCTCCTGTGTAGAACGTATGATAGTTAACACCATTAAGACTCTTTACACTTACCTGCAGAAAATGGCATAAATGCTTCTTGTTTTACAAACTTTCCGTTCTCATCCAGGAAGTGCTTTGGGTAAAACTGGAAAGGTTTCTCCCATACTCGCTGATCCTTGAGTACAGAGGACAGGTTGGTGATGACAGTTGTGCCCTGTGGAAAAATAATTAAAAACTATAAGATTGCTAAAGAAAAATTGTTGTTATAAACCCCAATAGAAAAATAACTGGATCCTGATGTAAACCAGTAGAAGATTATTGAAGGCCCTTTCAATGATGTCTCTGGTTCGGTGGCCTGTGCAGGATGCACTATAGTTATAGATATTGTTATCAGACGCAACATTCAAATGAATAAATACTGTTGGATCTATACCATTGATGTAGAAATGCTATACTTTGGGGAAGAACAAGTTTTCTTAAATTCGCATTCAAAGACTGTTTATTTTTTTCCATCCTGACAATCAGAATAAGTTATCTGTGAGGAGATTAGATTTCCCCTTTAGGTTTTGTTTAATAATCTGGCAGGAGCTAGGGCCACTTGGAAATGTACCGCCTCATAGACAGCAATTAATTTCCGAGCAATACCCGCTTGATTTAGGGTGTCGTAAAACTTCCACCATGTACACACAGTAGCAGAAACCCATTGAAATCAATGGGACTCTGCTGCAGCGGAATGTGCATGCAAAATATTCTGGCAGAATTCAGCATGGACATTCTGCCATATGAACATTCCCTTAGAGTTATAGTAAGACAAACCTTTGGTATAATGTAACCTTTAATTTCTATATCTCTGTAGGCCATATGAGGCAAAGCCATGGGAATAATATCTCCACATCGTTGTACTTCATGGATCACAGCATAAGTATATGGCATTTGTAGCACATCCCCCATTGTCGGTGTCCGCTCTCTTCCAATTACTTGATCGATTTCTTCTTGTACTTTGGCTGAATGACAATATTCATTACTACATTAATACATATACATACTACAAATGTACTATATAGGAACATAATATTAACTTGCAATACAAAGAGAAATTGTGAAATTAAGTAAAACAAACAAATACATTCCTACATTCATAAAGAATTCTTCTTTTTAACTGCTTTTTGCTGTTTTGTAGATGAGAAAAATGTAAAAAGTTTCAGCAAAACCCAATTCATTGCCGATCATACAGATGGAGAACAGTCAGATTTGGTGCATTAATGCCTTTAGTTATAGCCCTACTTTTTCTCTTTGTGCCCATGCAAGAGGCATAATTTGTGTCCTATAAAGACTCTTCTGTACTAGAAGTCTCAGAAATATCTACCATATTGGGGCTGCTGCCAAAAATAAAATGACCCCTGTGACTGCCTCCATATGTAAAAACTTGTCCAGTTAAAAAATCTGTATACTCCGATATGTATTAGCTTTTTTCCCCTTAATTTCATTTTTGAAAGTATCAATTTTAATTTGAGATAACATTTCGGATTATTTGCTAAACTCTGTATATCTCCAGTCTCGGTGTGAAGTTGGGTAGTCACATTAATAACATACCCTTTTTGTATTTTACTAAATAATTGACTTCTTGATGCTTGTGACTTCCCACCAATATCTCATGCACCTCTTATATTGATTATATTTTTAATCAGGTTATGAAATGCTTGATGAATATCTACTTGGTTTAGTGGGAGGATAATGGTGGAAAAACATGCGTAGCTTCTGCTTTCAGATTCTCTAGATTCAATCTTTGTGATAAAAAAAATCTGCCATGCTGCCGTATCCATTATCACAACTGGGGAAAAAATATTCAAAATAACCCAAACTGACCAAAAAATACACAACCCCATGCCCCCACCCACCCAACTGACTAGACCTGGAGCTAATCAACTACTAAACACCAAACCTTTGAGTCAAAAGGCCCAAGGGGGAAAAACTCCTTTAGCAACTACTTTTCCCTAAACCTGTATATCTTTTTCCACCAGTAATAAAATGAATGAGGTTTTCTACAATGGTTCTGCAGTGTTTGTATTAATAACTACTTTCCCAACTGGAATAGCACTAATGGACAATGTCAGCAGTACGCTTGTTGGTACACCCCACCATGTTTCACTTTACCAAAAACTTCATCAGCAAATTTGTAATGGCATCCACCTCAACAAATAGGGTGTATATAACCACCTCTGAGCATCCCACTTTACATGACCAATCCAATTAAAGATACCTCAAGATACAGCCAACCAAAGAACCATATTTTGCAATGTACCCATGCATCATCAAAGTGACTGACCAAAGCATCTTACAATTTCCCTAGGAGCACTGTTATGCCTGGCTGGTCACCTCTAAGGGTACTGTCATTCAGAATGCACCGCACATCTCTGGCGGAAGACCGCTCAGTAGCCCAGCTAAATATTTTACCAAACCAGTTTGTCTGTAATGTTTGAATTCTCATGGCAAATTCTTTTTATCACTGTGGGACACATTCTACATATTATACAGGGTGGGCCATTTACATGGATATACCTTAATAAAATGGGAATAGTTGGTGATATTAACTTCCTGTTTGTGGTACATTAGTATATGTGAGGGGGGAAACTTTTCAAGATGGGTGGTGACCATGGTGGCCATTTTGAAGTCGGCCATTTTGAATCCAACTTTTGTTTTTTCAATAGGAAGAGGGTTATGTGAAACATCAAACTTATTGGGAATTTCACAAGAAAAACAATGATGTGCTTGGTTTTAACATAACTTTATTCTTTTATGAGTTATTTACAAGTTTCTGACCACTTATAAAATGTGTTCAATTTGCTCCCCATTGTGTTGGATTGTTAATGCAACCCTCTTCTCCCACTCTTCACACACTGATAGCAACACCACAGGAGAAATGCTAGCACAGGCTTCCAGTATCTGTATACACTGCTATATACTACTATACACACCGCAGGAGAAATGCTAGCACAGGCTTCCAGTATCCGTATACACTGCTATATACTACCATATACACAGCAGGAGTAATGCTAGCACAAGCTTCCAGTATCCGTAGTTTCAGGTGCTGCACATCTCGTATCTTCACAGCATAGACAATTGGGGGCCATTCAACTGGCCCACGATGACCAATCCACTTTCCAGGAAACTGTTCTTCTAGGAATGCTCGGACCTGACACCCATAATGTGGTGGTGCACCATCTTGCTGAAAAAACTCAGGGAACGTGCCAGCTTCAGTGCATAAAGAGGGAAACACATCATCATGTAAAAATTTTGCATATCCAGTGGCCTTGAGGTTTCCATTGATGAAGAATGGCCCCACTATCTTTAACCCTATATACCACACCATACCATCAATTTTTGTGTTCCAACAGTCTTGGAGGGATCTGTCCAACGTGGGTTAGTGTCAGAAAAATAGTGGTGGTTTTGTTTGTTAACTTCACCATTCACATAAAAGTTTGCCTCATCACTGAACAAAATCTTCTGCGTAAACTGAGGGTCCTGTTCCAATTTTTGTTTTGCCCATTCTGCAGCACCTGAAACTACCGATACTGGAAGCCTGTGCTAGCATTTCTCCTGCGGTGTTGCTATCAGTGTGTGAAGAGTGGGAGAAGAGGGTTGCATTGACAATCCAACACAAGGGGCAGCACATTGAACACATTTTATAAGTGGTCAGAAACTTGTAAATAACTCATGAAAGAATAAAGTTACGTTAAAACCAAGCACATCACTGTTTTCCTTGTGAAATTCCCAATAAGTTTGATGTGTCACATGACCCTCTTCCTAATGAAAAAACAAAAGTTGGATTCAAAATGGCCGACTTCAAAATGGCCGCCATGGTCACCACCCATCTTGAAAAGTTTTCCCCCTCACATATACTAATGTGCCACAAACAGGAAGTTAATATCAACAACAATTCCCATTTTATTTAAGGTGTATCCATATAAATGGCCCACCCTGTTGTGTACATTAGATGCACAATTACAGTGTGCCCAAGGGTATTCTTGTTCTAAGCTGCATATTGCATAATCCATCACGGGTCTCACAGTGATGACAATGCAAATTTTACATTATACATCATGTAGAATTTGACTTGATGGTATTAAGGCCTTGAATGGCATACTGCATGTTATACCATAGGGTTTTATTGTGATAATATATTACATTGCATACCACATATTGTACAGACTTTTATTGGACTGTGCTAATACTGTGATTTATTTACTGTACACTGTATGTATTTCACTTCACCCCCTTCCGCTATTTATTTAAAGAGTACCTGTCACCAAGCTAAACTTTTAATATATTGTTCCTTATGTAATTATAAAACACTTTGCTATTTACTTGCTGTTGAAATTCTCTTGGCTCTTTACCCTGCCACAAGTCAAACAGTTAGTTTGGTCTCCTCCCGGCCTATCAGGAGACCAAACTCAGGAAGTGCATGCAGGGCATAGCACTGCACAATTCTCACAGGCTTCAGTGACATCGCGCCTTCTTGGGAACGCCCACTTTCTCCTGCCGGGAGCTCACACAATTTGAGCAAGGGGAAAGGGGGAAAAAATGATACAGAGCTTTTTAAAGCTCAGAATAAAATTTTAAGGGCTGGAGGGGTGTTATGAGTAGTTAGGGAATAAAATCTGAATTAGTTCAGAAAATATGGTTTGATGACAGGTACACTTTACATTTTTTCTTGCACTTTAGAATAAGGACAGACAGTCTCCATGGTTGAGGTAGGACAGGAGGAGGTTATTAAGAATCCCCTTTTTTCCCCTGTCAACGCATTCAGAGCACTATTGACCTATGTGACTCTGGCAACATCTGGTCTTTTGGTTGGCTGTATCTTGGGATATCTTTAATCCAACTGGTAAAGATTCAGAGATCATAGAAGAGGTTATGTAAACCCTATTGTCACGTTCTGCGCTCAGCACCTCAGCACAGCACCGGCCGTGAGCGCAGAGTCCATGTCTGCCGACGGGGCTGGGATCCGCATTGCGGGACGCGCCCGCATGCGTGTCCCAGCCCGTCACTCACCATGCTCCGCTGCCGCCTCCTCCCCTGTTTCTTAGCTCCAGTGCGCGCGTCCCCGTCTCCTAGGGCATGCCGGAGCTCTGAAATTTAAAGGGCCAGTGCACCCATAATTAGTGTTTGCACCTGACACAATATTATAAATAAATCCCTGCACCTCCTACACTTCCCTGCCGGATCTTCAGTGCCCCATAGCCTGAGATTAAGCGTTCTCAAGTCTGTTGTTTGCCCATGTATTAGACCTTTCCGCTACGTTTCTTGACTATGTCACCTTGCCGCCTGCCCTGACCTTCTGCTAAGTCCGAATAAGTCTCTGCCTCATCCTTCTGTACCTCGCTTTGCCCAGCTACCTGTGTGGTCAAGTCATATCGGGGGTGGCGACCTGCCTTGTGGTGTGCTCTGGTGAAGACCAGCAGCACCTTAGACTCTGCTCCCCGATAAGGCCCAAGTCATCTGCCTCACAGGTCAGTGGATCCACATCCAGCTGCGTTACACCTATTTGTTGAAGTGGATGCCATTAGAGCCTTGCTATCCCTGATGGTACAGTGAAACTTGTTAGGTAAGCATCTTTCAAGTGTTTTTTAGAGTGATTCTAGCAGTGTGTCCATTTTGTGTGATTCCAGTTGGGAAAGCAGTCATTGATACACACACTGTGGCACCATAGTTTTATAGGAACTTCCATTAATGTTATTACTGGTGAAAAAATATATATTTGAAGGGCAGGTTATTATTAAAGGGGTTTTGTGTTTAGAAGTTTTATACACCAGATCCAGTCTGCTGGAGGCTTCTGTTTTATTTTATCCTTAGGTGCACCACTTTGCTCCTTTGCCCGTCCACTTTTAGTCCATACAATAACTAGATGACTAGTTGTAATGGTTTAGGGCAGTTTGTTTCACCCGTCCTGGCGTGGTCCTGCAGAGATCTCTCTACTTACCCACTGCGGCTGCAAGACCAAAAGACCTAGCCGCTTCCTGCTTTAGCTAGTCATCAGCGCCAACGTGTCAGGGGAGGGAGAGGTCTGCTGGCTGGAGTGTCAGTAGATTGCTTCATGCGCTGTGCGCATCAGGAATGGATAAAGTTGATTGTAGCTGCGTCTTTGCTTCAGTTTGTGGCTGTCATAGATTGCTGTATACAGTATGAAGGAGGCTAGATGCGTTTCGAGATCTCCTGGATATCTTTTTCAATAGCTACATATCTACAATCAACTTTATCCATTCCTGATGCGCACAGTGCATGAAGCAATCTACTGACAAGCCGGCCAGCAGACCTCTCCCTCCCCTGGCTCGCTGGCGCTGACGACTTGCTAAAGCAGGAAGCGACAAGGTGTTTGGGCTTGAAGCCGCAGAGGGTAAGTAGAGAGAGGTCTGCGGGACCATGCTAGGATGGGTGAGACAAACTGCCCTAAACCATCACAACTAGTCATCTAGCTTGTATGGACTAAAAGCTTCTTTTTTGTTACATAAGCTCTCCACTGTTAGTCAGCAACCAACATAGACTTGAATATCATGGACATTGCTCATTGCCTGAACACATTCTCTTTATAGAGGCTGTACATTACTATAGATTGCACAATATAGACTTTCTCCTATGTTTTATTCATTGGATTTTATCCTCATTTATAATACCGGCATATCAGCAAGGGCCCTGCACATAATGCCATATATATTTTATATTAATAAATAATAAATTTCTCTTATCTATATTGCATCTTAAAATTTTTTGTATATCTGACTGTGTACATTTTTATCTTAATATTGCTGTATGTTACTATTAGTGAGGGTATGAAAGACCAAATTTGAGGAAAGTGTTCCCCTTCTTTTTATTGTATATTTGCTTCATAGGTTGCATAGGGTACGCAACTTTATACTCTAGTACTTATCTGGCATTCTAACATCTATCACCTTTTTCTTGTGGTTTGAGCTACCGTCCTTCCATATTTCTCTCAATGTTATGATGTTGTTACTTACATTGAACATCTGGGTAAAGGATCATATACAACAGAGCCCACCTCAGGGTGGTACTTGTAGTTTCTGTCCCAGCACCAAACAAATCATACGTTGTCATAAGCAGGTTTTCTTCATTCATGCTACTGGAACTATCGTCCTTCACCTAAAAAAAAATGAGTATTAGAAATGTGTCACATGGACTGAATGTAGCAGGTAAACATAAAGAGGTTATGAAGGAGGGAAAGTAGTAGCTTTCTTCCCTCCCCGGGCCCCACTTTAATTTCCTTGTCATCTTTGAAGTATAACTGAAAAAGGGGAGCGGGTTCTGCCTCATGGTCATTACATGCGGTTGAAACCATGTTTGCGTGCGGGGACCAATGATCTCAAAATGTTATGAACAATTACTTTTCCTCCACCTGGATAAACACTATAAGGAAAAGTGATGAGCGGTATAGGCCATATTGGAATTTGTGATATTTCACGAATATATGGATGAATATTCGTCATATATTCGCGAAATTCGCATATTCGTTATATTCGTTTTTTTTTTCACATATGCGAAAATATATGCGCATATTTGCGACTATTGAGCCCTCCCTTCTTTAATGGTATAGGGGAACTATGACTGGTGCATTAACTCTGGGATTTTTTGCCCATTGAAACCAATAGGCCCATTGTGGTCTATGGGGATCTCACTGCATGTAAAACAGTAAGATAAGGCTGGGTTTACACCAAGTTTTGTACTTACGGTTCCGTATACGGCTGGGGGGAGGGGGGAATCGCAGTGCCCGCGCTCAGCCGTATTCGAGAACCGTATTTAATGCATGTCTATGAGCCGACCGGAGTGAACTGCAGCCTCCGGTCGGCTGCGTTTTTGGCTGTATGCGGTTTCCCGACCATAGGCAACAACGCGGTCGACAACAGGCTGCGGTTCACTCCGGTCGGCTCATAGACATGCATTAAATACGGTTCCCGAATACGGCTGAGTGCGGGCGCCGCGATTCCCCCCCGCCCCCCCTCCCCCCAGCCGTATACAGAACCGTAAGTACAAAACGTGGTGTGAACCCAGCCTAAGCAGGACTGTCTCGGCAGCACAGTGGATGGGAGACCACCACGGGTTTGAGTCCCGGGGTGGGACATAGTGTTACAGTGTTGTGGTTAAACTTTACTTTACTGGAAAAGCTGCTGAGTTGCCCATAGCAACCAATCAGATTGCTTCATTAATTTTTCACAAGGCCTCTGCAAAATGAAAGAAGCAATCTGATTGGTTGCTATGGGAAATTCAGCAGCTTTTCCTGGAAAAGTTTCTGAGTTGCCCATAGCAACCAGATTGCTTCCTTAATTTTTTAGAGGCATTTTCAAAAATGAAAGAAGCAATCTGATTGGTTGCTATGGGCAACTGCACAACTGTTCCTCTACACTGGTTTTCCGCATATGCGCTAGGGTGACCATGTGTCCCGGATTGCCCAGGACAGTCCCGCATTTGGAGAGTCTGTCCTGGGTCCCGGTCACCCTCATTCCGGGACAATGCAGTGTTCTGGAATGATCTGAGCCCGTGAACCGCCGTCCACCGAACTTGGGGGAAGAGGAAGCCCTGTCCCCGGAGCTGCTGAAGAGCGGCAGCCGCGGATTTGATCTGTACTCCGGCATATAGGGGGCGCTGCAGCCACAGGTGTGTGTGATCCCTCCACCCCACTTGTTTGTGCTGTATACACAGGGAACATGAACCACAGAGCGTGAGGTCGGCCTGCAGAGGGCGCTGCATTGACAGGTGTGTAGTGCGCACTATCCTTGTACCCCAGGTTTTTATTATACGGGAGGTGGTCTGTGTGTATATAGAGGGGGCACTATTATACAGGAGGTGGTGTGTGTATGTAGAGGGGGCACTATTATACAGGAGGTGGTGTGTGTATGTAGAGGGGGCACTAGTATACAGGGGGTGGTGTGTGTGTGTATAGAGGGGGGCACTGTTCTTTAATGCAACTTGTTTTGTTTTCAGTTTTTTCAGAAATATCTAAGTAGCCAGTTAAAGTGTGCAGAAATACTGAAAAATGCACAGGCAGATATGTTTTTGCCAGTCCACGTATAAGTTTGACGAAATGCACTTGTGAAAGTAAGTGTCCCTGAATGGCAGTTAGGAAATGTGGTCCCCCTAATATGTGCATATTTGCGAATATTGAGCCCTCCCTTCTTTAATGGTGTAGGAAACTGTGACTAGTGCATGAACTCTGTGATTTTTTGCCCATAGAAACTAATAAGCCCATTGTGGTCTATGGGGATGTCATGGCATGTAAAACAGTAAGATAAGCCGGACTGTCTTGGCAGCACAGTGGATGGGAGACCACCATGGGCTTGAGTCCCAGGTGGGACAGAATGTTACAGTGTTGTGGTTTAACTTTACTTTACTGGAAAAGCATCTGAGTTGCCCATAGCAACCAATCAGATTGCTACTTTCATTTTTCACAAGAAAGCTATCTGATTTGTTGCTATGGGCAACTCAGAAACTTTTCCTCTGGACAGGTTTTGATAAATCTCCCTCTATGGGGGATATTCATCAAAACCAGTGTAGAGAAAGAGTTGTGCATTTGCCCATAGCAACCAATCAGATTGCTTCTTTCATTTTTGAAAAGGCCTCTGAAAAATGAAGGAAGCAATCTGGTTGCTATGGGCATCTCAGAAAATGTTCCAGAAAAAGCTGCTGAGTTGCCCATAGCAAGCAATCAGATCGCTTCTTTCATTTTGCAGAGGCCTTGTGAAAAATGAAAGAAGGAATCTGATTGGTTGCTATGGGCAACTCAGCAGCTTTTCCAGTAAAGTAAAGTTTAACCACAACACTGTAACACTCTGTCCCACCCCGGGACTCAAAACAATGGTGGTCTCCCATTCACTGTGCTGCCGAGGCGGTCCTGCTTATCTTACTGTTTTGCATGCTGTGAGATCTCCATAGACCACAATGGGCCTATTGGTTTCAATGGGCAAGAAATCACAGAGTTAATGCACCAGTCATAGTTCCCTATACCATTACATTCGCGCATATGCAGAAAAAAACAAATATTCGTAATTACGAATATATAGTGCTGTATTCGCAATATTCGCAAATTCGCGAATATGCGATATTCGCGATTAAAATTCAAATTGCGAATATTCGCGAGCAACACTATTTATAGCATAGGCTAGAGATGGGGACACTGAGCTTGACAACATTTACATTAAGCCCTGGTTCACATGTAGTTTGGGAATTGTGGTGCATATTTATTTTTTCAACCTCTCATATGCTTAATTGCTGTTACATGTCACTTTTTCTAAACCTATTTCTCAGAAATGCATGTAGTAGATGCAGCACACCAATTTGGTGTATTAAATGGGGCTAAACAGTATTCATGACTCCAATTAAGATTTCAGTCCAAATAAAAATTTGAGGCTACCCATGGAATTATTACCACATGTTGCGCTGCATATTTTTTCCCCTTGGGAAAATATCTTATACTGTGGCATTAAAAAAAAAAATTAAAAATCTTTAGTAGTAACCAGCCTCAGGCAGTGCTTAGCCAGTCTGCCCCTATCAAAAAACATGTGTCCCACCAAACAACCCCTTTAATAGTGTTTACAGCAGTGTTTTATAAAACCAAAACTATGAGTGGAACCTACAAAGAGTTTTGGCTGCAATAAGACTGGAGTAGGCCTTAGGTCACATCTTCTTGACATGCCGGTCTGGATCTAGTGAAGGTTAACCCCTTCAGGACGGAGCCCATTTTGGCCTTAGGGACCGGAGCGTTTTTTGCACATCTGACCACTGTCACTTTAAACATTAATAACTCTGGAATGCTTTTAGTTATCATTCTGATTCCGAGATAGTTTTTTCGTGACATATTCTACTTTAACATAGTGGTAAATTTTTGTCGATACTTGCATCCTTTCTTGGTGAAAAATCTGTAAATTTGATGAAAAATTTGAACATTTTGCATTTTTCTAACTTTGAAGCTTTCTGCTTGTAAGGAAAATGGATATTACGAATAAATTTTTTTGGATCACATATACAATATGTCTACTTTATATTTGCATCATAAAATTGATGAGTTTTTACTTTTGGAAGACACCAGAGGGCTTCAAAGTTCAGCAGCAATTTTCCGATTTTTCACAAAATTTTCAAACTCGATATTTTTCAGGGACCAGTTCAGGTTTGAAGTGGATTTGAAGAGTCTTCATATTAGAAATACCCCATAAATTACCCCATTATAAAAACTACACCCCCAAAGTATTCAAAATGACATTCAGTCAGCGTTTTAACCCTTTAGGTGTTTCACACGAATAGCAGCAAAGTGAAGGAGAAAATTCACAATCTTCATTTTTTACACTCACATGTTCTTGTAGACCCAATTTTTTTATTTTTACAAGGGGTAAAAAGAGAAAATTTTTACTTGGATTTGTAGCCCAATTTCTCTCGAGTAAGCACATACCTCATATGTCTATGTAAAGGGTTCGGCGGGCGCAGTAGAGGGCTCAGAATGGAAGGAGCGACAAGGGGATTTTGGAGAGTACGTTTTTCTGAAATGGTTTTTGGGGGGCATGTTGCATTTAGGAAGCCCCTATGGTGCCAGAACAGCAAAAAAAAAAAAACATGGCATACCATTTTGGAAACTAGACCCCTCGGGGAATGTAACATGGGATAAAGTGAACCTTAATACCCCACAGGTGTTTCACGACTTTTGCAAATGTAAAAAAAAAATAAAAATTACCTAAAATGCTTGTTTTCCCAAAAAATTTACATTTTTAAAAAGGGTAATAGCAGAAAATACCCCTAAAAATTTGAAGTCCAATTTCTCCCGATTCAGAAAACATGCCATATGGGGGTGAAAAGTGCTCTGCTGGCGCACTACAGGTCTCAGAAGAGAAGGAGTAACATTTGGCTTTTTGAAAGCAAATTTTGCTCTGGGGGCATGCCGCATTTAGGAAGCCCCTATGGTGCCAGAACAGCAAAAAAAAAAACCACATGGCATACCATTTTGGAAACTAGACCCCTCGGGGAACGTAACAAGGGATTAAGTGAACCTTTATACCCCACAGGTGTTTCACAACTTTTGCATTTGTAAAAAAGAAAAAAAAAATTAACCTAAAATTTTACATTTTTAAAAAGGGTAAAAGTAGAAATACCCCCCAAAATTTGTAACACAATTTCTCCCGAGTACGGCGATACCCCATATGTGGCCCTAAACTGTTGCCTTGAAATACGACAGGGCTCCAAAGTGAGAGCGCCATGCGCATTTGAGGCCTAAATTAGGGACTTGCATAGGGGTGGACATAGGGGAATTCTACACCAGTGATTCCCAAACAGGGTGCCTCCAGCTATTTCAAAACTCCCAGCATGCCTGGACATTCCACGGCTGTCCGACAATACTGGGAGTTGTTGTTTTGCAACAGCTGGAGGCTCCGTCTTGGAAACAGTGGCGTACCAGACGCTTTCATTTTTATTGGGGAGGGGAGGGGGGCTGTGTAGTGGTATGTGTATATGTAGTGTTTTTTACTTTTTGTTTTATTTTTTGTTAGTGTAGTGTAGTGTTTTTAGGGTACAGTCGCACGGGCGGGGGTTCACAGTAGTTTCTCGCTGGCAGTTTGAGCAGCGGCAGAAAATTTGCCGCAGCTCAAACTTGCAGCCAGATACTTGCTGTAATCCTTCGCCCATGTGAGTGTACCCTGTACATTCACATTGGGGGGGGGGGGGGGGGAACATCCAGCTGTTGCAAAACTACAACTCCCAGCATGCGCTGACAGACTGTACATGCTGAGAGTTTTAGTTTTGCAACAGCTGTAGGCACACTGGTTATGTATCACTGAGTTTGTGACCTAACTCGGTGTTTCACAACCAGTGTGCCTCCAGCTGTTGCAAAAATACATCTCCCAGCATGTACGGTGCATGGTGTACATTGACTGCTGAGAGTTGGAGTTTGCAACAGCTGGAGGCACACCGGTCGTGAAACACTGAGTTAGGTAAAAAAAAAAAACCTCTAAGTTTCACAACCAGTGTGCCTTCAGCTGTTGCAAAACTACAACTCTCAGCAGTCACCGACAGCCAACGGGCATGCTGGGAGTTGTAGTTATGCAACCAGCAGATGCACCACTACAACTCCCAGCATGCACTTTAGCTGTTTGTGCAAGCTGGGAGTTGTAGTTATACAACAGCTGAAGGTACACTTTTCCATAGAAAAAATGTGCCTCCAGCTGTTGCAAAACCATAAGTCCCAGCATGCCCATAAGGCAATGCTGGGAGTTGTGGTGGTCTGCCTCCTGCTGTTGCATAACTACAGCTCCCAGCATGCCCTTTTTGCATGCTGGGAGCTGTTGCTAAGCAACAGCAGGAGGCTGTCACTCACCTCCAACGATCCACGCCGCGCAGGTCAGTCCCGCGTCGTCGCCGCTGCCGCTGCTCCTGGGGCCCCGATCCCAATATTGACGCCGGGGATCGGGGTCCCCAGCACCCGGGGTGCACGTCCCGCACCCGTCCTCCGGACGAGGGGCGGAGTGGGTTGCGGGAGTGACACCCGCAGCAGACGCCCTGATTGGTCGGCCGGTAATCCGGCTGACGAATCAGGGCGATCGTGAGGTGGCACCAGTGCCACCTCACCCCTGCAGGCTCTGGCTGTTCGGGGCCGTCAGAGACGGCCCCGAACAGCCAGTAATTCCGGGTCACCGGGTCACTGGAGACCCGATTGACCCGGAATCGCCGCAGATCGCTGGACTGAATTGTCCAGCGATCTGCGGCCATCGCCAACATGGGGGGGCATAATGACCCCCCTGGGCGATATGCTGGGATGCCTGCTGAATGATTTCAGCAGGCATCCGGCTCCGGTCCCCAACCGGCTAGCGGTGGGGACCGGAATTCCCACGGGCGTATGGATACGCCCTCGGTCCTTAAGGACTCGGAATGCAGGGCTTATCCATACGCCCTATGTCCTGAAGAGGTTAAGGAGACCTGACCTAAGGCGATGGAATTGTAATGCTTGCATATCTTTCTGTCATGCAGGGAAAAATCATTTCTGAAGTAACTAAAAAACAATGGAAGAAATCATCTTTGTGGTCTTTGAGTCATACCTTATGGATTAATACTGAATGCTTTGTGCTTGAAAGAAGTTGTCTATTGCCCTTACTCACTGTTCTAAGTAAATCATTGAAACACTTCCAAGCTAAGCTATTATGTAGACTCTTCTGCATATACCTAGTCAGATTGTATATTCTAGGTTCAGTTGGAAACATTTAGGGCAACCCTGTGTCTTTTCAAGTCAAAGACTACTACAATCAAGTCTAAATCTTCTTAAAGTTGCAAAAAACATCCAAACTCAACAGATCTGGGCCACATGTTTGGAGGATTTCACTCAAAATGCCCCTCTACTTAGATAAATATCTTCATGGATCTACTTTTGGATAAGTGCTGTGTGGCTCAATCATCCACAGAAGTTTCTTCAGCATACCGCTTGCACATGGGGTATTGTGATGCAAAACTGCAAGTAAAAGGGGTACTACGCCCACCTAGCATTCCAAATACATTAAGAACGCTGGGTTTGGGCAGCTGAAGACGTGACGGGACATCATGCCATGCCCTCTCCATTCATGTCTATGGGAGGGGGTGTCACGGTGGGACCCCCACGATCAGACATCTTATCCCTTATACTTTGGATGGAGATAAGATGTTTGTTGGCGGAGTACCCCTTTAAGTTCAAGTATCTGCACCACAGTAGGCCAAACTGTGTAGACCATTCACATTAAAGAGAAGAAACACTAGACAACTATTCTACTCATACTCCAACTATGACTTATATAGTAATTCTTACTTGTTGGGTCCACAGGTTTAGCCAGATCACCCTGCCACGTGACATCATCATGTATTTCTATAAATAAACTACTATCCACATCTAGCCTGACTACAACTCCTATCCCCCCTTGAGTACCACATTATAATATCGTAGCACTCTTACCATGAGAGACATACTTATATATCGAATCCTTGAGACCCCACCACCACCAGAGGACAGATTTCAATGCCTTTTGCATGAATATATATATATATACATATATATACACACACCGATGACAGAAGAGGAGAGTCCTTCAACCTTATTAAATAAGAATATAAAAACGTTCTTACTTTTTCCATCTCCACCAGGTAGGCATCAATAAAATCACGGATGTCGTTTGGATTCCAAGTCTTCTTATGCTCTGAAACTATTTCCTTTAAGAATTCAATAATTTTATACTCTGGCTTCATCACATGGTCAATAATCCATGGGATTTTCACTAGAACAGGAATTTCATTTATGATCTAAAAAGAAAAATCAAGAATTGTATGATATAATCACGAATGCTCATATCCCAACCTCATATCCCGACCTCATATCCCGACCTTAGGTGGGGCTGAGTTGTGATGAAGAGATTGTAGGCCGAAAATAAAAGGGGCATGGCTTTTAAGTGGCAGACCTGACCTGCAAGCCAGACGAATGCACAAGAAGGGTCAAAAATAGAAGGGTCTGTGTTTTTTTGAGAGGGGTGTGGCTTGTGGGAAGGGTGTGGATTGCAAGCTGGACTGATGCACTCACCCAGAGATGCAGAGCTTGTGGAGTAAGGTAATGAAAGTCCCTTAGACTTGCATGGAAATTCAGTCAAAAAATATTAACCCACATTGAATCTACCATTTGACTGTTTCCCCCTAAAATATTTTCAAAAATTTGTGTCTGTTTTCTGAAAAAAACCTGTTCATCTCTAGTCAGATTCAGTATGCTTTAGATCCCTTGAAGGTTATCTTGGGGAGGCAACACTTGTTTGATTTTAAATACACACTGTTCCGAATTATTATGCAAATTATATTTAAGTGTCACAAAGATCAATCATTTAGTTTTTCTGTTTACAGTGGGGGGGGGGGAAATTATTTAGTCAGCCACCAATTGTGCAAGTTCTCCCACTAAAAAAGATGAGAGAGGCCTGTCATTTTCATCATAGGTACACTTCAACTATGAAAGACAGAATGTGGGGAAAGAATACAGGAAATCACATTGTAGGATTTCTAATGAATTCATTGGTAAATTCCTCTGTAAAATAAGTATTTGGTCACCTACAAAAAAGCAAGATTTCTGGCTCTCACAGACCTGTAACTTCTTCTTTAAGAGTCTCCTCTGTCCTCCACTCGTTACCTGTATTAATGGCACCTGTTTGAACTTGTTATCAGTATAAAAGACACCTGTTCACAACCTCAAACAGTCACACTCCAAACTCCCCTATGGCCAAGACCAAAGAGCTGTCGAAGGACACCAGAAACAAAATTGTAGACCTGCACCAGGCTGGGAAGACTGAATCTGCAATAGGCAAGCAGCTTGGTGTGAAGAAATCGCAAAGAGGGAGCAATTATTAGAAAATAGAAGACATACAAGACCACTGATAATCTCCATCGATCTGGGGCTCCACGCAAGATCTCACTCCATGGTGTCAAAATGATCACAAGAACGGTGATCAAAAATCCCAGAACCACACTGGGGGGCCTAGTGAATGACCTGCAGAGAGCTGGGACCAAAGTAACAAAGGCTACCATCAGCAACACACTGTGCCTCCAGGGACTCAAATCATGCAGTGCCAGACATATCCCCCTGCTCAAGCCAGTACATGTCCGGGCCCATCTGAAGTTTGCTAGAGAGCATTTAGATGATCCAGAAGAGGATTGGGAGAAGGTATACGGTCAAATGAAACCAAAGTAGAACTTTTTTGTAACAACTCAACTCGTGGTGTTTGGAGGAGAAAGAATGCTGAGTTGCATCCAGAGAACACCATACCTACTGTGAAGCATGGGGGTGGACACATGCTTTGGGACTGTTTTTCAGCAAAGGGACCAAGATGACTGATCTGTGTAAAGGAAAGAATGAATGGGGCCATAAATCGTGAAAACCTCCTTCCATCAGCAGGACAATGATCCCAAACACATCACCCAGGAAACCAAGGAATGGCTTCATAAGAAGAATTTCAAAGTCCTAGAGTGACCTAGCCAGTCTCCAGATGTCAACCCCATAGAAAACCTTTGGTGGGAGTTGAAGATCTGTGTTGCCCAGTGACAGCCCCAAAACATCACTGCTCTAGAGGAGATCTGTATGGAGGAATGGGCCAAAATACCAGACACAGTGTGTGAAAACCTTGTAAAGACTTACAGAAAACATTTGACCTCTGTCATTGTCAACAAAGGGTATATAACAAAGTAGTGAGATGAACTTTTGTTCCACCATAATTTTCAAATAAATTGTTTAAAAATCAGACGATGTGATTTTATGGATTTTTTTTTCTCATTATGTCTCTCATAGTTGAGGTATTACAGGCCTCTCTCATCTTTTTAAGTGGAAGAACAGGCACAATTGGTGGCTGACTAAATATTTTTTCCCCACTGTATCTCATGGATGGCATTGTGTCTCAGGGCTCTTTTGATCACTGAAAACAATCTCAGACACCTGTGATAATTAGAATGACTCGTGAGCCCAATTTAAGGAAAAACTACTAAAGGTGGGCGTTCCACATTATTAACAGCCCCATTTTCAAGCAATATGGGGAAGAAAAAGGATCTCTCTGCTGCCGAAAGGAATGAAATAGTTCACGAAAACTTAAGTGTGATCATCGCACTATTAAGAGATTTGTGGCTGATTCAGAGCACAGACGGTTTTGTGCAGATAAAGGCACATTGAGGAAGATTTCTGCCAGATCCATACATCAGATTAAGAGAACAGCTGCTTAAATACCATTACATAGCAGCAAACAGATATTTGAAGCTGCTGGTGCCTCCGGATTTCCACAGACATCAAGGTGTAGAGTCCTCTAGAGTCTTGCAACTGTGCATAAACCTTCTATTCGGCCACCACTAACCAATGCTCACAAGCAGAAACGGCTGCATTGGTCAGAAAAATACATGAAGACTAATTTTAAAACCGTCCTGTTCACTGATGAGTGCCATGCAACCCTGGATGGTCCGGATGGATGGGGTAATGGATGGTTGGTGGATGGCCACCCTGTTCTAACAAGGCTGCGACCTCAGCAAGGCGGTGGTGGAGTCATGTTTTGGGCCGGAATCATGGGAAGAGAGCTGGTTGGTCCCTTTAGGGTCCTTGAAGGGGTAAAGATGACCTCTGCAAAGTATGTGGAGTTTCTGACTAACCACTTTCTTCTCTGGTACAGAAGGAAGAACTATGCTTTCGGTAATAAAATCATCTTCATACATGACAATGCGCCATCTCATGCTGCAAAGAATACCTCTGCATCAATGGCTGCTATGGGGATAAAAAGGAGAGAAAGTCATGGTGTGGCCTCCATCCTCCTCTGATCTCAATCCTATTGAGAACCTTTGGAGCATCCACAAGCAAAAGATCTATGACTATAGGAGGCAGTTTACATCCAAACAGCAGCTCTGGGAGGCTATTCTGACATCTTGCAAACAAATTCAAGTGAAAACTGTCTAAAAACTCACAAGTTCAATGGATGCTACACTTGTGAAACTGCTATCAAATAAGAGGTCCTATGTTAAAATGTAATGTGACCTGTTAAAATGTTTAAAAGTTAAAATGTTGTTAAAAGTTTGATTGAAATAGCTTTTAATTTCAGTAAATGCTGCAAACACAACAAATTACAATTTTCAGTTCTTTACAACCTATAAAGTGTTTTGAAAATTACTGTACATGATAATCTGGAACAGTGCATTGTAAGTTTTTTATGTTTAATTATGCTTTGTTATCATTAGGAGGTTTTTTCATAAAAATTTGAATTGTACTCTCAATAGCTGATTACATGAGAATTTTCCTGACTGTTATTTACATCAATTATTTAGGTAAATGAGAAAAATACAATTGGCATAATATTTTGAACAGGCTGTAGGTAACATATGTGTCACGATGCCGGCTGGCAGGTAGTGGATCCTCTGTGCCAGAGAGGGATTGGCGTGGACCGTGCTAGTGGATCGGTTCTAAGTCACTACTGGTTTTCACCAGAGCCCGCCGCAAAGCGGGATGGTCTTGCTGCGGCGGTAGTGACCAGGTCGTATCCACTAGCAACGGCTCAACCTCTCTGGCTGCTGAAGATAGGCGCGGTACAAGGGAGTAGACAGAAGCAAGGTCGGACGTAGCAGAAGGTCGGGGCAGGCAGCAAGGATCGTAGTCAGGGGCAACGGCAGGAGGTCTGGAACACAGGCTAGGAACATACAAGGAAACGCTTTCACTGGCACGATGGCAACAAGATCCGGCAAGGAAGTGCAGGGGAAGTGAGGTGATATAGGGAAGTGCACAGGTGATAACACTAATTGGAACCACTGCGCCAATCAGCGGCGCAGTGGCCCTTTAAATCGCAAAGACCCGGCGCGCGCGCGCCCTAGGGAGCGGGGCCGCGCGCGCCGGGACAGGACTGACGGAGAGCGAGTCAGGTACGGGAGCCGGGGTGCGCATCGCGAGCGGGCGCTACCCGCATCGCGAATCGCATCCCGGCTGGAGGCGGTATCGCAGCGCCCCGGGTCAGTGGATCTGACCGGAGCGCTGCAGTGAGGAGAGTGTAGCGAGCGCTCCGGGGAGGAGCGGGGACCCGGAGCGCTTGGCGTAACAGTACCCCCCCCCTTGGGTCTCCCCCTCTTCTTAGAGCCTGAGAACCTGAGGAGCAGACTTTTGTCTAGGATGTTGTCCTCAGGTTCCCAGGATCTCTCTTCTGGACCACAACCCTCCCAATCCACAAAAAAAAAGGTTTTCCCTCTGACCTTTTTAGATGCCAGAATCTCTTTGACGGAGAAGATGTCCGAGGAGCCGGAAACAGGAGTGGGAGGAACAGATTTGGGAGAGAAACGGTTAATGATAAGTGGTTTAAGAAGAGAAACGTGAAAGGCATTAGGAATACGAAGAGAAGGAGGAAGAAGAAGTTTGTAAGAGACAGGATTAATCTGGCACAAAATTTTGAAAGGACCAAGATAGCGTGGTCCCAACTTATAGCTAGGGACACGGAAGCGGACATATTTAGCGGAGAGCCATACATTGTCTCCAGGGGAAAAAATGGGAGGAGCTCTTCTTTTCTTATCCGCGAACTTCTTCATGCGTGATGAAGCCTGTAAGAGAGAATTTTGGGTCTCTCTCCATATGATGGAAAGATCACGAGAAATTTCATCCACAGCGGGCAGACCAGAGGGCAAGGGGGTAGGGAGGGGGGGAAGAGGGTGACGGCCGTACACCACGAAAAATGGGGATTTGGAGGAAGATTCAGAGACTCTGAAGTTATACGAGAATTCGGCCCATGGTAGAAGATCTGCCCAGTCATCCTGGCGGGAGGAAACAAAATGTCGTAAATAATCACCCAAGACCTGGTTAATTCTTTCTACTTGTCCATTGGATTGAGGATGATATGCAGAAGAAAAATTTAATTTAATCTTGAGTTGTTTACAGAGAGCCCTCCAGAATTTAGACACGAATTGGACGCCTCTATCCGAGACGATCTGCGTGGGCAACCCGTGAAGACGAAAAATGTGTACAAAAAATTGTTTAGCCAACTGAGGCGCTGAAGGAAGACCAGGAAGAGGGATGAAATGTGCCATTTTGGAGAATCGATCAACGACCACCCAAATAACAGTGTTGCCATGGGATGGGGGTAAGTCAGTAATAAAATCCATACCAATCAGAGACCAAGGCTGTTCGGGGACAGGCAGAGGATGAAGAAAACCAGCGGGCTTCTGGCGAGGAGTCTTATCCCGGGCACAGATAGTGCAGGCTCGCACAAAGTCCACAACATCCGTCTCCAGAGTCGGCCACCAATAGTAGCGAGAGATGAGTTGCACAGATTTCTTGATGCCCGCATGACCTGCGAGATGGGAAGAGTGGCCCCATTTGAGGATTCCGAGGCGTTGGCGTGGAGAAACAAAGGTCTTTCCTGGAGGAGTTTGCCTGATGGAGGCTGGAGAAGTGGAAATCAGGCAGTCAGGAGGAATGATGTGTTGCGGAGAGAGTTCAACTTCAGAAGCATCCGAGGAACGAGAGAGAGCATCGGCCCTAATGTTCTTATCGGCAGGCCGAAAGTGAATTTCAAAATTAAATCGGGCAAAGAACAGAGACCACCTGGCCTGGCGAGGATTCAGCCGTTGGGCAGACTGGAGGTAGGAGAGGTTCTTGTGATCGGTGTAAATAATAACTGGAAATCTTGATCCCTCCAGCAGATGCCTCCATTCCTCAAGTGCTAATTTAATGGCTAGAAGCTCTCGATCCCCGATGGAGTAGTTTCTCTCCGCCGGAGAGAAGGTCCTAGAAAAAAAACCACAAGTAACAGCATGCCCGGAAGAATTTTTTTGTAGAAGGACAGCTCCAGCTCCCACAGAGGAGGCATCAACCTCCAATAGGAAGGGTTTAGATGGGTCAGGTCTGGAGAGCACGGGAGCCGAAGAAAAGGCAGACTTGAGCCGTTTAAAGGCGTCTTCCGCTTGAGGAGGCCAAGACTTGGGATCGGCATTTTTTTTGGTTAAAGCCACGATAGGAGCCACAACGGTAGAAAAATGTGGAATAAATTGTCTGTAATAATTGGCGAACCCCAAAAAACGTTGGATAGCACGGAGTCCGGAGGGGCGTGGCCAATCTAAGACGGCAGAGAGTTTGTCTGGATCCATTTGTAGTCCCTGGCCAGAGACCAAGTATCCTAGGAAAGGAAGAGATTGGCATTCAAACAGACATTTCTCTATTTTGGCATAGAGTTGATTGTCACGAAGTCTCTGAAGAACCATACGGACATGCTGGCGGTGTTCTTCTAGATTGGCAGAAAAAATCAGGATATCGTCCAGATATACAACAACACAGGAGTATAAAAGATCACGAAAAATTTCATTAACAAAGTCTTGGAAGACGGCAGGGGCGTTGCACAGGCCAAAGGGCATGACCAGATACTCAAAGTGTCCATCTCTGGTGTTAAATGCCGTTTTCCATTCATCCCCCTCTCTGATGCGGATGAGATTATAAGCACCTCTTAAGTCCAGTTTGGTAAAGATGTGGGCACCTTGGAGGCGATCAAAGAGTTCAGAGATGAGAGGTAGGGGGTAGCGGTTCTTAACCGTGATTTTATTAAGACCGCGGTAGTCAATGCAAGGGCGTAGAGAGCCATCTTTTTTGGACACAAAGAAAAATCCGGCTCCGGCAGGAGAGGAGGATTTACGGATAAAGCCCTTTTTTAAATTTTCCTGGACGTATTCAGACATGGCAAGAGTCTCTGGGGCGGACAGAGGATAAATTCTGCCCCGGGGTGGAGTAGTGCCCGGGAGGAGGTCGATAGGACAATCATAAGGCCTGTGAGGAGGTAGAGTCTCAGCTTGTTTTTTGCAAAAAACATCCGCAAAGTCCATATAGGCCTTAGGGAGACCGGTTACGGGAGGAACCACAGAGTCACGGCAAGGGTTACTGGGAACCGGTTTTAGGCAGTCCTTGGAACAAGAGGGCCCCCAACTCTTGATCTCCCCAGTGGACCAATCCAGGGTTGGGGAGTGAAGTTGAAGCCAGGGAAGTCCAAGGAGAATTTCAGAAGTGCAATTGGGAAGGACCAAAAGTTCAATCCTCTCGTGATGAGGTCCGATGTGCATTAGAAGGGGCTCCGTGCGGAAACGTATGGTACAGTCCAATCTTTCATTGTTTACACAATTGATGTAGAGGGGTCTGGCGAGACTGGTCACCGGGATGTTGAACCTGTTGACGAGAGAGGCCAAAATAAAATTTCCTGCAGATCCGGAGTCCAAGAAGGCCACAGCAGAGAAGGAGAAGGCAGATGCAGACATCCGCACAGGCACAGTAAGACGTGGAGAAGCAGAGTAGACATCAAGGACTGTCTCACCTTTGTGCGGAGTCAGCGTACGTCTTTCCAGGCGGGGAGGACGGATAGGACAATCCTTCAGGAAGTGTTCGGTACTAGCACAGTACAGGCAGAGATTCTCCATGCGGCGTCGTGTCCTCTCTTGAGGTGTCAGGCGAGACCGGTCGACCTGCATAGCCTCCACGGCGGGAGGCACAGGAACAGATTGCAGGGGACCAGAGGAGAGAGGAGCCGGGGAGAAGAAACGCCTCGTGCGAACAGAGTCCATATCCTGGCGGAGCTCCTGACGCCTTTCGGAAAAACGCATGTCAATGCGAGTGGCTAGGTGAATGAGTTCATGTAGATTAGCAGGGATTTCTCGTGCGGCCAGAACATCTTTAATGTTGCTGGATAGGCCTTTTTTAAAGGTCGCGCAGAGGGCCTCATTATTCCAGGATAATTCTGAAGCAAGAGTACGGAATTGTACGGCATACTCGCCAACGGAAGAATTACCCTGGACCAGGTTCAACAGGGCAGTCTCAGCAGAAGAGGCTCGGGCAGGTTCCTCAAAGACACTTCGAATTTCCGAGAAGAAGGAGTGTACAGAGGCAGTGACGGGGTCATTGCGGTCCCAGAGCGGTGTGGCCCAAGACAGGGCTTTTCCAGACAGAAGGCTGACTACGAAAGCCACCTTAGACCTTTCAGTGGGAAACTGGTCCGACATCATCTCCAGGTGCAGGGAACATTGGGAAAGAAAGCCACGGCAAAACTTAGAGTCCCCATCAAATTTATCCGGCAAGGATAGTCGTAGACCAGAAGCGGCCACTCGCTGCGGAGGAGATGCAGGAGCTGGCGGAGGAGATGATTGCTGAAGCTGTGGTAGTAACTGCTGAAGCATAACGGTCAGTTGAGACAGCTGTTGGCCTTGTTGCGCTATCTGTTGCGACTGCTGGGCGACCACCGTGGTGAGGTCAGCGACAACTGGCAGAGGAACTTCAGCGGGATCCATGGCCGGATCTACTGTCACGATGCCGGCTGGCAGGTAGTGGATCCTCTGTGCCAGAGAGGGATTGGCGTGGACCGTGCTAGTGGATCGGTTCTAAGTCACTACTGGTTTTCACCAGAGCCCGCCGCAAAGCGGGATGGTCTTGCTGCGGCGGTAGTGACCAGGTCGTATCCACTAGCAACGGCTCAACCTCTCTGGCTGCTGAAGATAGGCGCGGTACAAGGGAGTAGACAGAAGCAAGGTCGAACGTAGCAGAAGGTCGGGGCAGGCAGCAAGGATCGTAGTCAGGGGCAACGGCAGGAGGTCTGGAACACAGGCTAGGAACATACAAGGAAACGCTTTCACTGGCACGATGGCAACAAGATCCGGCAAGGAAGTGCAGGGGAAGTGAGGTGATATAGGGAAGTGCACAGGTGATAACACTAATTGGAACCACTGCGCCAATCAGCCGCGCAGTGGCCCTTTAAATCGCAAAGACCCGGCGCGCGCGCGCCCTAGGGAGCGGGGCCGCGCGCGCCGGGACAGGACTGACGGAGAGCGAGTCAGGTACGGGAGCCGGGGTGCGCATCGCGAGCGGGCGCTACCCGCATCGCGAATCGCATCCCGGCTGGAGGCGGTATCGCAGCGCCCCGGGTCAGTGGATCTGACCGGAGCGCTGCAGTGAGGAGAGTGTAGCGAGCGCTCCGGGGAGGAGCGGGGACCCGGAGCGCTTGGCGTAACAATATGGCATGATGGTAAGAATAGAGAGTGAATGTGAAACTTATATCGGTCAGAGTGGACTGCAGCAACAGAGACTCTGTTTGCTCTACCATAATACTTTACTATTGGCGCACTGAAGAGTTGCTTGCAAATCCTCATAAGGCACCTAGAGATGATACCTTGTACTACTATATGGAGTGCATACATCAGATAAGGCACTTGGTAAGTAATGGACAGCCTCCATGAATGCTGACAGTAGATACAAGTGCAAAGGTATTATAAGAATAAGTGGCGCATTATCTAGAGGTAGTGCATGAAAAGAAGGATTATATGATCATATTTTAAAGTGGCACTCCAGTAGGGAAAAAAAATTCAAATCAGCTGGTGCAAGAAAGTTTAACAGATTTGTAAATGACTTCTATTTAAAAATCCATAGCAAACCACTCCTACTCTGGACACTTCCTGACACTGAAAGAGGTGGCAACAGAGAGTACTGGAGTCAGACAAAAAAGAACCATACAACTTCCTCTGTATTATACAGCAGCAAAAATAATGGAAGGATTAAAATTTTTAAATAGGAGTAATTTTCAAATCTGTTTCTAACTTCTTGGCACCTGTTGATTTAAAAAAAATTGCTTTCCACTAGAGTAGCCCTTTAATGCTGACCAATGAAATATAATGCACCCCATATGAAATGTGTCCTATTTCTACAGATACATATGTAAATAAAGGGAATATAATATCTATATCCAATGAAAGCACATAAGGTGATTCTCAACACTGTCCTCCATGCAGAATGATTTCAATAATTGACAATTAATGGGGTAGTTCAACCATATGGGGTAGTTCAACCATAATATTTAAGGTGCTATTCACCATAAGGTGATTTTAGTACTTACCTGCCAGACAGTAATGGACATGCTCAGAAAAGATCTGTGCTTGTCTTGGAGCTAAATGGCTGCAATTTGAATCCACCATAATGCTATGGCTTTCTTTTTGTGAAATGGCTTTTTCCTGTTGGAGTTCTCGCCCTCCAACTACAAGTCCCAGGACCCCTTGTTTGTAAGCGTGAGGTCACTTTTCTCTAACCCCACCTACATCAGCCACCCCACCTATTGAAGCACAACTGAGACAATTCCCTGCAGCAATGTGGAGAATGATCTCCATCCCACCCAGCGGTCACTCCACCATTTAAAGTAGACAGGTTCCCATTGTACACACATTTTGTATGCTGCTAAAAATAAACATTGGGGAAAAGATCAGATAAGAATTGTGAGACTACCATGAAACACAGGTACAGACACTATATTAGGAAATATACTAACTTTACAGCCCCTGTAGAACAGTCAATAAAAAAAAATCCTTGAGTACCCCTTTAAGGATAATTCACACTACAGAATCCATACCATCTATTTGCAGCACCTCCACCTCGTCTGAACATCTCATACTGACCTCCTTTAAATATTTTCTGGTAAAGGTTCTAACCTAATCCCAGGTAGAATTATCTGTCCTCTAAACACCATGGTCAGGTTGTAATAATTATGATATATATGATGATCTCATATTGTTTCACCATACATGGATATCAGTACCATAATGCTATGAAGCTTTTAAAGTACCTGGGCCAAGAGTCCAGATTCAGCCTTTAAAGCCTCATTAAAGAGATGTAAAAGCCTTTGGAATTTTGCGTCGTTGTAGTCAAACCGATCCCCGAATGCAATGGAGCAGATGACATTGGCAACAGCATTGTTTATAAGGAAATGTGGATCGAATTGATCTGCAGAAAACACAACAATAGTGTAAATTAATATATAAATCACATAAATGGTCAGCAGTTTGTGTAATATTGTAACATGGTGCTGATAATTATTGCATAAAATACTGGGAAATTTATTAAACATTGCACCTGGTGGAAATCAAGTCTTTACTTATATCCACCATACAAGAAGGTAGGGCTAACCATTTTTCTGTGTGCAGGGGGGTGGCTGCCCCACACTCCGAATTTACTAGAATTTATGCCTGCTAGCAGCCATAAATATAATGGTAATCTATACAAAGGCATCATATTCCAGTTTACCCCCTTAAATTGGGTGCTAGGATCACCAGGTTATAGGGGTATTCCGACCATAGACATATTTTCCTTTCCATCTCATGCTTTGGATAGAGGAGAAAATGTCTGACCGCGGAAGTCCTGCCACTGACTAAACTCCTCCCCCCCGCACGATCTCTGTTCAGCACCCGGCATTATGTGACATGTCACGTCTCCAGTCCCGGAGACCATCATTTCAAAGACTGGAGCATCACGTGTGTGTGTGGGGGGGGGGGGGGGGTGTAGGGTGTCAGTGACAGGACCCCCCATGGTCAGACATCTTATGCCCTATCCTTTGGATAGAGGATAATATGTCTATGACAGGAATACCCTTTTAAGTACATATGACTATGTTACAGAAAAATAACTCTTGATTCAGGGGATAAGATGTCTAGGGGCGGAGTACCCCTTTGAAAACTTTAATTAAGGGGTAATTAGACAATGTTTAAGAACAGGAACCTGTGGTATAATTTCCACCCCACAGTAGGGTAGATGCTAAATTCATTCTTTCTGGCAAAATTAAACAACAACTAGGGGGATAAACCATCGGAAGTGCTCTAAAAACATAACTTTTACTAGAATCTTGGTAAAGTACACCAACTCTGTGACCCCCAATAAAATATTCAAATATGATCCAATTGTACCAAATATATTGAGGGCCCGTGTGTAGCAGCTTCCTCTGGGAAGCAATAATAGTGGTACAGTCAAATATCTCCTTGACACATAATCTGATAAATTAAACTTCAGAATAATCAAAGATAATCTAAGAATAAGCAAAGCCATACCATAGGGTCTGACTATACTTTTTTTTAATAAGCATGTGTGGTGCTTTGATTTCTCACAGACAGATACTGATAATGATAAATAGAGTCATCAATAAAGCCCATCACAGCATAGTTCATAGTAAGGTATAAGTCATATAGAAACAGTACATCATATGTGTATGCACAAATACCGGACAGGCTTGTTTCCTGGAGGCAACCTGCAAGGAATAAAGTAAAACAAGATGCTATCAGGATACCATATAGTCATTAAGGTAATATGTTGACAAAGGATGATTTCACTACCTCCAATCCCTTCAGGATGCCTAGAAAGTAAAGAAAAAATTCCCCCATAAGGGTATTGTCCCAATAACAAGGTACCTAGAAGAAAAACTACTGCCAGAGCCTGGCTACTCAAGTTTAGATGTCCGATGTGTCATTCATATTAACGTGCTAGAGCGCTACCTAGAGAGGTAAAGAGCCAGTCTTCTGGCCGCTGGAGCTCTGCCTGGGACTTCTCGCGTGCGGTCTAATATCTGGAATAACGTTGTCACATGACGTGGATCCCAGTCACGTGGGTCGCGATTCAGCAATCTCGCGTGATGGTAAAGCAGGCCGTGATATCAAAGATCATGTGATACTGCTGCATCCACTATGCGGAGTCTCCGTTGGTCATTGAGATAAAGCCGCAAAGCAATCAAAATTAGATGGAATGTACTATAAAACTTGTGATTTAGGCTGGTGAATATAATACTTAGTCAATGGGTAAGTATAAGAATGTGAGTGGTATGTAAAACTGGACCCATCTATAATTGCTGATTCGAGACAAGTTTATAGAAACTAAGAAATGGCAAGCTACGAACAGTGTACCCTTATGTACTGGATGATACATTCATCCATATATCCCATAGTGCATTGGCAGTATAATCATCCATGGCTCCTCAATGGTAGGGGAAGGGGGGGGGGGAAATAGTAGGGGCCTAATGAGCCTACACTAATCCCTAGTATGCCCTAGTTAGGCCCCTGGTACCTAGGCGGGGTGGCCGCCCTAAAAAGGGCAGTCCCGCTCTCGAATCTCCTGTTCCCCTCAAACACTGACAGTGTATGTATTTTACAAAGATTCTAGTAAAAGTATTTTACCAAGATTCTAGTAAAAGTTATGTTTTAGAGCACTTTCTATGGTTTATCCCCCTTGTTGTTAGACATTGTTTAAAAAAGACATATAAATTCCATTAATCATAAAATCATGCAATACAATGTTTCTGTGTTCCAATACCAACAATTGTCATATATCTATATATATATCTATATATATATATATATATATATATATATATATATATATATATATATAAAACTCAACGTGTGTGTGTATGTATGTATGTATGTGTGTATGTGTGTATGTTCCACAAAAACTTTCAAACGGCTAAAGATATTAACATGAAACTTGGCACACATGTTACTTATATGTCAACAACAAACATAGAATAGGTGATTTAACCCTTACTCACCCCCATTTGCCAGGGGCGGGGCTTATGTTTAAAGTCCCATGCTAGTCAATGGGAAATATATGTTACCTCATAACTTCCAAACGGCTATAGATATTTCGATAATACTTGGTCACATGTTACTTATATGTCCACTTAAAATATAGGATAGTTAATTTAACCCTTAACTACCCCCATTTGTGAGGGTCTGGGTTTTTGTTTAAAGTCCCATGCATCCCAGGTCGGGATGGGAGGTCGGGATAGGAGGTCGGGATAGGAGGACAGGATAGGAGGACGGGATATGAGGTTGAGACATGAGGACGGGATAGGAGGACGGGATAGGAGGACAGGATAGGAGGTCGAGATATGAGGACGGGATAGGAGGTCGGGATAGGAGGTCGGGATAGGAGGTCGAGAAAAGAGGACGGGATTGGAGGTCGGGATAGGCGCTCGAGATTGGAGGACAGGATAGGAGGTGGGGATAGGAGGACGGGATAGGAGGTCGGCATAGGAGGTCGGGACAGGAGGTCGAGACAGGAGAACGGGATAGGAGGTACAGGTCGGGATGGGAGGTCGGGATAGGAGGTCGAGATATGAGGACGGGAAAGGAGGACGGGATAGGAGGACGGGATAGGAGGTCGGGATAGGAGGTCGAGATATGAGGACGGGAAAGGAGGACGGGATAGGAGGACGAGATAGGAGGACGGGACAGGAGGTCGATATAGAAGGTCGGGATGTGGGGTTGGGATATGACAACAATATTTAAGGATGGGATATGAAGTCAAAAGCTTCCTCCTTTGTTTATTTTCCTCCACAACAAGGATTAGGAAGGAAAACCGGGCAACGCCGGGTACTCAGCTAGTTACTAAATAAAATATTACATAATTTTTGGTTACACGTCATAAATATACAAGTTTAAATTCAAGGAAAAGTGCAGAAAGTGCATGCACTGCTAGTCTACCCCAATATAACAGTCTATATGTATGAGAGGCTCATAGCGGTGAACAATATTGCACAAAATAGATAAATGGTGGGGCTCATTTGTAGAAAAAGCAGCATGTGAATACAGTCCAGAGTACAAGAATTCCAAAAGGCACTCACCGGATACTGTGTGACTTCTTCTTTATTATTTTGAACACATACAAGCAGGATAAGGCAGCATGCCGCTAAGAGTGTGAGACGCCAGTGCACTAAGATTGGTATTAGAGATGAGCAAATCAAAGCTGACGAACCTGAATTTATTATGAATTTCTTGAAAAATTTGATTTTCAAAGGAATGTGAATATCGCCGCGATTCTATTGCGCAAATCGCTTCATTAAACTCCATTTAGTGCCGTCCAGGCTCCAGGGCATCTAAGATGGCGGATCTACATGTCAGTACATGGGGCATTGAACGCTGGAAAGACGGGAAGGCAGGTAGGCGGGATGACCCCGAATCACATGCAGGATGCAGCCTATCAGCAGCCAGTCCTCCCTGCAATCTCACAGCCCTATATAATCGGCAGCCATATTGCGGCTCGTGACTTCATTCATTACACTGCAGAGAGATAGGACGGACAACCTGTGTGTGTGTGTGTGTTACACAGAAAAGTTTATTACAGCAGCATTTCACCTCCTAGTCACATCAACGTTCTGGTGGCCAGAGAGCATTGCTTTTTTTTTTCACGGAAAAGGATTTTCACTGCAGCCATTAATCTCCCAGTCACTTTCTACAGCATTGTATTACAGAGAGGGGCAGAGTGTTGTGTGTTGCCTCATACATTTCAACAAGCTGCCTCAGCTTCATAAACCTTAGCAGAGGAGGCAGGAATAATTTTTCCGCACAATTATGTGTCTTTGTTCCACAACAAATCTGCTGGTTATATTAATCTGTAGATGGTATAATACCCAGCAGTCTATTCCTAATAGTCTGTGAGAGAGTGCAATTTTAGGTTTAGTACACAGCGACTGTGTACTGCTGGTGTTGTGCAAAAATACATATTTTTAAGCATACTGAAGCGCAATTTTCTGCCCTCATGAGTGCAAACAACCTACCTACATCTAAGTAGTGTACTATTTCATACTTGTTAATTTGTCAATGGCCTAGATACTGTGAAAGGACAGCCAAAAGTAATCACCGGCTGGTGTTTTACTCAAATAATTTTTGAAGCGTACAGTAGCGCATTTTTCTGCCCTCATAAGTGCATACCACGTACCTACATCTAAGTGGTGTACTATTTTGTATCTGTAAATCTGTAAAGGGCCTACATACTGTGAAAGGACAGCCAAAAGTAATCACCGGCTGGTGTTTTACTCAACAGCGACTGTGTGATTCAGCACTGTTGTGTACTGCTGGTGTTGTGCAAAAAAAAAGTTTTTCAAGTGTACTGTAGAGCATTTTTCTGCCCTCATAAGTGCATAGCACTTCTAGGTAGTATACTATTTTGTACCTGTTAATCTATCAAGGGCCTAGATACTGTGAAAGTTTAGGCAAAGTACTCACAGGCTGGTCACAGCAGACTAGGGGCGAGTGGCAGCAGGAGTCGCAGCGAGAGGCCTGAGCTCCCGGTATTAGCTAGCAGTCCTGTCTCGACCAGCAACCCATCTGCCATCATCGATTGGTTAACAACACAGTCATCCACTTCATCTGATACCCCCAGTCAACAGTTGGTGGGTTCCTCAGACACAACCCTCAGTTGGCATGGCCCGGGAGCAGTCCCTGTCCTCCCATTGCCTCTGTCCTATGCTGTTTCCTCCCCTAAAGAAGTATCTTATGTTGTGGGTTCAGCTCCACTATTCACTGAGGACGATCTAATAGAGGAAAGTCAGCAGCTACTGCACATCCAAGAAGTGGAGGAGACATCAGCAGCTTCCCCCGCTAGGTGGGCAAGTAGTGATGAGAAGAGTGATGTGGGAGGCGGTGTTGCCAGCGTCCAGGGTCCTGAAGCAGACATTGTTGAGGAACCTGTGGAGGACATCAGTGACGTGCAGTTGTTGATGATGATGAAGCCGATCGCAATTGGGAGCCAGGTGCAGAAGGGGATACATCATCATCAGGAGAAGAGAGTTGCAGGTTGCCCGTGAGTCAGCATGGTGGCAGAAGTGGAAATTCTGGAGTCAATCGTGCCCGGGGGAGACCAGATGCTTTGCGGCAGCCTACCTTGCCGGGAGGTAGTGGAACAGGGCTACTTTGGTGTGGAAGTTTTTCATCATGCATCCGGAAGAGGTTAACATAGCCACATGCAAGATGTGTCAGCAGAAGGTGAATCGTGGCCAGAGTCCCAATGTTGGCACCATAAAGCGGCCTGGGAGAACCATGGCTCTGATGTAGTGGTCCAGCCTGCTGCACCACCCAGTGGCACGCCGCTCCCTCTTTCAGCCAGCCAAGGCTCCACCACCTCAGCCGAAGGGAGCTGTGTTTCATACCATCCTTCTGTCGCTCCAGATGCTCCTCCTACTTTTAGTCAGTCATTCCGCCAACAGTCCATCGGCGAAGCCATGTCCAAGAAACAACAGTAAGCGCCCACTCATCCTGTGGCGCCTAAGCTGAATGTGCTCCTGTCAAAGTTGCTGGTGCTGCAGTCCCTCTCTTTTCAAGTGGTGGACTATGCACCTTTCAGAGAACTGATAGCTTGTGTCAAGCCGAGGTGGAGAGTGCCAATCCATGCACAATTTTCTGGAAGAGAAGGTGGGCCATTCCTTGAGCCTGTTGGTGTGTACCAAAGTGGACGGCAGAGTCGACGTCTGGAGCTGTAACTATGGTCAGGGACAATACATGTCCTTTACGGCTCACTGGGTGAATGTGGTTCCTGCCCAGCCACAACACCAACTTGGACAGGTCACACCACTTCCTCCTCCATCCTCTCAGGCCATTGGTCCTGTGAAAGTGTGCGACTCCGCCTCCTCATCCTCCATTGTGTCCTCAGCCTCCACAGCCCTGAGAAGTCTCAGTGGCACTTCAGCTTATCATGTGTGCAGGACACAGCGGTGTCACGCTGTTCTTCACATGGTTTGCCTTGGTGAACAAAGACACACAGGGGAGGAACTGCTAAAAGTAATTTGTAAAAAAAAATGAGAGCATGGAGTGGTGGCGGATGAGAGGATACTGTCTTGTGGGAGTGCAGGGTGTTTAGGGTGTCGTTGTTAGGATAGTTAAGGGCGAGGGTTAAATGCTACGTTCTTGATAGACTTATTGCCACCCTTCCCAAAAGCAATAGGTGATGCAGAAATAAAGGATTGTCCACAACCGCTGTTAACTGAAAACTTGCAGGAACTTTTACTGAGGAGTTTCTGTGCATGTAACAGTAGTAACAGTCCAGATAACAGAGTCTCTTACATATAGCTTGAGCAGCAATTGACAGTCGGTTGGGATCAGATGAGCCCAATTTAGCTTTTGAAGAATTGTATTGCAGAGATCTGCTGGATTTAGGGGAATAATTAGGTCCAGTGATCTTGCGATGAGTAGCAGGGAATTGCTTAGTCTATCCGCAAGGTTAGAGGCCTAGGCCGCAAGGCTTTGGCCTAGAAAATCGTCTTGTAAGCTGCGGAGGTCCTACCTCTTCCAGAGTCAGCAACCTAAGAGAGAAATCAAGATGGCGCAGGTCCCTTATATGGGCAGGGGCCGGCCGTTTTGGATTGGTCCGTAACGACTGTCACTCACCGTTACAGTGCATTGTGGGTGAACACTTCACGGGAACCTCCAAAGGTCCTAAAGCAAAACCATGGAGTTTCAACCTATTCATGTGACCCGCAGGTCCTGCTACGCTCCGAACAGGTAGATAACTAAATATATACATATATATATCCTTATACCTATATTAATATTGAATAGAACTGCTATATAGTTATAGACTAAATGTGAGGTGACAAGGGGGGATCTACAACAGAGGGACCCCGACGTCCTAGGGATTCTGGCTATGGGGACCTATACACAGGTAACGTATACAATACGGTACCGGGACACCACAATGGCTTACTCCACAAAAACTGGAAATGGGAACCATTTTGACTGACAGCGAGAAGAATATCTTGCATGTGCTGCGACTGGGAAGGCTGAGACATGCACCCTGCATGGCACACGTGTTCAATCTGGTTGTGAAGCGGTTCCTGAAATGTTCCCCCATTTACAAGACATCCTAACAAAGAGAAGGAAACGTTGCATGCACTTCAGCCACTTGTACGCCACAAAAACACCCTCCTTGAGCTGCAGCGTCAGAATGGTATCCCCCAACATAGTCCGATTTGCGACGTTGCCTCACACTGGAATTCCACCCTCCATATGTTGGACCAACTGTACGAACAGAGAAAAGCCATCACCGATTTCTTGATGATCCAAGCGGATAGGGGTAATCTCGTGTGTAACCAGTGGCAGCTCATACATGACACCTGCCGTTTGCTCAGGCCCTTTGAGGAAGCCAAATTATTAGTAATTTGCCAGGATTACGGGATGAACAACGTCATTCCACTGCTTCATTTCTTACAAGACGTGTTGGAAACGATGGCTGGTCTGGGCACTGGAGACGTATCGCCTACATCTCATGGCCACATGAGCCCTGTGGGGCTGAACGGGAGGAGGAGGGGCACAGTGGAGCACAGTTTAGGTTTCGCTAAATGGGCAGTTTTTCTAATAATCTGACAGGAGAAGAGAAGCAGGAGCAGCCAGAGGAGCTAGAAGGTAGAAGGTTATGAGGAAGGCGAGGCAGAGGACCCAGACACACTGTAGAAGTATGCAGTGGAGATGTACACGTAAATAGTGTACTATTAGGCAGGGGTCATAGCAGACAAGGGGCAAGAGGCAACAGGAGTCACAGAGAGAGGCCTGAGCCCTCATTATCAGCTAGCGGTCGTACTTCCCATCTGGCGTCATCGATTGGTTAACATGGTCATCCACTTCATCACAAGTGACATCTAACATCCCCAGTCACAGTCGGTGGGTTCCTCAGACACAACCCTAAGTTACATGGCCAGGGAGCAGTCCCTGTCCTCCCATTGCCTCTGTCCTAAGCTGTTCCCTCCCCTACAGAAGTATCTTATGCAGTGGGTTCAGCTCCACTATTCACTGAGGATGATCTAATAGAGGACAGTCAGAAGCTACTGCCCAGCCAAGAAGTGGAGGAGACATCCGCTGCTTCCTACGATAGGCAGGCAAGTAGTAATGAGGAGAGTGACGTGGTAGGTGGTGTTTCCAGGGTTCAGGGTCCTGAAGCAGACACTGTTGAGTAACCTGAGGAGGACATCAGTGACGTGCAGACACTTGATGATGATGAAGCCGATCGCAATTGGGAGCTGGGTGCAGAAAGGGCTTCATGATCATCAGGAGAAGAGGGTTGGAGGTTGCCCGTGAGGCATCAGCTGAGCCAACAAGGCGGAAGCATGGTTGGCAGTCAGCATGGTGGCAGAAGTGGAAATTCTGGAGCCCATTGTGTCCGGGGGAGACCACCTGCTTTGCGGCAGCCTACCTTCGCAGCAGGTAGGGAAACAGGGGTTCCTGGAGATGGTGCCAGTAGCAGTCAATTAGTGCAGACTGTTTGTGGGAAAATCAGCTACTCGGCGGTTTGGTAGTTTTTCATCAAGCATCTGGAGGAGGTTCACATAGCCACATGCAAGATATGTCGGCAGAAGGTGAAGCGTGGCCAGGGTCCCAATGTCGGCACCACGGCCCTGCATCAACATTTGCATCGCCACCATAAAGCGGCCTGGGAGAACCATGGCTCGGATGTAGTGGTCCAGCCTGCTGCATCAACCAGTGGCATGCCGCGCCCTCTTTCAGCCAACCAAGGCTCCACCACCTCAGACGAAGGGAGCTGTGTGTCATATCCTCCTTCTCTCGCTCCACATGCTCCTGCTCCTCCTACTTTTAGTCAGCCATTCCGCCAACAATCCATCGGCAAAGCCAACAGCACAAAAACTTAATGTGCTCCTGTCTAAGTTGCTCGTGCTGCAGTCCCTCCCTTTTCAAGTGGTGGACTCTGCACCTTTCAGAGAACTGATGGCTTGTGCCGAGCCGAGGTGGAGAGTGCCAAGCCGTCATTTCTTTGCGAAGAAGGCAGTACCAGCCCTGCACAATTTTGTGGAAGAGAAGGTGGTCCAGTTCTTGAGCCTGTCAGTGTGTACCAAAGTGCACGGCAGCGCCAACGTCTGGAGCTGTAACTATGGTCAGGGACAATACATGTCCTTTACGGCTCACTGGGTGAATGTGGTTCCTGCACAGGCACAACACCAACTTGGACAGTTCATGCCGCTTCCTCCTCCATGCTCTAAGCCCATTGGTCCTGTGACAGTTTGCGACTCCGCCTCCTCATCCTCCACCGTGTCCTTAGCGTCCACTGCCCAGACAGGTCTCAGTGGCCCTTCAACATAACATGTGTGCAGGGCACGGAGGTGTCACACTGTTCTTCACATGGTTTGCCTGGGCAAAAAGAGTCACACAGGGGGGGGAACTGCTAAAAGTCATTCGTAAAGAAATCGGAGCATGGCTTACTCCACAAAAACTGGAAATGGGAACCATGGTGACTGACAGCGAGAAGAATATCTTGCATGTGCTGCGACTGGGAAGGCTGAACCATGCACCCTGCATGACACGTGTTCAATCTGGTTGTGAAGCAGTTCCTGAAGTGTTCCCCCCCCCCATTTGCAAGACATCCTAACAATGGGAAGGAAACATTGCATGCACTTCAGCCACTCGTACACCGCAAAGCACACCCTCCTTGAGCTGCAGCGTCAGAATGTTATCCCCAACATAGTCCGATTTGTGACATTGCCTCACACTGGAATTCCACCCTCCATATGTTGGACCAACTGTACGAACAGAGAAAAGCCATCACCGATTTCTTGATGATCCAAGCGGATAGGGGTAATCTCGTGTATAACCAGTGGCAGCTCATACATGACACCTGCCGTTTGCTCAGGCCCTTTGAGGAAGCCAAATTATTAGTAATTTGCCAGGATTACGGGATGAACAACGTCATTCCACTGCTTCATTTCTTACAAGACGTGTTGGAAACGATGGCTGGTCTGGGCACTGGAGACGTATCGCCTACATCTCATGGCCACATGAGCCCTGTGGGGCTGAACGGGAGGAGGAGGGGCACAGTGGAGCACAGTTTAGGTTTCGCCAAATGGGCAGTTTTTCTAATAATCTGACAGGAGAGGAGAAGCAGGAGCAGCCAGAGGAGCTAGAAGGTTATGAGGAAGGCGAGACAGAGGAACCAGACACACCATGGCAGTATGCAGTGGAGATGGAGGCAGGGAGTCCCTCCGAGTCACTTGCACAAAAGGAAAAATGCATGCTCATCTGCTTGCATAGTGACAGCCAGATTGTCACCATTCGGCAGCGGGATGACTTCTGGATCTCCACCTTATTGGACCCTCGCTACCACCACAAAAAAGGGGCCTTTTTTACACCCACTGAGAGGGAGGACAAAATGACCCTATGTAGTCAGTTGGCCGATGCCTATCGGCTCCATCGTCCATCCTCTCGCAGGTCTGAATCAGGGGGCCCCCTGCGCTCACCTTCCACTGCCATGGCTGCTGGGGAGGGGAGGGGTGGGGTGGCAGGAACAGTCCAAGCTCCCTCAGCAGCAGCCTCAGTCTACAGTCGCTGATGAGTAGCTTTCTTCACCCGCATAGTGAAGCAACTCATCAGCAGCAGGTAGACCTGAAGCAGGACCAGCAGGTGTTGGCATACCTTGACATGCCCATGCCAACACAACTTGAAGATCCTGGACTTCTGGACAGCCAAACTTGATTTGTGGCTAGCAGAGTTTTACCTGGAATACCTGTCCTGCCCGGCCAGTAGTGTGTCATCAGAGCGGGTGTTTAGGGCGGCGGGGGCCATAGTCAATCCAAGGAGAACTCGTCTTGGGGAGACTGACCTTTGTGAAGATGAATCAGTTATGGATCTGCCAGGATTTCCAACCACCAATGCCTGATGCATGAGAGTAGATTGACCATGGTGCCACACCAACACTTCACAAATATGAATAGTGCCAAACAGATTTAAGGCGCTGCTCCCCAGTTACAAACATTCCTCCGCATCAGACCATTTTTCACCCACCTTTGTCACAGGGTACTGGTATTGCCACCCACCGCACCACTCTTTCACAGTTTACTTTCAGGACTCCTGATGCTGCTGCAGCCACCTCCAGGCTGTCTCATTCAGCCACTATATTGTCTCTTCTCATGCTTCAGCCAACTCCAGGCTGTGTCATTCAGCCACTATATGGTCTCCTCATGCTTCAACCACCTCCAGGCTATGCCATTCATCCAATATATGGCTTACTGATGCTTCAGCCAGCTCCAGCCTGTGTCATTCAGCAACTACATGGTTTAATGATGCTGCTGGGCCTAGGACATTACCTATATATGTTTATGGTAGCATAAACATACTAGGTATCATACATCTTCCATGGAAATTTCTAAATTCTAAATTTTATTCTTAGAGATTGTGAGGCCCTATTGTCTCCTCATCTGCTGCCAACTCCAGGCTGTGCCATTCAGACTCTATATGGTCTCCCTATGCTGCCACACACTCCAGGCAGTCATTCAGCCACTATATGGTCTCTTCATACTGATGCCACCTCCAGGCTGTCTCATTAAGCCACTATATGGTCAGTTCTCATTAGCAAACTCCAGGCTGTGCCCTTCAGCCACTATATGGTCTCCTCCTACTGATGCCAGCTCCAGGATCTGTCATTGTGCTGCCATGTGACTCCTTGTTAGATTTGGTCCTTTGTACCCACACGCCAGGGCACGGGACAAAAACTTGGGAGTTAAAAGTTCAATTTCATAATCCCTTAATTTCAATTTTAAAATCTTCAATTTAAATGTAAAAATCGGAAATTTCAATGGTCTCCCCATGCTTCTGCCAACTCCAGGCTGTGCCATACAGACACTATATGATCTCCTTATGCTTCAGCCACCAGGCTGTGTCATTAAGCCACCATATGGTCTCCATATATTGACTGTGTATTGTAGGAAACATGTGGGTATCCTTGAGTTACTTTCCCAGCATTATTGCCATGTTGATACCAGACCAGTAATAAAAGTAATATTGCCAAGGACTAGCAGAAACAGGGAACTGTGGATACTGACCACCTGCTGTTGGAATTGACTGACTATCCCAGGTGGTAGATTTATTATTTTAAAGTTCCTCACTTCCAGTAGGCTTTAAGTCGTTCATTCTTTGTTGTGGTTCTTCAGATGCAGAATTAAGTTGTATCATGTTTTCCTGTTCCTCCGATGAGCTAATGTCACTGGAACACACAATACTCATATTGTCATCTAATGAAGGATCCTTTTCTTCTTAAAACATATGTATCGTTTTATTATTTTGAATGTCAGGTGGTATTAAGATTATGAAAATTTCTGATTATAAAGACATTTTGGAATCTGGGACACAGGTAAAAATAAGTATTTTTAAGCGTACTGTAGCACATTTTTCTGTCCTCATGAGTGCATACCACATACCTACATCTAAGTAGTGTACTATTTTGTACCTGTTAATCTGTTAAGGGCCTATATACTGTGAAAGGACAGCCAATAGTACACACCTGCTGCTGTTCTAGACAAATACTGTTTTAAACGAAGTGAAGCGTATTGTACTCCCTTCATATACGCAATAAGTATGTCAGGCAGAGTAGCGAAATTTCAATTTAAAAATCTTAAATTTAAATTAAAAAAATAATACATTTCAAAGGTCTCCTCATGCTGCACCCAACTCCAGGCTGTGTCATTCAGGCAATATATAGTTTACTGATGCTGCTGGGTCTGGGAATAAAAATGTTGTTATGGTAGCACTAGCTAACCAAAATCTTCAGTTTAAATTTCAGAATTAATCTTTTAATCTTAGGCATTGGGAAGCCCTAGTGTCTACTCATGCTGCTGCCAACTCCTGACTGTGCCATTCAGACACTATATGGTCTGCTCATGCTTCAGCTAACTCCAGGCTGTGTCAATCAGGCAACATATGGTTTACTGATGTTGCTGGGCCTGGGAATAAAAATGTTGTTATGGTAGCATTAGCTACCCAAAATCTTCAGTGGAAATTTCAGAATTCATCCGTTAATCTTAGGGATTGTGAAGCCCTAGTGTCCACTCATGCTGCTGCCAACTCCAGGCTGTGCCATTCAGACACTATATGGTCTGCTCATGTTTCAGCCAACTCCAGGCTGTGTCATTCAGGCAATGTAGGGTTTACTGATGCTGCTGGGTCTGAGTCTGGGTCTAAAAATTTTGATGGTAGCACCAGCTACCATAAATCTTCAATTTAAATTTAAAATTAATCTTTTAATCTTAGGGATTGTGAAGCCCTAGTGTCTACTCATGCTGCTGCCAGCTCCAGGATGTGTCATTCAGCCACTATATGGTCTCCTCATGCTTCAGCCTCATCCAAGCTGTGTCATTCAGCCACTATATGGTCTCCTCATGCTGCCAACACTTCCACGCTGTGTCATTCAGCCACTATATGGTCTCCTCATACTGATGCCACCTCCAGGCTCTGTCATTGTGCCGCTCTGCAGCAGTGATTCTAAAAGCGATGCCTGTAATCTGCATGTCATACTGAATAACAGTATTATTTCACAACCCCAGCACACTCCATATGAGTGTTAGAACACAGCAAAGAGTTCTACACCGGTATTGAAACAATTGTCTCTATAAGATAAAAAAGGCAGAGCTTCCCATGGGACAGTATATCTAATAAGGCAGGAGATGCACAGACAGGTTTTGAGTGTAGGTGCTCACCTGGGTTAGTTGTGAAGAATTCACAACTACTTGAAGCGTATAGGTGAATAGTGGTGCTGCTCCGGTGTCAGCGTGGATCGGGCTCCAGCCGATGGATATGGTAGAAGGGAAAACAGGAAAAAGACGGGTATAAAGCGCAAACCACTCCAGACGTCTCTTCAAAGGTAATATAACTTTATTACAGCCACATACAACGCGTTTCGAGGCGCATGCCTCTTCTTCAGGTAACAGGCTTATCTGTATGTCAGTGCCTCTGCGGAGCCCAACTTGCAGGTAATGGCCAGGTGTTTGGCCCACATTATTTAAAACACAATAAATAATACACTATAAAACACATTAACCCCTTAACGACGCAGGACGTATATTTACGTCCTGCGCCGGCTCCCGCGATATATCGCGTCGGTCCCGGCGCTCAACAACGGCCGGGACCCGCGGCTAATACCACACATCGCCGATTGCGGCGATGTGCGGTATTGACCCTTTAGAAGCGGCGGTCAAAGCTGACCGCCGCTTCTAAAGTGAAACTGAAAGTGACCCGGCTGCTCAGTCGGGCTGTTCGGGACCGCCGCGGTGAAATCGCGGCATCCCGAACAGTTGACCGGACACCGGCAGGGCCCTTGCCTGCCTCCTCGTGGTCCGATCGACGAATGACTGTTCCGTGCCTGAGATCCAGGCAGGAGCAGTCAAGCGCCGATAATGCTGATCACAGGCGTGTTAATACACGCCAGTGATCAGCATAGGAGATCAGTGTGTGCAATGTTATAGGTCCCTATGGGACCTATAACACTGCAATAAAAATGTAAAAAAAAAAGTGTTAATAAAGGTCATTTAACCCCTTCCCTAATAAAAGTTTGAATCACCCCCCTTTTCCCATAAAAAAAATAAAACAGTGTAAAAAAAATAAATAAATAAACATATGTGGTATCGCTGCGTGCATAAATGTCCGAGCTATAAAAATATATCATTAATTAAACCGCACAGTCAATGGCGTACGCGCAAAAAAATTCCAAAGTCCAAAAAAGTGCATTTTTGGTCACTTTTTATACCATTAAAAAATGAATAAAAAGTGATCAAAAAGTCCGATCAAAACAAAAATCATACCGATAAAAACTTCAGATCACGGCGCAAAAAATGAGTCCTCATATCGCCCTGTACGTGGAAAAATAAAAAAGGTATAGGGGTCAGAAGATGACATTTTTAAACGTATAAATTTTCCTGCATGTAGTTATGATTTTTTCCAGAAGTGCGACAAAATCAAACCTATATAAGTTGGGTATCATTTTAACCGTATGGACCTACAGAATAATGATAAGGTGTAATTTTTACCGAAATATGCACTGCGTAGAAACGGAAGCCCCCAAAAGTTACAAAATGGCGTTTTTTTTTCGATTTTGTCGCACAATGATTTTTTTTTCCGTTTCGCCGTGCATTTTTGGGTAAAATGACTAATGTCACTGCAAAGTAGAATTGGCGACACAAAAAATAAGCCATAATATGGATTTTTAGGTGGAAAATTTAAAGGGTTATGATTTTTAAAAGGTAAGGAGGAAAAAACGAAAGTGCAAAAACGGAAAAACCCTGAGTCCTTAAGGGGTTAAAGAATAACATATAACAATAAAAGGCTACTGGTTCGGTATGGATGTCATTCAGGACAATATGCTTTATAGCGAACCATAGAGGCAAATACGGCGCAGACGCTCTGTGTTCCGGGCAAGCCGAACTTCTGCGCCGACTCGTTCTTTCTATCCCGGCGGAGAGAGTATCGCGCATGCGTACTCCCTACAATACTCGCGGCGCTACTGCGCCAGCGTGTTCACTCCGCTCTAGTGAAGGGAAAGTGGACATCACGCACGCGCACTTCGTGCTGTGCCGGGATGCCACTATTATAATAATCATAAAATTAAAAATGAATTAAAAAGCAGTATGCTGAACGCAAGTAGTATGGAATTAAGGTGACATTTATATAGAGTTAAATTGATATTCCATTCAGGTGGGTATCTCAATATCCAAATGGTTATGGATCTTAAGGTTTCCTATTGTGCATGCTGTCACTATTGAAATAGTGTGAGTTTGGTGACTCAGTACAGCACATATGCTGGTAAATGGGTATTTATGTGTACCGGCCAGGATTATATTTTTGCAACTGGTTGCGCTGCGGAAGAGAGATGAAGTTGTTTGAGCTGGTAGAGGTTGTTAGAAATGATTAATTGGCATATATTCATATGACACTTAAATAATATTAAAAATAAATCTATGGTATCAAGATGTTGTACTCCAATAGAAAAAGCCTAGAAATTCAATTATGTATTACATACATTCGGTCCAGGTCATAGGATACAAATCCAAATTATTGGACCGAGGACTCCATCAGTCAAATCCCACACCACTGGATGGTGCTTTATCAATAAATCAAATCCATGCATTCATTGAGACCCATAGGTGTTAAAGTATTCAATTTATAAATCCAAAAGGATTCTCTTCTCTGGAGTCTTTCAAATCGATTGTGGAGATTTGCTGGTATAGATTCTATTGCTGTTAATTTATATGCTCCAAAGTTGTTATCATGCACCTCATGTGCATGGTGTGAAATACTATGAAGTAGGTATCCTTTTTTCACATTAGATCTATGTTTATTAATCCTAGACCTCAAATGTTGTATTGTACGCCCCACGTATTGCAGGTGGCATTCGCATTCCAACAGGTAAACCACGTAGGTGGTTGAGCAATCAATCCGGTTTTTAATCTGGAAGGTCTCGCCTGTGTTGTTGCTTTGAAACGTTTTTTCACCTTGTTTAATGCTATGACAGCATCCCGGCACAGCACGAAGTGCGCGTGCGTGATGTCCACTTTCCCTTCACTAGAGCGGAGTGAACACGTCGGCACAGTAGCGCCGCGAGTATTGTAGGGAGTACGCATGCGCGATACTCTCTCCGCCGGGATAGAGAGAACGAGTCGGCGCAGAAGTTCGGCTTGCCCGTAACACAGAGCGCCTGCGCCGTATTTGCCTCTATGGTTCGCTATGAAGCATATTGTCCTGAATGAAATCCATACCGAAATAGTAGCCTTTTATTGTTATATGTTATTCTTTAATGTGTTTTATAGTGTATTATTTATTGTGTTTTAAATAATGTGGGCCAAACACCTGGCCATTACCTGCAAGTTGGGCTCCGCCCATAGGGCGGGGCCAAAAAAGCCCCGATTTTTGGCGCCAATTTTAGTTCTAAAAAAAAACACAGAGGCACTGACATACAGATAAGCCTGTTACCTGAAGAAGAGGTATGCGCCTCGAAACGCGTTGTATGTGGCTGTAATAAAGTTATATTACCTTTGAAGAGACGTCTTGAGTGGTTTGCGCTTTATACCCGGATTTTTCCTGTTTTCCCTTCTACACCGGTATTGAGGCTCTCTGTATGCCAGAAATAGCTGTTTTTAATATAGAATAAAATTTTTCAAAAATTTGCTCATCTCTAGCAGCTACTATTACTTAAAATAAAGAGTACAGTGGTATTGTACTTACAGCACAACATCTACAGGTGAGCACATTACCTGCTCTATCCTTATACTATCCATACCTAGGAGATAATTAATGCAACTTTTCTGTGTTCTTTAATTCTGCATACTGTATTATATGTTTAAAATAGGAAAGTCACCTTTCAGCAAATAGAACTTTTACAAATGTCATTATTCATAGTAAAAATGTCTGCTTTTCCTTTTTTTTTTTTTTTTTACTATTTTTACTACTGACTTGATTCAATAAAAGTAAATTTTTACGAAGCTAGGAGACTATAAGGGTATAAATGCCTTTTAAGTATATATTTTGGTTGTTGTAGCCATCGCCATATGGCGAACGCTGAAGGAGGGGCATGTGATGGGACAAGAATGTCAGATTCTTTTATATAAACACAAAACCCACAAAAACTATCATAGGTTTTATGATTTTATGACATGTCTAAACACACGCCCCTTTATCTGCAGCCATGTATGAAAAAGCACCAGGGGCAGAACTGTCTCTAAAGCAGGTAGAAGGGTGGATCCAATTCTGGGTTAAAATATGTTTATTTATACTACAAGTCTTTACACAAACATCTGACACCCACCTTTCTGAGATTTAAATGCAGAACACAGGCACTGAGCTTCTTCTGTCACTCTTTCCTCGAGAGATTTCTTGCCCATCCCAAAGTCTCTAAGTGTTGACAGGGTAAACCTTCTTTGCTCTTTCCATGAGCTTCCATATCGTTCCAGTACTATGCCTAACAAGAACATACAAAATAGCACAAAAAAATAATAATAATTCAGAAGAAAATCAAGACTTTAATAAATTATACTTTGATAAGAAATAAGTATGAGGTTACGGGTCTTCCGACTGCTGTGCTACATCCATCCCAGGTCAGGAATTGTAACCTCAGGCCATTGTAATGTAAGTGATTACTTTACATTAGGAGCACAAAGAAAACCACATTTGGCACTGTGACTTCAGAAATGCAGGAGGTGTGTGAATAGGGTATACAGTTGGTTCTTGCATCAAGGTATAGCTGGTGCTCAGGCTACTTGCAATGTTCAGTAGATACAAATATTCAAGTGAAGAGAAAGAAATGATAGCCGGCCACTCACCAGTATGTCCTTTCTTCAAGCCTTTATTGTATCGCATAATACTCACATAAACGGGGGGTTTACAGAAAGGAAGAGCAGGGGGGTACAGAGGCGACAAGCTCCGTTTCGCACTCTCAGGTGCTTCATCCATCCAGACATATATACATACATTTTCGTATGACCGATCGAAGCACCTGAGAGTGCGAAACGGAGCTTGTTGCCTCTCTACCCCCCTGCACTTCCTTTCTGTAAACCCCCCGTTTATGCGAGTATTATGCCGATGCAATAAAGGCTTGAAGAAAAGACATACTGGTGAATATCCGGCTATCATTTCTTTCTTTACAGTCCTTACCCATAGAAATATTACACTGGATAGAGAACATCTTGTGTAACAATTGTCACAGGTTCAGAGTCTATGAAACCTCCACATCAGGTAATGCTTTATGGGAGTTCCCTCTTCAGATAGGTCTCTGATTTGTGGAGACTGTTGAGATTCTTTGACACAGTCTGAGATATATACAGTCTTGATATATTTTTGTTGATCTTAAATAGGTTGTTTGGCTGATTGAAAAAAATGCTCAGTGCTGAGAATGGTGGAAAAGCAAACCTTTATACATCTATTTAATCCCTTTCATGTCCAGAACTGGTCCACTGACCACTCAGCCAGGTTTGTTCATATGCGTGCAGCAACCTCAGTTGTACATGGCACAGGAACATTGAGGTCAGTCCTTGGTAGTAGTGGGATGGGAGTTATTTGGGCACATCATTGCTACAGTTATATAAAGAAACCATAAGGAAGTACTGGAATAAAGCTGGAGGCACCCTGGTTAGAAAACACTGGTCTATTGCACAGCATGGAAGGCAGCTCAGGTGTGCTTCAATGTGTGTGTGTGTGGGGGGGGCTGATGTGTGGGAGGGAGTAAAGTGACTGTTACGCCGAGCGCTCCGGGTCCCTGCTCCTCCCCTGAGCGCCCGCGGCGTTCTCCTATCTGCAGCGCCCCACTCAGACCCGCTGACCGGAAGCGCTGCACTGACACTGCCGGCAGGGATACGATCCGCATAGCGGGACGCGCCCTCTCGTGGATCGCATCCCAATCTACTTACCTGTCCCGGTCCCCGGCTGTCACGTCCTGGCGCGCGCGGCTCCGCTCTCTAGGGCGCGCGCCAGCTCTCTAAGATTTAAAGGGCCAGTGCACCGCTAATTGGTGCCTGGCCCAATCAGTGTAATTAGCTCACCTGCTCCAGGTCTATATTACCTCACTTCCCCTCCCCTGAATTGCCGGATCTTGTTGCCTTGTGCCTAGTGAAAGCGTTTCTGTGTTTGCCTTACCAGTGTTACCAGACCTTCTGCCGTTATCCTTGACTACGAACCTTGCCGCCTGCCTTGACCTTTTGCTACTTCTGACCTCGCCTCTGACTAGTCCTCCTGTCCCACGCCACTCTCAGCAGTCAGCGAGGTTGAGCCGTTACCGGTGGATACGACCTGGTTGCTACCGCCGCAGCAAGACAATCCCGCTTTGCGGCGGGCTCTGGTGAATACCAGTAGCAATTTAGAACCGGTCCACCGACACGGTCCACGCCAATCCCTCGCTGACACAGAGGATCCACATCCAGCCTGCCGAATCCTAACAGTAGATCCGGCCATGGATCCCGCTGAGGTGCCACTGCCAAGTCTCGCTGACCTCGCCACCGTGGTCGCCCAACAAGGACAACAGCTGTCACAGTTGTCCGCCATGCTATAGCAGCTTCTGCCTCTACATCTCCTCCGCCAGCTGCTGCACCTCCTCCACAGCGAGTGGCCACTCCTAGCCTACTCTTGTCTCTGCCGGACAAATTTGATGGGGACTCTAAACTCTGCCGTGGTTTCCTGTCTCAATGTTCCCTACACTTGGAGATGTTGTCGGACCAATTTCCCACAGAACGGTCTAAGGTGGCTTTCGTAGTTAGTCTTCTGTCTGGAAAGGCCTTGTCATGGGATACACCGCTCTGGGACCGCAATGATCCTGCCACAGCCACTGTACAGTACAGTCCTTCTTCGCTGAAGTCCGTAGTGTCTTCGAGGAGCCAGCCCGGGCCTCCTCTGCTGAGTCTGCTTTGCTGAACCTAGTCCAAGGAAGTTCTTCTGTAGGCGAATACGCCATCCAGTTTCGTACCCTCGCCTCTGAGCTAGCCTGGAACAACGAGGCCCTCTGCGCGACCTTCAAGGAAGGCTTATCCAGCAACATCAAAGATGTACTGGCCACACGAGAAATTCCTGCTAACCTGTCTGAACTTATCCATTTGGCCACCCGCATCGACATGCGTTTTTCTGAAAGACACCAGGAGCTCCGCCAGGAAAAGGACCTTGATCTCTGGGCACCTCTCCCCCGGAATCCTTTGCAATCTACCCCGTGCCTCCCGCCGAGGAGGCTATGCAAGTGGATCGGTCTCGCCTGACCCATGAAGAGAGGTCTCGTCGCAGAGATAAAAATTTATGCCTGTACTGCGCTAGTACCGAACATTTCCTAGTGGACTGCCCTATTCGTCCTCCGCATCTGGGAAACGCACGCACGCACCCAGTTCATGTGGGAGTGGCGTCTCTTGGTGTGAATTCTGCTTCTCCACGTCTCACTGTGCCCGTGCGGATTTCTCCTTCTGCCAACTCCTCCTTCTCAGCTGTGGCCTTCTTGGACTCTGGTTCTGCAGGAAATTTTATTTTGGCCTCTTTCGTTAATAGGTTCAGTATCCCAGTAACGTGTCTCGTCAAGCCGCTCTACATCTCTTCTGTCAACGGAGTAAAATTGGACTGCACTGTGCGTTACCGCACAGAACCCCTGCTTATGAGCATTGGACTGCATCACGAAAAAATTGAATTTTTTGTTCTGCCCAACTGCACCTCTGAAGTCCTCCTCGGTCTGCCATGGCTCCAACGTCATTCTCCTACCCTTGACTGGACCACCGTGGAGATCAAAAATTGGGGTCCTTCTTGTCACAAACGATGCCTCACATCTGCTCCCACTTGTCTAACTCCTGAGGTTCCACCCATACCGGTCCCTCCCAAGGCTTACCAGGATTTTTCTGATATTTTCGGCAAAAAGCAAGCTGAGATCTTGCCTCCTCATAGCCCCCTTCCTGGTAACACTCTGCCCCGTGGCAAGCTTCACCCTCTGCCCCCCCTCCCCATTCCTACTTCTTCTGGATTGCCTGCCGTTGATAAAGTTACCCAGGACTTCTCTATCATCTGGAAGGAAACTCAAGAGTCGCTCCCAATGGCCTCGTCTCGTATGAAGGGACAAGCAGACAAAAAGAGGGGGAGACCTAAGGGGGGGGGTACTGTCACGCCGAGCACTCCGGGTCCCTGCTCCTCCCAGGAGCGCTCGCGGCGTTCTCCTCTCTGCAGCGCCCCGGTCAGACCCGCTGACCGGGAGCGCTGCACTGACACTGCCGGCGGGGATGCGATCCGCATAGAGGGACGCGCCCGCTCGCGGATCGCATCCCAATCTACTTACCTGTCCCGGTCCCCGGCTGTCACGTCCAGCTCTCTAAGATTTAAAGGGCCAGTGCACCGCTAATTGGTGCCTGGCCCAATCAGTGTAATTAGCTCACCTGCTCCAGGCCTATATTACCTCACTTCCCCTTCCCTGCATTGCCAGATCTTGTTGCCTTGTGCCTAGTGAAAGCGTTCCTGTGATTGCCTTACCAGTGTTAACAGACCTTCTGCCGTTACCCTTGACTACGAACCTTGCCGCCTGCCTTGACCTTCTGCTACGTCTGACCTCGCCTCTGTCTAGTCCTCCTGTCCCACGCCACACTCAGCAGTCAGCGAGGTTGAGCCGTTACCGGTGGATACGACCTGGCTGCTACCCCTGCAGCAAGACCATCCCGCTTTGCGGCGGGCTCTGGTGAATACAAGTAGCAACTTAGAACCGGTCCACCGGTACGGTCCACGCCAATCCCTCTCTGACACAGAGGATCCACCTCCAGCCTGCCGAATCCTAACAGTAACCTCACACTTACAGACAATGAATCCTGGGATTTGTAGTTGGAGGGAGGGAACTCCAACATGAAATAGCCATTGGACTTACAACACAACCATTTAGCCCCAAGACAAGCACGGATCATGCCTAAGCATGTCCATTACTGTCTGGCAGGTAAGTATTAAATAATCTTATGGTGGATAACCTCTTTAAAGTGTTATTTTCCAATTGTTTTTCACCCGTATGAACATACCATAAAAGTACAATAGAAGAAAGGTGTCAGGCCAGAGCCTGAGAGGCTAACATACACTATCTTCTGCATTGAGACTTTGCTGCCATTTTATAAATATATTTAAATATATTGCACTGTCAGATCCAAAAACTTTAGATATGTTGTAAAGCATGCAAAATAGGTTTTGCAATTGCTTTTATTAGACACTTTTAAGTATTTCACACTGAAAAAGCCAGTAAAACAACTGCCCCCCCGCCTGATTGGACACATACTAGTCCTGCTGTGTCCATGCATCATCACCTATGTCATGGACACACTTCCTTGATTGACAGCTGTGAGCGAAGGGCTCACAGCTGTAGGAAAAATCCTCCCACTGTCAGCTTGTGTTCTGCTACTGTCAGTGAAGACAAGCTGGGAGTTGTAGTTTTGCTAATGCTAGGGGAGATGTGAGCAGACAACATTCTGAGGGAGAGGGTGGAGACCTGCACAGTAAGGCCACACCCCCTCCCTTTGAGAGGAATTCAGACTAGTGAGCTAAATTAAAAGTGTAATAAAAAATAAATAAAGGTGCTAGACACATGAAAATTAGATGTACATGGTCAGGATTAGGTACTGAGTGATGTATAAAAAAATAGTTGGATCCGACGGGTACACTTTAAGGATTTACTCCATGTCTTGGAACAGCTGAATAAACTTTCTATGAAATTATTCTGACATTACCTTTGGCATCTCCAACATATCCTATTTTTTCATAGATAGGAAATCGAGGTCGATCTGCGATGTCCTCCGACCTGTTGATTAGCGCTTCCTTCATCACATCAAACCCATTCAGCACCACCATTTTTTTCCAGAAGTACTGCAAACTATATACATCCCCAAACTCTTTTTTAAGCTGTTAAGAACAGAAATTAATGTATTTAAAAGGAAAAGAACTAATGTTTTCAAGAAAATAAATCCGTGCAAAATTCAGAATTTATAGTATTAATTTACCAAATCTAAAAAAAAAAAAAATCACAGGACTAATGTTATATAAGAGATTCTCTTTGTTGCTCATTGATTTACTGTATCTGTATTTAGTGCAAACCAATGAATCATCAGTTTTTCTGATAACAATAAATCAAATTCTATCTTATACTTTTTTAACATAGAGATCCGGTGTGGTCAGGTTAATACATTTATAGATAAATGAAAAGACTGTACTCAATAGTATGGGGTACAATAACACAGGGGTGAATATTTTCAGGGATATTTGTCCCCTGAAGTTCTGCCTTTCATCATTTATGATTTTGTCAGTCAATACTGCTAAGTAAACAGAAATCTGTCCCTAATGTGACCTATGTTCACCGGAATACAGATAAGGAATGTGTTGTGAAATGTATCTTCACGATGATGTATCATGTTTTTTGTATTAGAAAGTACAGAGGGTAAGTGTATATTAACACATTAGATAATAGTCCACTGCCTTTTTCCATAGCTGAAATACAAGGCTGACCATTGTAGATTGACACTATGCATTACAACTGAACCAAACAAGGATTAGCCCCTTTGCCATCCACAGGGCTAATCCACCAGGAAAATTCACGTGGAAGATTTTCGATGCATGTGAATGGGGTTGTGGATATCTCATTCACTTACATTGAAGTACAAGAATGCCTCTATAGCGTTTTATCTAAAATAAACACTAATCGGTATCTCTAGTGATTTGACCATTCCCTCCTGTAGCACTGACCAATAAAAAATGGATTTCAATCCACTTTTTTTCTTTTACAGACCAGGGCTGTGCAGAGCATTTGCATCTGTATATATGGAAGTGGCAAAGAGACAATGTTAATATTTTATTCAAAAATAAATATTGATGAGTTGTCCATAGTGTTGAGACATCACATGTCTGCGGCTGGCCAATTCTTAGGCTTTGAGTCCTTTATCCGAAGTTCTGTCAGGGAACAAAACCCATTAAAGTCAATGGAAATTCTGCACGGACTATGCCTTGAAGCAAATTCAAATTGACTTCAATGGGTTTTCCTCTGTCCTCTGTGATGGAACTTCTGATGAGAATTAAAATTTTCAGCAGAAGATTCAAAATGGGCAATCTTCCTCCAGAATCCAGCAGTTAAAACCCCATTAGTCAATGGATGGCAAATTTTACTGAAAATAAGCGCTGATTCAGCATAATTTCTGTTCCATTTACCATGGGACAGAAAGGGCATGGATCCAAAGACAAATTTAGCGAGGGAATTCTAAATTGAATACACAATGGACAACATGTAGAATTACTTATCAGGAAGCAGTGGTGCAACAAGAGACTGCTGGCTGAAGAAGCGTAAAAAATCTGTATTTTAAATATAATGTAAAGTTTATTATTTTAATATTTTCAGGACAATTAACCACTTTTTCTTATAACTCAAAAAATCTATGTGTAACCCTGCATACACAGAGGTATAAAGGACTACATATGCTCTGGAATAACACAACAACAACACTACACATATACTGTACCTTGCGCAAGGTTTCTGTTGGATTTTTGTAGTCAACCTGCAGAATGTTACCAAGGAATGGAATGCCTTTAGGACCTGGTGGAAACTGTGATCCATTTTTCCTGCTCTTCAGAAAGTCAAAGAGAAAAAGGCAAATAATGAAAGAAATGAGCAGTAAAAATACATTGGAAAACAAGAGGGAGAGAAACTCAGCCATTTTCTCTGTATACTGATATCTAGTATATCCTTCTAGTACAAGCGCACAGAATGGGCTGCATCCTTATATGTATCTCAGATTTCTCTGCATGAGATCAAAGTATAAACTAACTTTAATTGCATAGCGTATGAAACAACAATCCCTGGACACGCCTGCCACTGATATCTAATACTTCTTTTAAAGGGACAGAAATATTGTCTCTCTCTACCAGCAGCATTACACTTGTAAGTCCTGACAAACTAGGAGGAGTACTCTCCTGCTAGACATCTTATCCCCTATCCATAGGTAAGGGGATAAGATGTCTGATTACGGGGGTCCCGCTGCTGGTGCCCCCGAGTGTTCTAAACAAAATAAAAGATAGTGTAGCTCACTCAGTGGGAACATATACCTGAGGTGAACTGGTGTTACCTTCACCCAAAGGTCTAAAAAATGCAGAAAAAATATAGTTGATGAGACAACTAGATACCAGTCCTCAAGGTATATGTGAAGGTATAGTAAAAAATAGAAGGTGATCCAGATATCAATTAAATATATTTATTAAGAAGTATATGGTGGTCACTGGTATCTAATGTCCCTGCAGGGCCCTTGCATGGGACACAGACACAGCGTAATATTAAATTAGAATAAAACAGTATATTAAAAATAAAAATAAAAGCTTGCGTCTATACTTCAGTATAATATTGAAATTAGGTACTGTAAATGTGCTTTCACTGCTCGGTTGATCAAATGTCTCTTGACAGTACAATAGAGCGAATCCAATAGCTGGATATGCTATGCTGACAACGGATTATCCTGTATTTAAACAGTTTCAGTAAATAGCTTTTCAATGTTGTGTATCCAGTGTTGGTGATACAGTGTCAGTATACGGTATGGCAGCCGTTAGTGGTACAGTGTTGCAAACTGTATCAAGAATAATGGGGAGAATATTAAAGTCCGGTGCAAAGCACCACTCACCACCCTTTTACCCGCTGGTATCGCTGTCGGCACTGGAGAAGCTTGTTCGGTGATGCAGTGTGGGAGTATCAGACCTCCGGCAGTATCGGTCTCTGTCTCCTGTATCTGGCGATGCTGTATGTAGCGCTGTGGGTACGTTGATGGTGACTTGCTTTCAAGGTCCGCGGCTGGCACGGATGGCTCCGGCCTCACAGGTATGCCGAAGGTCCTTGGTTGATGGGATCAGATGGCGCAAACAGAGCAGTATAGCCAGGGCAGCGGTGTCAGTGATCTTTAGCCTGATCCCCATCTTGCAAAACTACAAATCCCAGCATGCCAACACAGCAAACAGCTGTCAAGGCATGGTGGGAGTTGTAGTTTTGCAACATCTGGAGGGCCACAGTTTAGAGACCACTCTCCAAACTGTTGCCCTGCAGATGTTGCTAGGCAACAGACTCCCGCACACGCTGCCGCCATACTCACCTCCACCGCCGCCATGATCACAGCCGCCTGCCACCTCACTCCTATCCCTTCAGGGGGATCGAGGGTGTCTTGGACACCCCCGATCCCCCTTATTTTATCGTGGCGCCGCCGTTGGTGGGCAGGTGGAGAGCGCTCCCCTGCAAACACCATAGATGTCGTGATCAGAACTGATCACGGCATCTATGGGGTTGCAAAACAGTAGTAAGACATAGATGGGATGGGCACTACAACACCTGAATTAAATCAGCTGCAAGCAAAGACCATGTAAAGGAGACTTGTTGTGAATAAGGTTCTATGGGGTGCCAGATAAAAAGGAGTAGAGTCAATTCCACAATTCCAATAGTAGAGAAGAAATAGTCTGCACTCACCATAGGCTTAATTTTAAAATCGGACTTTATTCAGCCGGCAGGCAGGGTCCATTCTTAGAAAAGTACACACCAGAGTGCAAAGGGAGGGGGAGCCGCTAGTGGCTAGGCAGCCGAAGTATACTGGAACAACAGCACCGTTTCTCGTCTGTGATGCTTCTTCCGGTTCCGGTTCCTACTATTTTGTTCTGGACACCTTTACTTTGATGGAATAAAAACTTTTCTGGATTTTACTACCCAGTGTGCTGCGGATATTTCCATTTTTTGGATTACTATCCAGGTATATATAACAGGAGAGGGGGAGGAGTGACCCATCACCAGGTGAATATACAATTTATAATAGTAAAAACAAAGCTAAACAATATCCTGCGATCTTATAGAAAGGAACTGTAATCATTTCTTTCATTTAACTCGTTAGGGCCCAATGCTTTTAACCTGTTAATCCAATTAGTTTCACATTGTAATAGTTTTCGGTGCCTAGTCACACCTACTAGTTGTGCTGGGATATGTTGTATCCCAGAAAACTTAAAATCCTCTAACCTGTTGTTGTGAGCATCATTCATATGCATTATAAAGCGTCTTGCGCCTATTTTTGTTTGCAGTGAATAAATATGTTCACGTATGTGAGTATGTAGGTTTCTTTTTGTTTTACCTATATAGTATAGGCCGCATTTGCAGACCAAACAATATACTATATAGGTACTTTTGCAAGAGATTAATTGGTTAAATGAGCCATTTAAAGAAGAACACTTGGAAGTTGACATGTGTAAGGCTCTCAGAAAAATTGGTATAGAGAGGTTTTTCAAAATAACACTAAGCAAAAGTAAAAACATAAAAATGACACTGGTGAAATAGGGTTTGAAAATAAAGAGGGAGAAGTTTCATGTAAATTAAGTAAATTAGGTTTTCCTGTAGTTGAGGATTTTGATGAGACTGACAATACATGTGGAAATATTCTCACTGAACTGCTGGCAGGGGAAATGCCTGATAATATTGAAGGTGACATTGATGGTATCATGCCTTTTTCAGGAAGTAACAAATCTAAATTTTGTCCTCAAATTCCCCCTGGCAGCAGCATTGATCTGCTTGAAAAAGCTGTTAAAAAAGACATATTGTGTCAGCGCTATCCCAGCGCTATTCCCAATATGTCTAAAAAAGAATTACATGCTATAAAGGATTTAGCTAAGAATGATAATATTGTGGTCGCTCGGGCTGACAAGGGCGGAGGAGTAGTGGTCTGGTCTTCCGCAGACCACGACTTCGAAGCCCATAGGCAGCTCAGCGATAAAAACACTTATGTAAAATTGGATCAAAATCCTACTGTTAAAATTATGAACAAATTACGGTCTTTTTTGAGAGTATCTGTTGAGAAAAATCTCATTACTGAAAAAATGGCTACTAGACTCCTCCCTGAAAACCCTGTGCCTGCGAAATGGTACATACTTCCAAAAGTGCATAAATCGCTGACCCGACCCCTGGTAATCCGATCGTTGCGGGGATCGGGTCAGCGACTGAGTCAATGTCCAAGTATTTAGAATGGTTAATTTCACCTCTTCTCCCAGGTATCCCCTCTTTTGTTAGAGACACTAGTGATCTTATTAATACCCTCAATGATTTTGTTTGGCAGGATTCCTATGTCTTAGTTTCTTTGGATGTAGAAAGCTTATATACCCGTATCCCTTGGGATGCGGGTGTTAGAGCTATGTCCCATTTTCTTTCCTTTTCAGAAAAAAGTGACAATTTTATTTCATTTGTCACAGAAGCTTTGAAATTTATTTTAGAAAATAATACCTTTATGTTCAACAATGATTGGTATAAACAATTACATGGTACCCCGATGGGGTCACCTATATCCTGTACTTTGGCTAATATCTACTTGGCTATTTTTGAAAAAACATACGTCCACACTCTCAAGAAGCCCTTCACCCGTTGTGTGAAGCGGTTCTTGAGATACGTGGATGATGTGCTGATTATATGGAATGGCACACGTGAATAATTTTAGCAATTTGTACAGTATCTAAACAGTAACAATATGAATGTGTTATTCACTTATGAATTCGGAGGAAAATCACTTAATTTCCTAGATAACAATCTAACCCTAAAAGACCAGGAATTAATTACATCAGGCAATAGGAAAAATATAGCAAAAAAATCCCTACTTGATTACAATAGCTCACACCCCTATTATGTAAAAAATAATATTCCTTACTCCCAATTTATCCGGTTAAAGAGAATAAATAGCGATAATATAAAATAGTACGAGCAGGCTGAAGAGCTAAAAATCCGCTTAAAAGAGAGAAATTATCCAGATAAAATTATAAAAAACGCATTTGAAAAGGCAGAAAAAAGAAATAGAAAAGAATTACTTATCCCTAACAGACTAAAAAAGAATAAAAGAAGTAACAACAAAAATAATAAACGATTCATATTTTCTTTTGACAATAGCCCCATGAATAATATAAAAAAAAATGCCATTCTGGCTAACTGGTTTATTTTGGAACAAGATACTCTAATATCAGAAATAGCTAGGAAAAAAACTATAATTACGTTCAGAAAAAATAAAACAATTCATGATGTCATTAAAAAAGAGAAAAATAAATAAAATAATTCAGACTGGCTTTCCAAACAAATACCGCAAGGAAATTTTCCCTGCGGTAATTGTAATTACTGTAAATATATGTGGCGACAAAAGTATCTAAACCTCGGTGGTAACTCTATTACTGTTAACCAATTCATCTCTTGCAAAAGTGCCTATATAGTATATTGTTTGGTCTGCAAATGCGGCCTATACTATATAGGTAAAACAAAAAGAAACCTATATACTCGCATACGTGAACATATTTATTCACTGCGAACAAAAATAGGCGCAACACGCTTTATAATGCATATGAATGATGCTCACAACAACAGGTTAGAGGATTTTAAGTTTGCTGGGATACAACATATCCCAGCACAACCAGTAGGTGTGAACAGGCACCAAAAACTATTACAATGTGAAACTAATTGGATTAACAGGTTAAAAGCATTGGGCCCTAACGAGTTAAATGAAGGAAATGATTACAGTTCCTTTCTATAAGATCGCAGGATATTGTTTAGCTTTGTTTTTACTATTATAAATTGTATATTCACCTGGTGATGGGCCACTCCTCCTCCCTCTCCTGTTATATATACCTGGATAGTAATCCAAAGACCTAGGAACTGGAAGAAGCGTCACAGACGAGAAACGGTGCTGTTGTTCCAGTATACTTCGGCTGCCTAGCCACTAGCTGCTCCCCCTCCCTGTGCACTCGGGTGTGTACTTTTCTATGTATGGACACTGCCTGCCAGCTGAATAAAGTCCGATTTTAAAAGGAAGCCTATGGTGAGTGCAGACTATTTCTTCTCTACTATTGGAATTGCATCTATGGGGTTAATGCTGCCGGGACTGGCGCGATCGCGGCCCCGGCATCTGCGGTGGGACTCCGGCTGTGATTGACAGCTGAGTCCCGCCGGTGATCTCCTGCGCTGCCCGCGGCAGAGCAGGAGATCACTTTGACGTATGCATACGTCCATTTGCGCGAAAGTGCAGTTCGCCTGGACGTATGCATACGTTAAATAGCGGGAAGGGGTTAAAGGGGCACTCCGGTGTAAATTTTTTTTTTTTCTTATCAACTGATGCCAGAAAGTTAAACAGATTAGTAAATTACTTCTATTAAAAAAAATCTTAATCCTTCCAGTACTTATTAGCGGCTGTATACTACAGAAGAAATTCTTTTCATTTTGGACTTATTTTCTGTCATGAGCACAGTGCTCTCTGCTGACACCTCTGTCCATTTTAGGAACTGTCTAGAGCAGCATATGTTTGCTATGGGGATTTTCTCCTGCTATGGACAGTTCATGACATGGACAGAGATGTCAGCAGAGAGCAGTGTGGTCGTGACACTGCGCTAGCAGGTTTTGTAATTTTTTTAATACTAAAAGAAAACTGCATAAATTATCCCTGTTTGTTAGCAGATGCCTGCTAGTGTTAAAAAGGGAGGTATCGGAAGATTCTATGGCTTTTTCCAGGTGTTCCAACAATCATCCCTTTTTAAAGAGGGAACAGGATTGGTGACAGTGTCTCAAAATATTTAAGAGACAGTAAATAGTAAAGTAATAGCTTTTGTAAACATTGAAAAGTTGATTAAAAATGTCTCTCTTTTTGGGGAATTGCAACAAGATTGGTAATGGTTAGAGTTTAAAAACGGCTATTTCTGGGGTGTAGAACACTTTGCTTTGTTCTAACACGCATATGGAGTGTGCTGGGGTAGTGAAATAATACTGTTATTCAGAATGACATGTAGATTACAGCCATCCTTTTGAGAATCACTGCCGCAGAGCGGCACATTGACAGAGCCTGGAGGTGGCATCAGTATAAGGAGACCATATAGTGGCTGAATGACACAACGTGGAGAAGTTGGCAGCATGAGGAGACCATATAGTGGCTGTATGACATAGCATGGATGTGCCTGAAGCATGAGGAGAGCATGTAGTGGTTGAATGACACAGCGTGGAGGTGTTGGCAGCATGAGGAGACCATATAGTTGCTGAATGACACAGCCTGGAGCTGGTAGCAGCATGAGTAGACACTAGGGCTTCACAATCCCTAAGATTAAAAGATGAATTTTGAAAGCTAAATTGAAGATTCATGGTAGCTAGTGCTACCATAACATTTTTTTAGGCCCAGGCCCAGCAGCATCAGTAAACCATATGTTGGCTAAATGACACAGCCTGGAGGTGGCTGAAGCATGAGTAGACCATATAGTGGCTGAATGACACAGCCTGGAGTAGGCTGAAGCATGAGGAGACCATATAGTGTCTGAATGGCACAGCCTGGAGTTGGCAGAAGCATGAGGAGATCATTGAAATTTAAGATTTTTAAATAGAAATTTAAGGGTTTAGAAATTGAAATTGAAATTTTATATTATCTAAAGTTAACATGTCTCACCACCATTTGATTTTTATAAGCAAAATACTTTTCCTCAGGGCACTTGCTTAAAGTGTCTATAACTATTTTATATATTTGTTTGTTAGGAGTCACAATATATGATTGTGTTGTTTTGTAATTGTTATTTATATTTGAAAGATTTAGTGATTTAACCCCTTAAGGACTCAGGGTTTTTCCGTTTTTGCACTTTTGTTTTTTCCTCATTACCTTTTAAAAATCATAACCCTTTAAATTTTCCACCTAAAATCCATATTATGGCTTATTTTTTGTGTCGCCAATTCTACTTTGCAGTGACATTAGTCATTTTACCCAAAAATGCCCGGCGAAACGGAAAAAAAAATCATTGTGCGACAAAATCGAAGAAAAAAATGCCATTTTGTAACTTTTGGGGCTTCCGTTTCTACGCAGTGCATATTTCGGTAAAAATTACACCTTATCATTATTCTGTAGGTCCATACGGTTAAAATGATACCCTACTTATATAGGTTTGATTTTGTCGCACTTCTGTAAAAAATCATAGCTACATGCAGGAAAATTTATACGTTTAAAAATGTCATTTTCTGACCCCTATAACTTTTTTAATTTTCCACGTACAGGGCGGTATGCAGACTCATTTTTTGTGCCGTGATCTGTTTTTATCGGTATGATTTTTGTTTTGATCGGAATTTTTGATCACTTTTTATTCATTTTTTAATGGTATAAAAAGTGACCAAAATACGCTTTTTTGGACTTTGGAATATTTTTGCACGTACGCCATTGACAATACGGTTTAATTAATGATATATTTTTATAGTTCGGACATTTACGCACGTGGCGATACCACATATGTTTTTTTTTTTTTTTTTTACACTGTTTTATTTTTTTATAGGGACCTATAACACTGCACACACTGATCTCCTATGCTGATCACTGGCGTGTATTAACACACCTGTGATCAGCATTATCGGCGCTTGACTGCTCCTGCCTGGATCTCAGGCACGGAGCAGTCATTCGCCGATCGGACACCGAGGAGGCAGGTAAGGGCCCTCCCGGTGTCCTGTCAGCTTTTCGGGACTCCGCGATTTCACCGCGGCGGTCCCGAACAGCCCGGCTGAGCTGGGTCACTTTCACTTTCACTTTAGAAGCGGCGCTTCTAAAGGGTTAAGACCGCACATCGCCGCGATCGGCGATGTGTGGTATTAGCCGCGGGTCCCGGCCGTTGATGAGCGCTGGGACCGACACGATATGATGCGGAATCGGGGCGCGATCCCGCTTCATATTGCGGGAGCCGGCGCAGGACGTAAATATACGTCCTGCGTCGTTAAGGGGTTAAATAATTGTTATGTGTCTTCTGTCTTGTATTACAAAACTGAATTGACACTTTTCAGCTCTTAAGCGAAAAATGAAGTTAGCACCCTTATCATCTGTTGAGCAGCGATTAAAAAGTGAAATAGTTAGTTTAAAAAATTCTCTTTGAAAAAGTTTGGGGGGTTTGGTGTTCCCCAACAAAGGGGAAAAAGAAAAACGTATTTTTGCACAACACCAGCAGTACACAATAGTGCTGAAGCACACAGTCGCTGTGTAATAAACCCAAAATTGCACTATTTCACAGACTATTAGGAATGGACTGCTGGGTATGTATTATACCATCTGCAGACTAGTATAACCAGCAGACCATTTGTTGTGGAACAAAGACGGCAGAAAAATGCACTACAGTACGCTTAAAAAACGTATTGGAGTAAAACACCAGTCGGTGATTACTTTTTCTTAGACTTTCACAGTATCTAGGCCCTTGACAGATTAACAGGTACAAAATAGTACACTACTTAGATGTAGGTATGTGGTATGCACTTATGAGGGCAGAAAAATGCGCTACAGTATGCTTAATAAATGTACTTGAGTAAAACACCAGCTGGTGATTACTTTTGGCTGTCCTTTCACAGTATGTAGGCCCTTGACAGATTGACAGGCACAAAATAGTCCACCACTTAGATATAGTTATGTGGTATGCCCTTATGAGGGCAGGAAAATGCGCTGCTGTACACTTATAAAAAAAATAAATAAAGGTGTATTTTTGTAAAACACCAGCTGGTAATTACTTTTGCCTGGACTTTCACAGTATCTAGGCCCTTGACAGATTAACAGGTACACATTAGTACACTACTTAGATGTAGGTATGTGGTAGGCACTTATAAGGTCAGAAAATTGCGTTACTGTACGCTTTAAAAATTATTTGAGTAAAACATTAGCTGGTGATTACTTTTGGCTGTCCTTTCACAGTATGTAGGCCCTTGACAGATGAACAGGTACACAATAGTACACCACTTAGATGTACAAATGTGGTAAGCCCTTATGAGGACAGAAAAATGTGCTACTGTACGCTTACATTTTTTTATTTTAGTAAAACACCAGCTAGTGATTACATTTGCCTGGACATTCACAGTATCTAGGCCCTTGACATATTAAAAGGTACAAAATAGTACACTAGTGAGATGTAGGTATGTGGTATGCACTTATGAGGGCAGAAAAATGCGCTACAGTATGCTTAATAAATGTACTTGAGTAAAACACCAGCTGGTGATTACTTTTGGCTGTCCTTTCACAGTATGTAGGCCCTTGACAGATTGACAGGCACAAAATAGTCCACCACTTAGATATAGTTATGTGGTATGCCCTTATGAGGGCAGGAAAATGCGCTGCTGTACACTTATAAAAATAAATAAATAAAGGTGTATTTTTGTAAAACACCAGCTGGTAATTACTTTTGCCTGGACTTTCACAGTATCTAGGCCCTTGACAGATTAACAGGTACACATTAGTACACTACTTAGATGTAGGTATGTGGTAGGCACTTATAAGGTCAGAAAATTGCGTTACTGTACGCTTTAAAAATTATTTGAGTAAAACATTAGCTGGTGATTACTTTTGGCTGTCCTTTCACAGTATGTAGGCCCTTGACAGATGAACAGGTACACAATAGTACACCACTTAGATGTACATATGTGGTAAGCCCTTATGAGGACAGAATAATGTGCTACTGTACGCTTAAAATTTTTTATTTTAGTAAAACACCAGCTAGTGATTACATTTGCCTGGACATTCACAGTATCTAGGCCCTTGACATATTAAAAGGTACAAAATAGTACACTAGTGAGATGTAGGTATGTGGTATGCACTTATGAGGGCAGAAAAATGCGCTACAGTACGCTTAATAAACGTATTGGAGTAAAACACCAGCCGGTGATTATTTTTGTGTGTCCTTTCACAGTATGTAGGCCCTTGACTGAGTAACAGGTACAAAATAGTACACTATTTAGATATATGTATGTGGTATGCACTTATGAGGGCAGAAAAATTTGCTACTGTATGCTTAAAATACTTATTTTAGTAAAACACCAGCCAGTGATTATTTTGCCTGGACTTTTACAGTATCTAGGCCCTTGACAGATTAACAGGTACAAAATAGTACACTTCTTAGATGTACGTATGTGGTATGCACTTACGAGGGCAGAAAAATGTGGTAAAGTACGCTTAAAAAATATATATTTTTGCACAACACCAGCAATACACAACAGTGCTGCAGCACAAAAAAAGTTGTGTACTAAACACAAAATTGCACTCTGCCAAAGACTATTAGGAATGGACTGCTGGGTATTATACCGTCTACAGACTAGTATAACCAGCAGATGATTTGTTGTGGAACAAAGACATAGAATTGCGCTAAAAAATTCTTCCTGCCTCCTCTGCTAAGGTTTATGAAAGTGAGGAAGCTTGTTGAAATGTATGAGACAACACCCAGCTATCTGCCCCTCTCTGTAATACAATGCTGAAGAAAGTAACTGGGAGGTTAATGGCTGCAGTAAAAATCCTTTTTCAGTGAAAAAAACACTGCTCTCTGTCCACCAGAACGCTGATGTGACTAAGATGTGAAACGCTGCTGGAATGAGCTTTTCTGTGTAACACAAACACACACAGCGATGTCAGTCCTATCTCTATGCAGTGTAATGAAGGATATGACGAGCCGCAAAATGGCTGCCGAATATATAGGGCAGGCTGTGACATCACTGGGGTGACTGGCTGCTGATAGGCTGCATTCTGCATGTGATTCAGGGTCATCCCGCCAACTCCCCTTCCCGCCTTGCCTTCCCAGCATTCTTTGCCCCATGAACTGATATGTGGATCTGCCATTTTAGATGCCCTGAAGCCTGGACTGCAGTAAATGGAGTTTAATGAAGAGATTTGCGCGGTATTCGCATTCATTGCTAATCAAATGTTTTATGAAATTTGTAATGAATTCGGGTTTGTCAGCTTCAATTCGCTCATCTGGGGGGGGGGGGGGACCTGTAGATTCTTTCTGTTTGGTAGTTACTACAGGTTTTGTGGTTTGCAAGTGAAGAAGGTGCAATGGCTTTTTCCAAGCATTCCAAAAATTCTCCCTTTTGGGAGTTGCAACAGGACTGGTTTCCCAAAATGGTGAAAAATGAATTGCTTTTGTATCAAGTGTTGTGTGTGTGAAAGCCTGCCTGGTAGTAGCAGCAGCAGCAAGGGTGGTAGACTGGTAGGATTTGTAGTAGCCAGAGTACAGCAGGCAGTGGCGGACTAGTGCTACTAGTAGCCAGCAGACAGCAGTGATACTTTTAGCCGGGCTTTGTGATGCCTATCCATGTTCTCACATAGAGCCATAATTCCAAAACTTTTCCTAAGCTATGTCTTACTTTCTTTTTGCAGAGCCAGCACTGTGGCTGGTTTTCTACATTTGATAAGATAGAAAAATTAGATTTCCACATGGCTGATTATGGAAAAAAAAATGGGTATACCACAGCCAACTGTGCCCTTCCTTTGGAAGGCCTTTTCAAGCCTGCAGACATATTTCACTGCGCTTTGTAACTGTAGACGATGAGGAATCTGATACCTGGTATAATGTCATATTATTAGACTCTTCTTCCTCAAACAAGTCAACCAGTCCACAAGGACCTTATTATCTCACAAAATCACACAACCCCTGGAAGACAGTGACAACTTTGCTTGCTGATGCTGCTGCTACTTCTACCTCCAGGCACCTGGCTGCGCTGCTGCTGCTGCATGTACTGGTGCTGGTACTGCCACCAACATTCTTACTGGCAGAGAACATGGCAGCGGTCCTCTGTCCTCTACTTTTTACAACAATTTATTTACCAGACATCCTGTTACCAGACATCATGCAAGAGTTCATGAATTGCTCTTTACTGTCACCACTGGTGGATTATATAAAGCTTATGGAACCTTGGTCACATGCTCTTCCCTGAGACTAGCTTTTGCTAGAAACCTCTAAAGGTTCTAAGGGAGGAATCTCCTAAGTCAACTCCTCTTTCCCCAGGGGGCTGAGTTTGTCAGTCTGGGAACTAGTCTGAGTTTGTGAGTCTTGCCCTTGTCAAAGAAGTGTGAGCATCTTGTCAGACTATGTCCTGCTAGGCCATGTGTGGAGAATAAGGTATAGGGCAAGTGCAGTTTCTCCTTCCACCTAGGCCTACAGTAAAGCAATTTAGCCAGGCTCTGGCTCTGCTAGTAAATTCAAGCAACTGGAAAGGCATCTAAATTCCAAGCATCTATCCAAAAATCTATAACTTCACTACCCTGTGCTAAAAAGGAGTATAAATTGTTTGGTTGTGCACAGTGGACTAGTAACATAAACACAGCACACAGTAAAGTTAAGCAATCAATCGATGTACCTTGGCCAAATCTGTTGTACACACCATCATAGGAGATAGAGAGAAAGTAAACACTAGTGGAACAAGGGCACCAGAGGATAGAACATTATATAAAACTCATTTGTTGGATAGACCAATATGAGCCACTCATTTTAAACTGTCTTAAAGGGGTATTCCAGGAATGTACCTGTGTGTGACGGTTTTCTCACAATTCACTCCAATATTTATTTTTAACAGCATACAAAATGACTGTTGTCTGAGATTTTTCCCAGCTTGCAATGCGGCCGAGACCTGACTCACTAGTCAGCTGATGACAGGGAGCCTGTCTTCTTCAATGGGTGGAGCGATAGCTTGGTGGGAGAGAGATAAATCTGCAACTAATGCAACAGCTGTAGGCACCCTGATTGAAAACCACACTGATTTGAATGGATGCAGCTCATTTATGTTTCAATGGGTGGGGTGGCTGATGTGTGGGAGGGAGGAAGATTGAATTGCGGGATTTGAGGTCAAAAAAAGAAAAGTCTAACAGGAAATACAAGTTCACAAAAAGCTAGCCACAGTGTTATGGTAATCTCACAACAAAGCCATTTAGACCCAAGACAAGTGCAGATCCTTCCTAAGCATGTCCATTACTGTCTGTCAGTTACATACTAAAATCCCCTTATGGTGGATAACCCCTTTAAGTTTGCAGAGTCTAAGAATTACAGTGATCTGCTTCAATCTACTAGCATATTGGCCCTGATTTACTAAGAGTGTTGTGTAGTTTTCTTTGTGGGTTTTAATTCCCTGCAATTTTTCCCATGGTATTTACTAAGGTTTCCCTCTATTTTGCACTTTTCCCTACGTTTTGCTTTTGATTTGATGGGTTTTCTTCAGCTAAAATCTGCTACATTTTCTGTGGAAACCTTATTAAATATGTTGGGTTTTTGTGAAAATGCCAGAGACTTGCCCACTTTCCAGAGGCCATGCCCCTTTTCGGGTTCTCTCGTTCTCTCAGTATAATGGAGAGTTAATCAGATTTTTTCAAATCTGGTACAAATTCTGGCGCACATTCTGGCACACAACCCGACAAAATGTTGGGTTCACAATAGTAAATCAGGGCCATCATCTTTGTACTTTCAGTACCCTTATACCCCCGAGGACACCAACTTAAAGGGGTATTCCGGTGGAAAACATTTTTTATTTATAATCAACTGGTGCCAAAAAGTTAAACAGACTTGTAAATGACTTCTACTTCAAACTCTTAATCCCTACAGTACTTTTCTAATGCTGTATGCTCCACAGGAAGTTCTTTTCTTTTTGAATTTCTTTTCTGTCTGACCACAGTGCTCTCTGCTGACACCTCTTTCCATGTCAGGAACTGTCCAGAGCAGGATAGCTTTGCTATGGAGATTTGCTCCTACTCTGGGATCACTGTGGTCAGACAGAAAATAAATTCTAAAAGAAAAGAACTCCCTCTGTAGTATACAGCAGCTGATAGATACTGGAAGGATTATGATTTTTAAATAGAAGTAATTTACAAATCTGATAACCTTTCTGGCACCAGTTGATTAAACAAAAAAAAAAATGTTTTCCACCGGAGTACTCCTTTAAGTAAAACTTGTCAGTGGGAAGGGGCAGTAGAAACCTTTAACCCCTTAAGGACCGGGTTTTTTTTCGTTTTTGCATTTTCGTTTTTTGCTCCTTGCCTTTAAAAAATCATAACTCTTTCAATTTTGCACCTAACAATCCATATGATGGCTTATTTTTTGCGCCACCAATTCTACTTTGTAATGATGTCAGTCATCGTGCCCAAAAATCTATGGTGAAACAGAAAAAAAAATCATTGTGCGACAAAATTGAAAAAAAAAACGCTGTTTTGTAACTTTTGGGGGCTTCCGTCTCTATGTAGTACATTTTTCGGTAAAAATGACACCTGATATTTATTCTGTAGGTCCATACGGTTAAAAGAATACCCTACTTATATAGGTTTGATTTTGTCGTACTTCTGGAAAAAATCATAACTTATAATCATAACTATCATTTCTGACCCCTATAACTTTTTTATTTTTCCGTTTATGGGGCGGTATGAGGGCTAATTTTTTGCGCCGTCATCTGAAGTTTTAAACAGTACCATTTTTGCATTGATAGGACTTATTGATCGCTTTTTATTCATTTTTTCATGATATAAAAAGTGACCAAAAATGAAGTATTTTGGACTTTGGAATTTTTTTGCGCGAACACCATTGACCGTGCAGTTCAATTAATGATATATTTTTATAATTCGGACATTTCTGCATGCGGCGATACCATATATGTTTATTTTTATTTACACTGTGTTTTTTTTTTTAATGGGAAAAGGGGGGTGATTAAAACTTATAATAGGGAAGGGGTTAGATGATATTTATTAACTTTTTTTCCCCTTTTTTTTTTGCAGTGTTATAGCTTCCATAGGGACCTATAACACTGCACACACTGATCTTTATCATTGATCTTTCTCATAAGAAACCAGTGATCGATGATTCTGCTGCTTGACTGCTCATGCCTGGATCTCAGGCACTGAGCAGTCATTCGGCGATCGGACAGCGAGGAGGCAGGTAGGGACCCTCCTGCTGTCCTGTAAGCTGTTCGGGATGCCGCGATTTCGCCACGGCTATCCCGAACAGCCCACTGAGCTAACCAGCATGGTTTCAGTTTCACTTTGAACGCCGCGTCTAAAGGGTTAATAGTGCGCGGCACAGTGATCAATGCCGCGCGCTATTAGCCACGGGTCCCGGCCGGGCCCGACCCGCTATGTTATAGATCGGGAGCGGACACATGACGTTCCAGTACATCATGTGTCCTTAAGGGGTTAAAATATTTTGGATGTGTGTCTGCTATAGGGATGCATAACCCTTCAAGATCTAATACAAAGAAGTTGGGGTATTTTTTTAGTTGCAGAGTTAACATATTGTACTTTTATTTTAGGCAGTGTTAAAATAAATGTTACATTTTAAAAGCACATTCGCTATTCACAAAATTACAACATAGGGGGAAGGGATATAATTGATCTGATAATACATTCATATCCAGCAGGCGCTGCATTGGTCATTGTTTCTCAGCCTTACAGGTGTCACTCCTACTCCCCTTCCTCCCTAGCTCTTGGTGAAACACTTGTTAGTGACAAATGTTTTATATTCTTTTTATTCTGTTACTGCACTACCATAAAAGAAGTATCATCCTGTCTATGACATCACTGACAAAGATCAAAGTAAATGGTGTCATTAATCTTGTAACTTTATGTTGCCAAACAGGGAACTTTACACTTGTTATTGGCCTTCTAAAGGCACTTGCTGGTGCACTGGCCCTATAAAAGTATGTTTTTTTCTTCAGTGATGACAGCACTCGCCCTCATTTTTCTTCAGATAACCAATCCTGACAATGTATACAAAAGTAGAAGACAGCACTCAAATTCATGCAAATTGTATTTTATTTTTATTTAGGCCATTAACATTACAATACCATAAACTTTATTCTTATTGTAAGTTATTTATTCTGTGGATAAACGTAAACAATAATTATTATAAGAATGTCTGTAAATTTGTATTCAGTAGCAATTATTTCTAGAATTATATTTATGAGATTCTGTTTTATGTCAGCGTGGAGATGGCGGCAGCATGAAGAGACCACAAAGTGGCTGAATGACACAGCCTGGAGTTTGCAGCAGCATGAGGAGAACATATAGTGGCTGAATGATACAGTCTGGAGGTGGCGGAAGCATGAGAAGAACATATAGTGGTTAAATGACACAGCCTGGAGGTGGCAGAAGAATGAGGAGACCATATAGTGGCTGAATGACACAATGTGGAGGTGGCAGCAGCATGAGGAGACCATATAGTGGCTGAATGACACAGCCTAGAATTGGCGGCAGCATATGGTGGCTGAATGACACAGCCTGGAGTTTGCGGCAGCATGAGGAGAACATATAGTGGCTGAATGACACAGCCTGGAGGTGGCGAAAGCATGAGGAGACCATATAGTGCCTGAATGACACAGCGTGAAGGTGGAGGCAGCATGAGGAGACAATGTAGTGCCAGAACGACACAGCGTGGAGGTGGCGCCAGCATGAGGAGACCATATAGTGGCTGAATGACACAGCCTGGAGTTGGCAGCAGCATGAGGAGACCACATAGTGGCTGAATGACACAGCATGGAGTTGGCGGCAGCATATAGTGGCTGAATGACACAGCCTGGAGTTTGCGGCAGCATGAGGAGAACATATGGTGGCATTATAAAACAGCTTGGAGCTGGCATCAGCATGAGGAGAACATATGGTGGCAGTATGACACAGCCTGGAGCTGGCATCAGCATAATGAGAACATGTAGTAGCAGAATTAAACAACCTGGAGGTGGCATCAGCACGAGAAGAATATATGGTAGCAGAATTAGACAGCCTGGAGGTGGCAGCAGCAGCATCAGGAGTCCTGAAAGTGACAAGGTAACAGAGTGGTGTGGTACCCAGTGATGTAGGTGGGTGAAAAAAATGAGAACTTGGCATCAGATGTGTGGCATCAGGCAGGTGGCAGGATCAGAATAGTAGCTGAGGCAGGTAGGCAAAAGAAAACGGTCTCTTTTGTAAAAGTGTTAGTGTGCACAAAAAAGTATTGAGGAAATGCATTAAGTAAAACTTAACTTTTAATAACATGCTTAGGATAAAAGATATGGATCCAATTTTATTTAAATCAAACAAAAGGAAAGGTGTTAAAAAAAACAGCATATGCCACCTACACCACCAAGTATTCATGTGATGCAAAGACCTCTAAAAGGTGGAAGGGAACAACGTGTGGTCCATTGTAACAGGTGGGGATAAAAACTTCCCCTGTAAGGCCTTACTCTCGCATTATTAATTCCCTTCTTGGCAAGTGTTACCCTAAAAAGGGCAGCCCCAAACACCAACCTCTCCCTATTTCCACCTACAAACACTGCATTTCCAAGGGTTTTTGGGTGGAAATAGGGATTGGTTCCTGTGTGGGGCCGCCCTTTTTAAGATGAGTAATACTTTCCTCAAAATGGTCTAAGGGGACAACGTATTGTCCATTGTAGCAGGTGGCGGTAAAAACTTCCCCTGTAAGGCCCTACTCTCGTCCTATTAATTCCCTTTTTGGCAAGTGTTACTCACCCCACACAGGAAACTCTCTCTATTTCCACCTAAAAACCCTGGGAAATGGCAGTGTTTGTAGGGAGAAATAGGGAGAGGTTCCTGTGTGGGACAGCCCTTTTAAGAACAAGAAACACTTGTCAAAATGGAAATTTTATTTAAAGACAGGAGGCCTCGCATTATATGCAAATATGTTTCTTTACTGCAACGTATAGCAGCAAATATTAAAGGTTTTTTCAACAGGTAACAAGAAAACTTTAAAGTAATAAGTGTATAATTACAGGTATATACAACCAAACATGCTGGATATAGCAGTGACCAATGAGCATACAGGCCAGGTGATATAAGATCTAGTCTGAATGAAATAGTACTCTTTCTTTGCTGCTCCACAGATGAGTATTATCACATATCCATTTTATATTGTACCATTTTTACACCATTCTAATAATTCCCTATTTATTTCTCATATTTCAGACTTCATTCATTATATATTTCCATATTATCATTGAATTTTTCCTACATATATCTGAACTTTCTCTCACAGTCTTTTCCCCCCCTTTCTTATTGATATATTACTTTATTCCTCACGCTCCGTGCTAATCCCGTCACTCATTCTTTATCTTATCTTCTATAATCCCTTCTCCTTACCCTCGCGAGATTCAGTTCAATTGGTGATCATTTGAACTGTTCCCACGTCTCCTTCTCCTCAGACCCGACATTCCTTACGTCCTGTCACCTCACGGAGTAGCGCTGTGCAGTATATCAGTCACTGACTAAAAGTTTTCCGCTCCGGCGAACTGTTCTATTGACCGCAAGTTATTTTCTATACTCTGCTGCTCCCTACTGTCCTTCAGGACAGTGCAGCTATATTTACTCCATTACTAATATAATTCATTCTCTATATATTTTACCTTAAAAAATATACTGTTAATTCCTATACATAGCAGCAATTAATTTTATTAATTCATTGAAGTTAGTAGTTAATAATTAATGAATTATCTACAAAATATAAACAAAAAAATATATATAAGATATATATATATATATATATATATATATATATATATATATATATAAATATTTTATTACATATCTATTTTAAATACAACATGTCAAATGAACAGGTGAAAGATAACCAATAGGTTTCCACTGAAGAAATGCAAGATTTTGTATACCAATCAGTCTCTTTATCAGTTCAAAGGGCAGTTAATTCCGCTATAATGTCAATGCATGAATCTGTAGCAAAATCAGTGGCCATGGCAATTTCTCAGTCCTTTGCCCACAAAGCAGCACAGAGCACTAAACAATTAAAATCTAATCTTGTTAAGAGACACTCTACTTGTGACGGCCATCTACCTCAGAAATATAGTAAATCTTCTCATACTGAGGCGTGCCAAGAAATTGATTCAGGCTTGCGTCCATCTTGCAGCCATACTGCAGGTACGCCTTCATCGCACCTTTCACCCTCCACCCGTGAAGAAGTACATAGAAAACAGGCTAATAAAACTAAGCATACTTCAAACCCTGTTCCCTTCCTGAATTTTATGAGGAAGCCTCTGCAGATGATCTCATCTCCTCAGATTCTGATGACCCCTCATACCTCTCAAATGAGTCTGAGAGTGATGATGACACTAGTTTTGATGAGATATGTCTCCTAGGCAACGCCAATGAATCCATATCCATCAAACGGAGACGCTCCATTCTCATGAAATTAGACCCACAGTTAGCTCACTTGGCCAATTCAGAATCCACTACTAGTGTTGAGCGGCATAGGCCATATTCGAATTCGCGAATATTCGCGAATATATGGACGAATATTCGTCATATATTCGCGAATATTCGCATATTCGTTATATTCCCGTTTTATTTTCGCATATGCGAACATTCGCGTGTGCAAAAACTATCATATGTGCATATTAGCATATACAAAATTAACATACGCGAAAATTCGCATGTGCTAATTTTCGCATATGCGCATTTTCGCATATGCGAATTTTCGCGCGCCAGTCTCACACAGTAGTATTAGAGCCTTCTTTACACCACACAAGCTGGAAGCAGAGAGGGATGATCACTGTGATGTGTACTGTGAAAAAAAAAACAAAACAAAAAAAAAAAACGAATATTCGTAATTACGAATATATAGCGCTATATTCGCGAAATTCGCGAATTCGCGAATATGCGATATTCGCGAATAATATTCGAATTGCGAATATTCGTGAGCAACACTATCCACTACTACTACAGAAGGTCTCCTATTCGGAGATAACTTCATAAAAGAAACCTCTAAATATGTCGGCCTGTTTTCCTCTCTGGATGAGGCCCAAACTTTGTTAAAAAAGGTCTTCTCCAATAACATTTTTGGAAGGGTTGGGAAAAGCAGGGTCCGTTTTCCCAGCCAAAACCCACAACTTAAATCCCAATATCGAGGCCCCCCTCAACAAGATAGGCAGTCCTTCAATATGCCACCCAACAACCCCAACCTTTCTTCCCCTACCAAGGACGGCCCTGTGCGGCAAGGGGACAGAGAGGTGCTAATCGCTCAAGACCCTACTCAGGTATGTCTCTATCCCCCTTTTTCCCATTTACCGGAGGGCGGAAGGATCATTAATTTTTTTCCTCTTGACTTTGGGCTGATTGGTGCATACAATGGGGTTTGGATCCCGTACTTGCACCTATCCCATATGTTTTGAATTATTTATCAGCCTCTTTTGACTTAGGCAAATCCTACCGCACCTTAAATCTCTGTAGATCTGCTATCTCTTTTTACCATGATCCTGTAAATTCCATCCCTATGGGAAAACACCCCTTAGTTTGCAAACTTTTAAAAGGAATACGTTTCAAAGTCCTCCTTTACCCAAATACCAATCTACATGGGATGTTAACATTCTCCTTAACCTTTTTCTATCCTGGGATGATAATGATTCCCTTCCATTAAAATTATTATCTATTAAACTTACTGCTCTCCTTTGTCTCATTTCTATAAAAAGAGTATCTGAGGTCAGGGCTCTGGATGTATCACAGCGACAATATTCCCCTCAAGGTGTTTCTTTTACCATTCCTAGATGCACCAAGACTAATTTACATCACGTTTTCTATCCTTCTTTTCCCCATAATGACAAGCTTTGTGTAGTTCGCTGTCTCAAATTTTACGAAACTAAACTGCTCTTTTACGTCATCCTTCACACTCTCAACTCCTAATTTCCTATTGTAAACCTCATCTACCAGTTTCCTCTGCTACTCTGGCTAGGTGGGTTAAACGGGCGATGTCTCTGGCAAACATTGACATCTCCGTGTTTGGTTCTACTAGAGGCGCAGTCTCTACTAAACTTTTCCAATAAGGGGTTTTCCTATCTGATCTCTTGAAAGCAGCCAACTGGTCTTCAGACTCTACTTTATTACTTCAGACCCGAACCTTATGTATCTATGTCTCTAATTTAATACAATATAATTTAGCACAGTTGTTTAACATTTATTACAGCTTTGAACTTGCATATAATGCAAGCCCTCCTGTCTTGAAATAAAATTGAAGATTTTCCTATCCATGGTGACGGAAAATATAGATTTTATGAAAGATAGGAGGCGAGCATTATCCCCCCTTAACCCATCCCTCTAATTATTTACATTTTATTTCCAGCTTACTAATTATCCCGACATATGGACCTATTTGATCTATTTCTTCTGGTTTTGGATTATTATTATGTTCTTATCCCAAGTTTTTCTTCAACTTCATCGATGAATGAACATCATCATCTTCCAGAGGTTATCCAGATGGCATTCTCGACCTTCAAGCTGTTTCCAGTTCTTCAAAAAAAAAAAACTCTTTGGACTTTGTTCTTCTTAGAAGTTTTCCTTATGTTATTCATCAAAGAAAGAGGACTATTTCATTCAGAATAGACCTTATATCACCTGGCCTGTATGCTCATTGATTACTACTATATCCAGCATGTTTGGTGGTATATACCTGTAATTATACACCTGTTACTTTAAAGTTTTCTTGTTACCTGTTGAAAAAACCTTTAATATTTGCTGCTATACGTTGCAGTAAAGAAAAATATTTGCATATAATGCGTGCCTCCTGTCTTTCATAAAATCTATATTTTCTGTCCCCATGGAGAGAAAAATCTTCAAATAATAATGCGAGACTAGGGACTTACAGGGGAAGTTTTTACCCTCACCAGTGACAATGGACCATACATTGTTCCCTTCCACCTTTTAGAGGTCTTTCCATCACATCAATACTTGGTGGTGTAGGTGGCACATGGTGTATTTTGCACACCTTTCCTTTTGTTTGATTTAAAGCATATTATTAAAAGTTAAATTTTACGTAATGCATATCCTCAATATGTACTTGTGGTCTGATGCGGAGGAATGTCTATAACTTTGGAGCAGCGCCTTAAATATGTTTAGCACTATCCATATTTGTGAAGTGTTGGTGTGGCACCATGGTCAATCTACTCTGATGCATCAGTAGTGATGTCGCAAACATAACATTTTCGGTTCGCGACCTGCGAACGCGAATGTCCGCAAAAGTTCGCAAACCGGGCAAACCACCATTGACTTCAATGGGCAGGCGAATTTTTAAAACCCACAGGGACTCTTTCTGGCCACAATAGTGATTTAAAAGTTGTTTCAAGGGGACTAACACCTGGACTGTGGCGTGCCGGAGTGGGATCCATGGCAAAACTGCCATGGAAAATTACATAGTTGATGCAAAGTCTGGTTTTAATCCATAAAGGGCATAAATCACCAATTATTCCTAACTGGTTTGGAATAATGTGCTTTAGCCCCCTTTAGGCAGCACACAGCCCCACTTTAGGCATAACATAGTTAGATTCCCCCATTAAGATAGCACATAGATTCCACCATATTAGGCAGCACATAGATCCCCCCTTTAGGCAGCACATAGATTCCCCCATGCTAGGCAGCACATAGTTAGAGCTCCCCTTTAGACAGCACATAATATTCCCCCATATTAGGCAGCGCATAGTTAGAGCCCCCCTTGAGGCAGAACAAAGTGGGATTTGAACACAAGGCCCCAGCACTGCAAGGCAGCAGTGCTAACCTCTGAGCCACCATGCTACTCTTAGCATACATCTAATATCCACGGTTGCAAAAATGGATAGAGATGTCAGCAGAGAGTACCTGAAAAATTAGGCATGTTCACATGCCTGAAAAATTTGGTATTGTTGCAGCCGCTTCTGTAGCAGCGGGCAGAAAAATTGCAGCACCATAACAAGAGCAGCAGCAGAGGCCTGAAAAATTAGGCATGTACACCTGTCAGGAAAATTTGGTATTGTCGCAGCTGTAGCAGCGGCCATAAATATTGCAGCACCATAACAAGTGCAGCAGCAGAGGCCAGAAAAATTAGGCATGTGCACATGGATGAAAAATTGGGTATTGCTGCAGCCGCAGCTGTAGCAGCAGCTATAAAAATTGCAGCACCATAACAAGTGCAGCAGCAGAGGCCAGAAAAATTAGGCATGTGCACATGGATGAAAAATTGGGTATTGCTGCAGCCGCAGCTGTAGCAGCAGCTATAAAAATTGCAGCACCATAACAAGTGCAGCAGCAGAGGCCAGAAAAAATAGGCATGTACACCTGGCTGGAAAATTTGGTATTGTCGCAGCCGCTGCTGTAGCACCGGCCTGAAAAATTTCTGTTTGTTTTGCCAGGTAAAGTGCCCTAAAACATTGCGGCTTGAACCCTAGTTGGTGGCGGAGAAATCATGGAAGTCATCTGGCATTCAGAGTTCAAATACAGCAGCGTGTTGACCATTTTTAGGCCAAGGCAGGTCATCTGATCAGGCCTTGTTCAGTCAAATGTATCGCCCAGTGTCAGTTCCTTTGGGATCCATCCCTCATTCATCTTAAGAAAGGTGAGGTAATTCAGACTTTTTTGACCAAGGCGACTCCTCCTCTCAGTGACAATACCTCCTGCTTCACTGAAGGTCCTTTCTGAAAGGACACTTGAAGGACACAGGACAGGCCAGCAGTTCGAGCGCAAATTGGGATAGCTCAGGCCACAGGTCAAGCCAGCACACCCAGTAGTCAAGGGGTTCATCACTCCTCAGAGTGTTCATATCTGCGGTTAAGGCCAGGTAGTCAGCTACCTGTCGGTCAAGTCGTTCTCTGATGGTGGACCCTGAAGGGCTGTGGCGATGCGTAGGACTTAAAAAGCTCTGCATGTCCTCCATCAACAGCATGTATGTACAGCTTCCTGTCCTTGCCGGCATGTTCGTGGAAGGAGGATTACTTTCACCTCTTCCCCTGTTAGATCCCTGTTGTGCTGCGACATGACCCTTATACGCTGTGTACAGCATACTTCTTAATTTATTTTGGACCTGCTGAATCCTTTCCGCCTTGCTGTAATGCGATAACATGTCAGGCACTTTATGTTTATACCGGGGGTCTAGTAGAGTGGACACCCAGTACAGGTCGTTCTCCTTCATCCTTTTTATACGAGGGTCCCTCAACAGGCACGACAGCATGAAAGACCCCATTTGCACAAGGACGGATGCCGAGCTACTCATGTCCCGTTCCTCATCCTCAGTGATGTCAGGGAAGGTATAATCTTCTTCCCCCCAGCCACGTACAACACCACGGGAACCAAATAGGTGACAAGGAGCACCCTGGGATGCCTGCTGTCGTTGGTCTTCCTCCTCCTCTTCAAAGCCACATTCCTCCTCTGACTCCTCTTCCACAATCCTCTTCCAGCATTGCCGCAGGTCCAGCAAGCGATGCTGATAAGGCTGTTTCTGGTGGTGATGGTGTCCACAACTCTTCCTCTTCACGCTCATCTACTGCCTGATCCAGCACTCTTCGCAGGGCACGCTCCAGGAAGAAAACAAACGTTATGATTTCACTGATGGTGCCTTCGGTGCGACTGACCAGGTTTGTCACCTCCTCAAAAGGACGCATGAGCCTACAGGCATTGCGCATGAGCCTCCAGTAACGTGGCAAAAAAATTCCCAGCTCCACAGATGATGTCCTAGCACCCCGGTCATACAAATATTCGTTGACAGCTTTTTCTTGTTGGAGCAGGCGGTCGAACATTAGGAGTGTTGAATTCCAACGTGTCGGGCTGTCGCAAATCAAGCGCCTCACTGGCATGTTGTTTCGCCGTTGGATATCTGACAAGTGCGCCATGGCCGTGTAAGAATGCCTGAAATGGCCACACACCTTCCTGGACTGCTTCAGGACATCCTGTAAGCCTGGGTACTTGAGCACAAAGCGTTGTACAATCCGATTACACACATGTGCCATGCACGGCACATGTGTCAACTTGCCCAACCTCAATGCCGCCAACAAATTTGTTCCGTTGTCACAAACCACTTTGCCGATCTCCAGTTGGTGCGGAATCAGCCACTGGTCCACCTATGCGTTCAGGGCCGACAGGAGCGCTGGTGCGGTGTGACTCTCCGCTTTGAGGCAAGTCAACCCCAAGATGGCGTGACACTGCCATATCCGGGATGTGGAATAGCACCTGGGGAGCTGGGGGGGGGGGGGGGTGCCGGTGATGTGGAGCAAGACGCAGCAGTGGAAGAGAGGACTCGGCCGAGGATGTTATGGAAGAGGATAGAGTAGGAGGAGTAGAGGAGGTGGCAGCAGGCCTGCCTGCAAGTCGTGGTGGTGTCACCAACTCCTCTGCAGAGCCATCAGTGGTCAGATGGACCCTTGCCCCTACACTGTGTGCCAGACATACCATAATTTCCTTTTGCACAATGGAGTAAAGGTTGGGGATTGCCTTTTGTGCAAAAAAATTTCGGCCGGGTACCTTCCACTGCGGTGTCCCAATGGCTACAAATTTTTTAAAAGCCTCAGACTCCACCAGCTTGTATGGTAAAAGCTGGCGGGCTAGCAGTTCCGACAAACCAGCTGTCAGACGCCAGGCTAGGGGGTGACTTTGAGACATTGTCTTCTTGCGCTCAAACATCTCCTTGACAGACACCTGACTGTGGGCAGATGAGCAGGAACTGCTCAAGGCGAGAGATGGAAAGGCAGATGGTTGAGAGGGGGCAAGGAGGGCAGCAGTGGTTGACCTGGCTGAAGATGCTGGAACAGGAGGAGGATGGTGGCTTTGACTTTGTGTGCTGCCTGTACTGACGTGTTGATCCCATAGGCGTTTGTGATGTGTGATGTGCCTTCACAAAGCAGTTGTGCTTAGGTGGGTGTTGGACTTCCCACAACTCAGTTTCTTCTGGCACAGGTTGCAAATGGCCTCGCTGTTGTCAGAGGCAAACACACAAAAAAAGTGCCACACTGCTGATTTCTGCGATGACGGCATTCTGGTCGTGGCAACTAGTGTTGAGCGGCATAGGCCATATTCGAATTCGTGAATATTCGCGAATATATGGACGAATATTCGTCATATATTCGCGAATATTCGCATATTCGTTATATCCTCGTTTTATTTTCGCATATGCGAATATTCGCGTATGCGAAAATTTACAGATGTGAAAATTAGTATATACAAAATTAGCATAAGGTAAAATTCGCATATACGAATATTCGCATATGCTAATTTTCGCATATGCGAACTTTCGCGCGCCAGTCTCACACAGTAGTATTAGAGCCTTCTTTACACCACACAAGCTGGAAGCAGAGAGGGGTGATCACTGTGATGTGTACTGTGAAAAAAAAAACGAATATTCGTAATTACGAATATATAGCGCGAAATTCGCGAAATTCGCGAATTCGCGAATATGCGATATTCGCGAATAATATTCGAATTGCGAATATTCGCGAGCAACACTAGTGGCAACAGCATGCGTTGATTGGCGTCCCGTCTGGCTGACCCCGGGTGCCGATGCATGCTGTCTGACTGTGCCACTAGCTCCTTGTGACGACCTGCCCCTGCTTCCAACTTGTCTCCTCCTCCTCTCTGTCTCCCCATCTGAACTTTCCCCCTCTTCTTCTCTTCTAGCGGGCACCCACGTGGCATCCACGGACACATCGTCATCATCAACACCTTCACCGCTATCAAGAAAGGAAGCAGCAGCGGGTACAACATCATCAACACACCGTACGTCCATGTGTGTAATGCTGCCTGACTGAGACATATCCCTGTTAACTACATCCTCTGGCAATAATGGTTGTGCATCACTCATTTCTTCAAACTGATGTGTAAATAACTCCTCTGACAGATCAAGTAAAGCTGCTGTGGTGCTAGTGTTGGTGGTGGCAGCAGGCGGGCAAGTGGTAGCATGAGAGGTGCCCGAAGCTAAGCTAGAGGAGGAGAAGGACGGTGCGTCAAGGTTCCGAGCGGAAGCTTTAGTAGTAGATTGGGTGTCTTGTGATAGCCAGTCAACTAAGTCCTCAGAACTTTGGGGGTTCAGGGTACGTGGCCTCTGAACACTGGTCATTCTAGGGCCAAAGGGAATCCCAGCACCACGACGGCCCCTGCGGGGTGGCCTTCCTCTGCCTGTCATTTTTTGGTTAAATTTACACAACTGTCACACCTAATGTGATTTGCACTAGGGTGACACAATTTGCGCTGCAGGCAGGAAAAATGGCAACCGTGACGTGAACTAACAGTGACGGTTGATATTATTTAACAGCCAAAAAAGGTGTTTTTTTTTTATTTGCACAACTTTCACACCTAATGTGATTTGCACTAGTGTGACAATGAGCAAAAAAACTTGCCAGCGGAGTTCACATTTTATGCAGTGGTTCCCAACCAGGGTGCCTCCAGCTGTTGCAAAACACACGGACTGATATATTTCAGCCCTTTGAATACTGTAGTAGTTAGTTGCTTTAAAGAAAAAAAGCTTGCCAGCGGAGTTCCCCTTTTAAGCAGTGGTCCCCAACCAGGGTACCTACAGCTGTTGCAAAACACACGGACTGATATCTTTCAGCCCTTTGAATACTGTAGTAGTTAGTTGCTTGAAGGAAATCAAGTTTGTTTCTGGAGTCCCCCTTTTAACCAGCGGTTCCCTCCCAACCAGGGTGCATCCAGCTGTTGCAAGACTAACGGACTGATATCTTTCAGCCCTTTTAATGCTGTAGTAGATAGTTGCTTGAAGGAACTTAAGTTTGATTCTAGAGTACCCCTTTTAACCAGCGGTTCCCTCCCAACCAAGACTGATATCTTTCAGCCCTAAAAAGGGCTTTTTTGGATGCTGTCCTTAAAGCAGATGTTACACTAATGCTCTAGGAGTAAACTGGACCCTGAATACACCACCTAACAGCAACCTAGCTATCACTTTCCCTATACAGCAGGAGCAGCTTCTCTAACCCTCCAGTTCCTAAGCCTGCAGCATGCTGAATGAGGCTAAAATGGCATCTGTGCAAGAGGTAGGAGGGTATGGAAGGGAGGGACTGATGCTGATTGGCTGTAATGTGTCTGCTGACTCTGACTCACAGGGTCAAAGTTTACTGCAATGTTAAAGTATAGGGGGCGGATCGAACTTCAGATATGTTCGCCCGGCGATGCGAACGCGAACATGCAAAATTCGCCGGGAACTGTTCGCAGGCGGACAATTCGCAACATCTCTATGCATCAGGTAATGGTGAGTGGGAATCCTGGCTGATCCATGCCTGATTCATCTTCACAAAGGTCAGTCTCTCCACATTTTTTCGTGGACAGACGAGTTCTCTTTGGGGTTACTATGGCCCCCGCCGCACTAAACACCCGCTCTGATGGCACACTACTAGCCGGGCAGAACAGCTTTTCCAGGGCAAATTCTGCTAGTTGCGGCCACAAATAAAGTTTGGCTGCCCACAATTTAAGCGGATCTTCAAGGTGTGTTGTCATGGTCATGTCAAGGTATGCCACCACCTGCTGGTTCAGGTAGTGCTCCAGGTCTACCTTCTGCTGATCAGTTGCTTTACTATGCGGGTGAAGAAAGCTACTCATCAGCGACTGTAGACTCAGGCTGCTGCTGATGGATTTGGTACTGCTCCTGTCACCCCACCCCTCCCCAGCAGCCATGGCAGTGGAAGATGAGCGCAGGGGGCCCCCCGATTCAGAACTGCGAGAGGATGGACGATGGCACTGACTACACAGGATGCCGCCGTAGTAGGTCATTTTGTCCTCCCTCTCATTGGGTGTAAAAAAGGCCCCTATTTTGTGGTGGTAGCGAGGGTTCAAAAAGGTGAAGATCCAGAAGACATCCCGCTGCCGAATGGTGACAATTCTGCTGTCATTACGCAAGCAAGTGAGCATGCATCGTGCCATTTGTGCAATTGACTCGGGGGGACTCCTCATAACCCTCTAGCTTCTCTAGCTGCTCCTGCTCCTCCTCTCCTGTCAGATGACTAGAAAAAACCCCAATCTCGCAAAACCTAAACTGTGCTCCACTTTGCCCTCCCCCTCCTCCTCCAGTTCAGCCCCCACAGGGCTCATGTGGCCGTGAGATGTAGGCACCATGTCTCCAGTGCCCTGACCAGCCATCGTTTCCACGTGTTGTAGGAAATGAAGCAGTGGAATGACATTGTTCATTTCATAATCCTGGCGACTGACTGATAATGTGGCTTCCTCAAAGGGCCTGAGCAAACGGCAGGTGTCACGTATGAGCTGCCACTGGTTGACCTTGAAGTTACACAGGGGAGTCCCCCTATCCATTTGGATCATGAAAAATCGGTGATGGCTTTTCTCTGTTCGTTTAGTCAGTTCAACATATAGAGGGTGGAATTCCAACGTGTTGAAATGTTGCAAATCAGACTATGTTGGGGGATGCCGTTCTGACGCTGCAGCTCAAGGAGGGTGTGCTTTGCGGTGTACGAGTGGCTGAAGTGCATGCAAAGTTTCCTTCCCATTGTTAGGATGTCTTGCAGATGGGGGAACACTTCAGAAACCACTTGACAACCAGATTGAACACGTGTGCCATGCAGGGCACATGCCTCAGGCTTCCTTGTTGCAGCGCAGGAAGATGTTCTTCCCCTTGTCAGTCACCATGGTTCCCATTTCCAGTTTTCGTGGAGTAAGCCATGATTCGATTCCTTGATGAATGACTTTTAGCACTTCCTCCCTGTGTAACTCCGTTCGCCAAGGCAAACCATGTGAAGAACAGCGTGACACCGCTGTGCCCTGCACACATGGTGTGCTGGAGGGGCACTGAGACTTGTCCGTGCAGTGGAGGCTGAGGACACAGTGGAGGAGGAGGAGTCGCACACTGTCACAAGACCAACGGCCTGAGAGCGTGGAGGCGGAAGCGGTGTGACCTGTCCAAGTTGCTGTTGTGGCTGTGCAGGAACCACATTCACCCAGTGAGCCGAAAAAGGACATGTATTGTCCCTGACCATAGTTACAGCTCCACACGTCGGCGCTGCCGTGCACTTTGGTACACACCGACAGGCTCAAGGACTGGCCCACCTTCTGTTCCACAAAATTGTGCAGGGCTGGTACTGCTTTCTTCGAAAATAATTTATGGCTTGGGACTCTCCACCTGAAAATCAGCGGGTTATGTCTCGTGTTGTGTCTGTACGTCACTGATGTCCTCCTCAGGCTTCTCAAAAGTGTCTACTTGAGGAGCCTGAACGCCCACAACACCACCTCCTACGCCACTCCCCTCATCACTACTTGCCCGCCTAGCAGAGGAAGCGGTGGATGTCTCCTCCACTTCTTGGCTGGGCAGTAGCTGCTGACTGTCCTCGAGTAGATTGTCCTCACTAAATAGTGAACCAACAGCATAAGATACTTCTGTAGGGGAGGGAACAGCATAGGACAGAGGCAACTGAGCATTGTGTCTGAGGAACCCACCAACTGTTGACTGGGGGTGTCAGATGTCACTTGTGATTAAGTGGATTACAGTGTTAACCAATCGATGACGGCAGATGGGTTGCTTGTCAAGACATGACCGTTAGCTGATACCAGGAGCTCAGGCCTCTCGCTGCGACTCCTGCTGCCACTCGCCCCAAGTCTGCTGCAACTTCTGCCTGATGAATTTAGGCCTCTGCCACTGCTCTGTGTACATCCTGGCACTTCTATGCCTGACATAGTGTGTATATGAGAGGAGTACATTACGCTCCACTACGCTTAAAATAGTATTTGTCTACAACACCAGCAGGTGTGTACTTTTGCCTGGCCTTTCACAGTATCTAAGCCCTTAAGAATTTAAATGGAACAAAATAGTACACCACTTAGATGTACGTATGTGGTATGCACTTATGAGGGGAGGATAATGCACTCCAGTATGCTCAAAACAGTATTTGTCTACAACACTAGCAGGTGTGTACTTTTGGCTGGCCTTTCACAGTATCTAGTCCCTTAAGACTTTAACAGGAACAAAATGGTACATCACTTAGATGTACACATAGGTTACCCTTAAAGGGGTTAACCACCTTAAGGTGATTCCAGTACGTACCTGACAGACAGTAATGGACATGCTTAGGAAGGATTTGTGCTTGTCTTGGGGCTAAATGGCTATGTTGTGAGATTACCAAAAACACTGTGGCTAGCTTTTTGTGAATACCAGTTCAAAAAGCTAGCCAAAGTGTTTTGGTAATCTGAGTTTTCTTTTTTTGCCTACAAATCCCATAATTCCATTTTCCTCTCTCCCACACATTAGCAACTTCAGCCATTGAAACATAAATTAGCTACATCCATTCAAAAGACCTGTGGTTTTCAATAAGGGTGCCTACAGCTGTTGCATTAGTTGCAGATTGATCTCTCTCCCACCAAGCGATTGCTCCACCCATTGAAGCAGACAGGCTCCCTGTCATCAGCTGACTACTGAGGTCAGGTCTTGGCCGCATTGCAACATGGGAGAAATCTGAGACAACAGTCATTTTGTATGCTAATAAAAATAAATATTGGGGTGAAAATCACATAAGAATTGTGAGAAAACCATCACACACATGTACAGACTCTAAATTATGAACTACACTAACTTTACACCCTCTGTAGCATAGTCAAATAAAAAAAAAATCTTGGAATACCCCTTTAATAGAGGACAATATTCTTTTAATGCTCTGCTCGCCCTAACTGGCTGGCTACTATTAGCTTTTCAGTTGTTGTACACACCAGTGCTGGAGCACACAGTCGCTGTGAACTACACCCAAAATTGCACTCTCTCTTTCAATCTCACTCCCTTCCCTATCAGTGCTTCTAGACTGGATTTGGGCTTGAGGTGAATCGCTGCTGTAAAAAATCTTTTCTGTGCAACCCACTGCTCTCTGTCACTCTCCGCAATAGAAGGCTGATGTGACTCGGAGGTGAATCGCTGCTGTAAAAATGCTTTTCTGTGCAACACACACTGCTCTCTGTCCCTCTCTCTCTCTCTCTGCAATAAAAGGCTGAAGTGACTGGCTGCAAGATGGCTGCCGATTATATAGGGCTGTGACATGACAGGGGTGGCTGGCTGCTGATGGGGTGCATGCTGCATGTGATTAAGGGTCATCCCGCCTACCCTTGTTCCCGTCTTCCCAGGATTTTTTGCCCCATGTCCTCACATGTGGATCTGCCATGTTTGATGCCCTGGAGCCTGGACCGGACAAAATGGAGTTTAATATAGCAATTCGCACAATTATTCGTTGCAAATGGAATTGTTCCTGAAATTCGTAACAAATTCAGATTTGTCAGATTCGATTAGCTCATCCCTAATCACGCTTAATTGGACCACATGCATGATGGAATCATGTATTCTATTAGACCTTAGGATACCCTTTTTTATAATTTATGCATTTTTATTATTCTTTGAGAACATGCAGAATAACATCTGATTAACGTACATAACGAGATTTGATGTGTGTTAGAAATATAATTAATGGAATTAAATATATATATATATATATATATATATATATATATATATATATATATATATAAATATAAAAGGCAGGAGACCCAGGAGGACCCCACTGCTGACACAGAGACATAAAAAAGCAAGACTACATTTTGCCAAAAGGAACTTTAGTAAGCCAAAATCCTTCTGGAAAAACATCTTGTGGACAAACCAAGATAGAGCTTTTTGGTAAAATACATCATTCTACTGTTTACCGAAAATGGAATGAGGCCTCCTGGAACAAAATAACATTAATGCTTATGAAGAAATATAAAATCCCATCCCTTCCCCAATATCGCGCCACACCCCTACCCCTTAATTCCCTGGTTGAACTTGATGGACATATGTCTTTTTTCGACCGTGCTAACTATGTAACTATGTAACTACAAAGAAAAGAACACAGTACCTACAGTGAAATATGGTAGAGGTTCAATTGGACAAAATGGAGTTTAATATAGCAATTCGCACAATTATTCGTTGCAAATGGAATTGTTCCTGAAATTCGTAACGAATTCAGATTCGTCAGATTCGATTAGCTCATCCCTAATCACGCTTAATTGGACCACATGCATGATCGAATCATGTATTCTATTAGACCTTAGGATACCCTTTTCTATAATTTATGCATTTTTATTATTCTTTGAGAACATGCAGAATAACATCTGATTAACGTGCATAACGAGATTTGATGTATGTTAGAAATATAATTAATGGAATTATATATATATATATATTAAAAAGGCAGGAGACCCAGGAGGACCCCACTGCTGACAGAGACATAAAAAAGCAAGACTACATTTTGCCAAAATGAACTTGAGTAAGCCAAAAACCTTCTGGGAAAACATCTTGTGGACAGACCAAGATAGAGCTTTTTGGTAAAATACATCATTCTACTGTTTACCGAAAATGGAATGAGGCCTACAAAGAAAAGAACACAGTACCTACAGTGAAATATGGTAGAGGTTCAATTATGTTTTTGGGTTGTTTTGCTTTAGTGGACATATAAGTAACATGTGACTGAGTATTATCGAAATATCTCCAGCTGTTTGGTAGTTATGCAGTAACATATATTTCCCATAGACTTGCATAGGACTTTAAATAAAAACCCTGATTCTAGCAAATGAGGGTGGGTAAGGGTTACATTACGTATCCTATGTGCATCTGATATATATAGAGTAGTTAGGAGTAGCCGTATTAGTCCAGTGATGCAAAAATCAAAATCATCGGTAATTGCAGTATCTTGTAACACCTTTTTTATTGTACTAACAAGATTTTGTAGAGACAAGCTTCCGGGATTCCTCCCTTTATCAAGTCATAAGCATTTCTGAGCTCACAAGGAGAAAACACATGTTTTATCTCACAAAATATGCAGGGGTTAAAACAACATATGTGGGGAATGGACAATAAGTTGGGCCATAAATTGTATAGCTATAGGACAATAGACTGGATGAGAGCAGAGGTGAGAACGGTGAATACGTTGGACAGAGGAGAAAGGACAATTTTATTATAGAGCCATAGACTGAAGATAAGACTTAGACAGGGGAGGGGGAGCAGGGGTGTAATGGTGTTAGAGCAGGGAGAGGGAAGACAATTTAGCAAAGGTTATAGAAAATTTTGTGCTGTGGAATCTGTAGCCGCTATATAAATAAATAAAAAATAAATAAACTCTCCCAAAATTTCTACAAGCACCAAACAGAGAGGAATACTAGGATCACTACAAACAATAGAAGGACTGAAACAACCAATGGTCTCACAACTACGCCTGACATCAATACAGACAACTCTGGAATTATAAACATTTCAGATTATGAACTTTCCAAGCCTGAGAGATCTGTTCTCTCTAAAGGACTCTCATTGTGTCCAAGCACCAAACTAGATGACATTAAACTATACTCAGACTTGGAAGAATTCTTTAGAAGACTACGACTTAAAGAATTCTTTCATGACAAAGGGGACACAACCACTACCACCTTGGATTACAACATCAAGAAAAAGAATTCCCACTTCACCCCAGCACCAGGACGTAACAGCAAACTGGACAGCTACATTGCAAGCTTCAGACTAAGAACAGCATCCTTAGTCACTAAACAACACTATAAAACCTACTACAACCACTCAGTATTGGAAAGAGAGGCCATCAAAAACTTAAGAAATAATCAAGCCATCACAATCAAACCAGCAGACAAGGGAGGAGCAGTAGTGATCATGAACACCAAGGACTACATCGAAGAGGGATTGTCAGACACTACATACTACAAGAAACTGACAGAAGACCCCACCAAAGAATACACCATGGAACTAAGAAAATTGATTCAATCCTTCCCAAAGGACTCATAAAAAGGAATAGAGACACTTATACCCACCGATCCCAAAACAGGGACATTCTACATGTTCCCAAAAATCCACAAATCTGGAAATCCTGGCAAACCAATAATAACAGGTATGGACACGCTAACCGAACAGACATCTGGTAACACACTAAAACCCTTTGTTACACGCACTAGCAGCTCCATACAGAACACCACTGACTTTCTTAACAAACTGAGTGAGATTACAAACTTGCCTGCCAACTCCATATTGGTAACAATGGATGTAGAATCTCTATACAGTAACATCCCACACAGAGATGGAATTGAGGCCTGCTCACTGTTCCTCTCCTCCCAAACCCACAACCAGAAATACAGCCCTCAGATCATCACCAAACTTATAGAATTCATTCTCACACACAACTACTTCAGCTTCAACAGTGAAATCTACCTACAGATGATGGGAACTGCTATGGGGACCAGGATGGCACCACAATATGCCAATCTGTTCATGGCTGACCTTGAAGAGCGATTCCTGAATACCCAAATTCACAAACCCTACAGATACTACAGATACATTGAAGATATTTTCATTGTTTGGACTTAAGGAGAGGATAAAACAATTTCATGATGCCTTCAAGACATTTAATATATCCATCAAACTCAAAATGGACTTCTCTACAGAAAGTGTAAACTTTCTGGACACCACTGTAACTATAAACAAGGACACAATATAGACATCTGTATACAGAAAATCCACAGACCGATCCAGCTATCTACACAATTCAAGTTCCCATCCGTCCCACACCAAGAAAGGCATCATATACAGCCAAGCCATCAGGTACCACCGCATCTGCTCCAACCCTGATGACAGAGACAAATATCTACAAATGCTAGCTGAGAAATTTAAACAAAAAGGTTACAAACCAAGGACCATCCATAAGAAAATCCACTCTGCTCTTCAAACACCACGTGAACACCTGCTGAAATACAGAGAGAAACAAACCTCATCACGCATACCACTGGTAACCACATACAATCCCACCCTTGAGAAAATACGCAAAATCATCAAGGACCTGCAGCCAATACTAGCAGAAGATGAGGTGTTAAAGCAAATCTTTCCTGAACCACCCATCTTGGCCTTCAGACAACCACCCAACTTAAAACAAAAGCTGGTCAATAGGAAACTACCCACAGAATAAAAATTTTGTAATAAAATTGTCCTTTCTCCTCTGTCCAGTGTATTCACCGTTCTCACCTCTGCTCTCCAGCCCCCCTCATACTTATCTTTAGTCTATCGTCATATAGCTATACAATTTATGGCCCAACTTAATGTCCCTTCTCCATATATGTTGTAATAATAAAAAAGGTATTACAAGATACTGCAACTACCGATGATTTAGCTTTTTGCATCACTGGACTAATACGGCTACTCCTAACTACTCACTCTCTCTCTCTCTCTCTCTCTCTCTCTCTCTCTCTCTATGCACATAGGATATGTAATTTAACCCTTACCCACCCCCATTTGCTAGAATCAGGGTTTTTATTTAAAGTCCTATGCAAGTCTATGGGAAATATATGTTATTGCATAACTACCAAACAGCTGGAGATATTTCGATAATACTCAGTCACATGTTACTTATATGTCCACTAAAGCAAAACAACCCAAAAACATATGATGACTAAGGCCGCTGAGTGCGGCTGAAACGCGTCACCTTGTCATCACCCACTGTTACTGCTGAATAAAAACCGTATTGCTTGACATCCTGCGCTGGACAATTCCATTTCTTTCCATGATTACATGGACTGAGGTCCGGTCCTGTCCGTGAGCGGGAGGGGCGACCGAGTGAGCTGTGCCGCACTTGTTGCACCTATCTAACCCAAAAACATAATTGAACCTCTACCATATTTCACTGTAGGTACTGTCTTCTTTTCTTTGTAGGCCTCATTCCATTTTCGGTATACAGTAGAATGATGTATTTTACCAAAAAGCTCTATCTTGGTCTGTCCACAAGATGTTTTCCCAGAAGGATTTTGGCTTACTCAAGTTCATTTTGGCAAAATGTAGTCTTGCTTTTTTATGTCTCTGTGTCAGCAGTGGGGTCCTCCTGGGTCTCCTGCCTTAGCATTTCATTTTATTTAAATGTAGACGGATAGTTTGCGCCGACACTGATGCTACCTGAGCCTGCAGGACAACTTGAATATCTTTGGAACTTGTTTGGGGCTGCTTATCCACCATCTGGACTATCCTGCGTTGACACCTTTCCTCAATTTTTCTCTTCCGTCCAAGCCCAGGGAGATTAGCTACAGTGCCATGGGTTGCAAACTTCTCAATAATGTTGCACACTGTGTACAAAGGCAAATCTAGATCTCTGGAGATGGACTTGTAACCTTGAGATTGTTGACATTTTTCCACAATTTTGGTTATCAAGTCCTCAGACAGTTTTCTTCTTTTCTCCTCCTCTTTCTGTTGTCCATGCTTAGTGTGGCACACACAGACAAACAATGCAAAAACTAATTGAACTTCTCTCCTTTTTTATCTGCTTTCAGGTGTGATTTTTATATTGCCCACACCTGTTACTTGCCCCAGAGTTTAAAGGAGCATCACATGCTTGAAACAATCTTAATTTTCCACAATTTTGAAAGGGTGACAATAATTTTGTCCAGACCATTTTTGGAGTTTGATGTGACATTATGTCCAATTAGCTTTATTTCCTCCCTTTTTTCGTTTAGTTCCAATACACACAAAGGGGAAAAAACATGTGTATTGCAAAACATGTGTTACTGCAATCCTTTTCTGTGAGAAAAACTTAATTGTCTAGAAAAATTTCAGGGGTGCCAATATTTACGGCCATGACTGTATAGGACTACTGGTACCTTCCTCCACAAGCTCCACTCTGCATCTCCTGGTGAATGTGTCAGTCCAGCTGGCGGGCCACACCCTTCCCGCATTCCATGCCCCTTCTTGCAAAGACACGCTCACCCTTTAAGCCACACCCCTTTTGTTTTCAGCTTACAAATAACTTACATACCACAATGCAGCCCCACCTGAGGACGGGATATGAGGATTAGATATGGGGCTGGGATATGTGGATTAGATATGAGGATGGGATATGAGGGCGGGATATGAGTTCAGGAAATAAGGGCCGGGATATGAGGTTGGGATATGGGGACGGGAAATGGGGACGGGATATGGGATATGGGATACAAGGATAAGGTAGGAAAAACCAGGTACTCAGCTAGTATGTAATATATAGCACCAATAGCGTTCATAGGAATATTTGGCTGCATAACAATATACAATATATATCGTGTATTATTATGCAACCAAATATTCCTATGAATGAATATTGTTATGCTTATTGTCACCTACAACTTTCACTTTAATTACTATTATTATGTGTATTAATTGTCTATTCAGTTGTTATTCTCTTCCAGTGAATCAATAGTAACCATTATGTCTACCTAATACATGATATGATCATGCATCTCTCCTCGATGCAGAATACCCGCACAATAGCGTATATACCCAAAAAACAATGTTCTAAGTATTTGCGCAGCACTATAACCCTGTAACCAATGAGGTTTAATAGGTCCGTGAATTCTTCTAAGTGCTGGTGCAGTTGTCATCGCGCAGCACGTCATGCTGAGTTATCAACCTACCGGTATCTTTGTTATAATAGAGAGATCTGGTTTGACAGAATGCGGACATTTTGATAGGAGTATCTGAATGTCAATAATCTGAATGGGATGTGTATCGGATGAAGGATTGTGTATCCAATCTGAATGGAGCACTTCCTATCTCATGATGTCATCAAGGGAGGTTTTAAAACCCCTGGTTTGGCGTTTTGATCCTCAGTGCCCTGTGTCCTCTTGACAAACATACGTTCAGTAGCGGAACATGTTGAGGGGGGCTGAGAATAGATTTTAAGAAAGTGCTTACTCTGTCCATGCGGTCAGGGACGCCATCAGGGGGGTACAACCCATACACTTGTATAGGGCCCAGAACTTCAGGGGGGCCCAGCCATCCCTGGACCTTTTTTTTTTATAGTCAGTGAGTGGGCCCGCATCCACTCCTGACTGATAACTTACAGTCATCATAGGTCACAAACGCTGGCGCTGCAACGACAATGCTGTTTCTGCACATAGGATACCTCCGAGGCCAGCCTGTCTCTATAAATTTGCAGTACCCGGCGGGAGGTAGTAGTTACTCCCGCACGGGCGCTGCGCATTGATACAGCCGCCGCCTCATAGTAGCACTGTGGCGGAGGCTGAGCAGAGGAGAGTCTATATGTCTGCTGCTTGCTGAGAAAGTCAGGTGCGCCGCCCGCAGCTCTGCTCCACTGGCTCTGGCAGTAAGGTGACTAGGTGAGTGGTGGGGTAGCAGTCCTGAATAAGCGCAGCACCGACACCATAATAAATGTATATAAAAATATATGATCATTTGGGGCTGGGGGGGCCTGGAGGCGAGCAGTCGCATAGTGCAGCAGGTGGCACTGGCAGCTCAGCTGAGCTGTGGCCTGCTCCCAGTGCCTGGGCAAAAGATTTGATGAGGACCCGGAGGCATTCAGCCTCAGGAATAAACTAATGGGGGAAACAATTTGCAGCAAAAAATGGTTTTTGGGGGGCATGTCACATTTAGGAAGCCCCTATAGTGTCAGAACAGCAGACAACCCCCACATGGCATACCATTTTGGAAACTACACCCCTCAAGGCACGTAACAAGGGGTCCAGTGAGCTTTAACACCCCAAAATAATAATTTTTCACTAAAATGCAGTTTTTTCTCCAAATTTTACATTTTTACAAGGCATAATAGGAGAAAATTACCTCCAAAATTTGTAATCCCATCTCTTCTGAGTATGTAAACACCCCATGTTAGGATGTAAAATGCTCTGTGGGCGAACTACAATGCTTAGAAGAGAAGGAGTAACATTTGACTTTTTGAAAGCAAATTTTGCTGAAAGGGTTTTTGGGGGGGCATGTCGCATTTAGGAAGCCCCTATGGTGCCAGAAAAGCAAAAAAAAAAACAAAAAAAACACATGGCATACTATTTTGGAAACTACACCCATCAAGGAACATAACAAGGGGTACAGTGAGCCTTAACAGCTCACAGGTGTTTGATTACTTTTTGTTAAAGTTTTTGTTAAATTTTTCACTAAAATGCTGGTTTTTCCCCAAATTTCACATTTTTCCAAGGCATAATAGGAGAAAATTATCTCCAAAATTTGTAATCCCATGTGTGGATGTCAAGTGCTCTGCTGGCGCACTACAATGCTCAGAAGAGAAGGAGCGCCATTGAGCGAATGGAAAGAGAATTTGTTTTGAATGGAAGTGAGGGGCCATGTGCGTTTACAAAGCTACCCGTGGTGCCAGCACAATGGACCCCCCACATGTGACCCCATTTTGGAAATGACTCCCCTCACATAATTTAATAAGGGGTGCAGTGAGCATTTACACCCCACTGGCGTTTGACAGATCTTTGGAACAGTGGGCTGAGCAAATGAAAAATTACATTTTTCTTTTTCACGGACCACTGTTCCAAAAATCTGTCAGACACCTGTGGGGTGTAAATGATCACTGTACCCCTTATCACATTACGTGAGGGATGTAGTTTCCAAAATGGGGTCACATGTGGGGAGGGTCCATTGTTCTGGCACTATGGGGGCTTTGTAAACACACGTGGCCTTCAATTCCGGACACATTTTCTCTTCAAAAGCCCAATGGCGCTCCTTCTCTTCTGAGCATTGTAGTTCACCCGCAGAGCACTTTACATCCACCAGTGGCATAGCTATAGAGGTCGCAAAGGTCACCATTGCAACCGGGCCCCTTAGCACAGGGGTCCCGGGCCTGAAGGGGAGGCTTGTCGCCACGGACACTGCAGCAGCGGCGCTGCCAGTACCAGGCCCAGCGCTATCCTCAAACCCCCCGCCCCTCCCCTCCCCTGCCCTGCCGAGGTCCCGGGCCTGAAGGGGAGGCTTATGGCAGCGGCGCTGGCAGTACTAGGCCCGGCACTAGCCTCAAACCCCCCTTCTACCACAACTCCTAAAATGTTGCTGAGATTTACACCCCCCTCCTCCCCTCTCCGTATGCAGCACAGGCACTGCAGACATGCTCCTAATGCCTGCAGCAACGGCCTAGCAGTGAGCGCAGAGGAGGGACCGGATCCTCAGCAGGTCTCCTCGCTGAACATCATGGCGGCCGCAGGAGTGAGGAGGGGTTAATTTAATTTTGGGTCTGGAGGAGCGGCGGGGGGCTTAATTTGGGGTCCGGAGGAGCGGCAGGGGTTGCCAGGTGGTCGGGTTGCTGGGGCTTAATTTTGAGTCCGGAGGGGGGGGGGGGTTAATATCGGGTCCGGAGGGGCAGGTTATATTTGGGGTCCAGAGGCAGCGTGTGTATGTATGATGTGTGTGTATGTACTGTATGTATGGTGTATGTATGATGTGTGTATGTACTGTATGCATGGTGTGTGTATGATGTGTGTATGTACTGTATGTATGGTGTGTGTATGATGTGTGTATGTACTGTATGTATGGTGTATGTATGATGTGTGTGTATGTAATGTATGTATGATGTATGAATGATGTGTGTGTATGTACTGTATGTAAGATGTATGAATGATTTGCGTGTATGTACTGTACAAATGATGTATGATTGATGTAAGTGTATGTACTGATGATAGATTTGTGTAAGCAAGATGTATGTACAATGTTTGGAGATGTGTGTAAGCTAGAAGGGTGTATGTATGATGTGTGGAGATATATTATGCAGGGAGATCTGGAGGCGGCAGGTGTATGTATGATATGGGTTTATGTATAATGTATGTGTGTGCATGATATGAGTGTATATGTACCGTGTTTCTCCGAAAATAGGACCAGAACTTATATTACTTTTAGCCACAAAAAACACTCTAGGGCCTATTTTCAGGGTAGGGCTTATTTATTTACTTATTTATTTACAGTACGGTATGCACATTAAACAACATGGCGGTTCCACGGTATTTACACCCCCCCCCCATTATTATCATGTGATGGGCGCAGCTCTGAAGCCCAATGTCCCTCCCCCCCCCCCCCGGTTTATCAGCCCAGCACCCCACATCGGGGTAATAATCGTTTGTCACCCGCAAGCGCAGCTTCTCTCCCCCCAAATAATGATTGGCTGCTGCGCTGTATCTATTCCTGTTCCCGGGCTGCAAATAGGGTATTACAAAACAAACTTTATCTTACCGTACCTTCGTCCTCCGTTCCCCCGTTGCTAAGGCACCGGCCTCATGGTCCCTCCGCGGTTATCGTTGCTTCCTGGTGTTGGGACGTCACAGAGCCTTCAGCCTATCACCGGCCGTAGCGATGTCCCGCCTTGGCCGATGATAGGCTGAGCCGACTGTCATGTAAGAAGCAGGCCGGCTTCTTACATCACAGTTGGCTCAGCCTATCATCGGCAGAGACGGGACATCGCTGCGGCTGGTGATAGGCTGAAGGATCTGTGACGTCCCAACACCAGGAAGCAGCGATAACAGCGGAGGACAGTGAGGCCGGTTCCTTAGCAACGGGGGAACGGAGGACGAAGGTAAGTTTAAGTTTGTTTTTTAATATTTGCAGCCCGGGCATTGTCTAGGTCAGTGGTCTTCAACCTGCGGACCTGCAGCTGTTGCAAAACTACAACTCCCGCAGTTGCAATTGCAGGGGAAATACGGTATTTCGGGGAAGTACGGTATGTATTATGCATGTGTGTTAGTGTGTGTGTGTGTGTGTGTGAGGGGGGGGGGGGGGGGGTGGCGGAGGCACCGGGCATGTTTTTGTATTATCTGTGTATGTTTGATAGATGTGTTTAAGCTAGATGTGTGCGTGTATGTGTGGGTATTTATGATGTGTGTATGTATTATAGATGTGTGTAAGCTAGATGGATGTATCTATGATGTGTGGATGTATGATGTATGTGTATGTATGATGGATGTGTATATGATAGATGTACATATGAATGATAGGTGTGTGTATGTATGATAGATGGGTGTATGATGTGTATATGTATCATACATCTATCATACATACATCTATCATACATGCAAATATCATAACCATACATCTGCCATACATACACCAGTCTCATACACATCTGTTATACATAAATACATATACTGTTCATCAATGTGGGGGAACAGGAGGGGATTGGGTATGGGTCAGACTTTGGGGTCTGGAGAGTTTGGCAGGGGAGCCTAGAGCAGAATTCTGGGGTCTGGGGAGGGCGCAGAGGAGCCTGGAGAGGACTTAGTGGTCTAGGGAGGGGGGAAGAGAAGCACGTAGGAGGACTTATGGGTCTGGGGGGAAAGGGGGGTTGGAACAGAGGAGCCAGAAGGACGACAGAGGGGTCCGGAGGAGGACAGGTGTGATTCAGCTAAACTGAGAAGAAACAGTGTGTAACAGTATTAGTATTATTATTATGGAGGGATTGTTATATTTGGAAAGTAGTGTGTGGCAGGGTTATAAAAAGAGGGTACAGCTTATAGCATGGTTATTTTTGAGGGTTTATATTCAGGGGCTCAGTGTGTGGAAGTATTATGTTCAGGGGTACAGTGGTGGCAGTATGACGTTCATGGGCACCGTGTGGCAGTATTATATTCAGAGGGTAAGGTGTGTGGTAGTATTATATTCAGAAGGTAGGGTGTGTGGTAGTATTACATTCAGAGAGTACATTGTGTGGCAGGATTATATTCAGGGAGTACAGTGTGTGGCAGGATTGTATTCAAAGGGAACGGTATGTGGCAGTATTATATTCAGAGAGCACAGTGTGTGGCAGGATTATATTCAGGGGTAATAGTAGGTGGAAATATTATATTCAGGGGGAACAGGAGGTGGCAATTTTATATTCAGGGGCAACAGTAGGTGGCAGTATTATATTCAGGGGGTACAGGGGGTGGCAGTATTATATGCAGGAGGTAAAGTGTATGGTAGTTTTATATTCAGGGGATACAGTGTGTGGCAGTATTATATTCAGGGGGTACAGTAGGTGGCAGTATTATATTCAGGGGGTACAGTAGGTGGCAGTATTATATTCTGTGGGTACCGTAGATGGCAGTATTATATTCAGGGGGTGCAGTGGGTGCCAGTATTATATTCAAGGGGTACAGTTGATGGTAGTTTTATATTCAGGGGATAAAGTGTGTGGCAGTATTATATTCAGGGGGTACAGTATTTAGCAATAATAATGATTATTGTCTTCGTACAGAGGTTAAGGATCTACTGACAAAGTGAGAACCAATGATGTCTGGGCGTCAGACTCTGCAGAGAAGATGGAGCTGGAAGAAGTCCAGACATCTGGACCAGATGAAGAAGATAAGAAAAGACAACAGAGAAGATGTCACTCAGGTCACAGATATCATTGTGTATTCTCCTGACTGTCCCATCAGAGCTGTAGTCACTTGTTAGTTCTACAGTGATGATAGGTGATGCTGTAACCTAATCTGTGGCTCTCCATCTGTTGCAAAACTACAACTACAATAATGCCTGAGGCTCTCCGGGCCCTGTGGTTTCTAGCTACGCCCCTGACATCCACATATGGAGTATGTTCTTACTCAGAAGAAATGGGGCTACAAATTTTGGGGGTCTTTCTTCCTATTTTCCGTTGTGAAAATAAAAAAATGAGGGTAACAGCAGCCTTTTGGTGTATTTGAGGACTAAATCAGGGATTGCATAGGGGTGGACATAGGAGTATTCTACGCCAGTGATTCCCAAAGAGGGTGCCTCCAGCTGTTGCTAAACTCCCAGCATGCCTGGACAGTCAGTGGCCATCCGGAAATGCTGGGAGTTGTTGTTTTGCAACAGCTGGAGGCTCTGTATTGGAAACACTGCCATACAATATGTTTTTCATTTTTATTGGGGGGGGGGGGGGGGGGGACAGTGTAAGTATGTAGTGTTTTTCCTTTATTATGTGTTAGTGTAGTGTTTTTTGGGTACATTCGCACTGGCAGGTTACAGTGAGTTTCCCGCTAAGAGTTTGCACTGCGGCGAAAAACTTGCTGCAGCTCAAACTTCAAGCAGGAAACTTACTGTAAACTCGCCTGTGTGAATGTACCCTGTACATTCACATGGGGGGCAAACCGCCATCTGTTTCAAAACTACAACTCCCAGCATCTACTGACAGACAGTTGTAGTTTTGCAACATCTGGAGGGCTACAGTTTAGAGACCACTGTATAGTGGTCTCAAACTGTAGCCCTCCAGATTTTGCTAGGCAACTCACTGGCTTACGTAGGATCCAGGGAGCCGCATCGCCATCCTCTGCTGCCACCGATCCCCGTCGCTGATCCTCGCCTCCGCCGCGGTAAGTGGACTTCGGCGCCGGTTCCTGTCGGTTTCCCCGTTCTGCCCCACCTATTTTGTTTTAAATCAACTGGTTTGTAAATTACTTCTATTAAACAATCTTAATCCTGCCAGTACTTATTAGCTGCTGAATACTACAGGGGAAACTCTTTTCTTTTTGAAACACAGAGCTCTCTGCTGACATCAGTGAAGGAGTTTAAGCATGCATGGGATAAGCATAAGGCTATCCTTCATATAAGATAGGGCCAGGGACTATTGATAGGATTCAGATTATTGGGCAGACTAAATGGGCCAAATATTTCTTATCTGCTGACACATTCTATGTTTCTATCACAAGCACAGTGCTCTCTGCTGACATCTCTGTCCATTCTAAGAACTGTCCAGAGCAGGAGAAAATCCCCATAGCAAACATATGTTGCTCTGGACATTTCCTAAAATGTCAGCAGAGAGCACTGTGCTCGTGATGTCAGCAGAGAGCTCTGCGTTTCAAAAAGAAAATAATTTCTTCTGTAGTATTCAGCAGCTAATAAGTACTGGAAGGATTAAGATTTTTTTTAGAAGTAATATACAAATCTATTTCGCTTTCTGAAACCTTTTAAACAAAAAGTTTTCCACCGGAGTACCCCTTTAACCCCTTAAGGACTGAGCGATTTCACGTTTTTGCATTTTAGTTTTTTCCTCCTTGCCTTTAAAAAATCATAACCCTTTCAATTTTGCACCTAAACATCTGTATTATGGCTTATTTTTGGCACCACCAATTCTACTTTACAGTGACATTAGTCATTTTACTGAAAAATCCACGGCAAAACGGCAAAAAAATTAATTGTGCGACAAACTTGAAGAAAAAATGCCATTTTGTAAATTTTGGGGGCTTCCGTTTCTATGCAGTACGTTTTTCGATAAAACTGACACCTTATATTTATTCTGTAGGTTCATACGGTTAAAATGATACCCTATTTGTATAAGTTTGATTTTGTATTACTTCAGAAAAAAATCATAAATACATGCAGGAGAATGTATACGTTTAAAATTGTCATTTTCTGAGCCCTATAATTTTTTATTTTTCTGTGTTCAGAGCGCTATGAGGGCTATTTTTTTGCGCAGTGATCTGAAGTTTTTAGCGGTACCATTTTTGTTCTGATCAGACTTTATGATCACTTTTTATTCACTTTTTTGTGGTATAAAAAGTGATCAAAAATTTTTTTTGCGCGTACACCATTGAACGTGCGGTTTTAAAAGCAGAATATTTTTATAATTCTGACATTTCCGCACGCGGTGATACCACATATGTTTATTTTTATTTTTATTTACACTGTTTTATTTTGTTACTAGGAAATGCCGGGTTAACTTTTTTTTTTACACTTTTTTTTTTTTTGCGAGCTCATAGCTCTTATAGGGACCTATGAGCTTGCAATGGCTGATTGCATACACAGATTGTTGCCTTGGCAACAAACTGTGTAATCGGCGGTTGATTGCTCAAGCCTGTAACTAAGGCATGGAGCAATCAATCAGAGCCGGGATGCCAATGGAAGAAGGTAGGGACCTTCTTCTCTCCGGGTAGCTGATCGGGGCATCGCAATTTTATCATGATGACCCCGATCAGCCCGACTGAGCAGCCGGGAAGCATTTACTTTCACTTTCGATGCGGCGCTCAGCTTTGAGCGCCGCATCGGAAGGGTTAATAGCGCGTGGCCGAACGATCGCGGCCGCGCGCTATTAGCCGCGGGTCCCGGCTGTGAATATGCACCGCCAGGACCCTGCGTTATAGACAGGGACCGGACTTAGGACATACTCATACGTCCTATGTCCTTAAGGGGTGTCAGGAACCGGACTGGAAGCGGGTAGTGGATCCTCTGTGTTAGTGAGGTGATGGCGTGGGCTGTACCAGGGGACCGCTTCTAAGAAGTTACTGGTGTTCACCAGAGCCCGCCGCAAGGCTGGATGGACTTGCTGCGGCGGTAACTCCCAGGTCGTATCCCCCGATACGGATGTATTTGGCGGCAAGCCAGACTTTGTTACCAGGGAAAAAGATAGGAGGAATTCTTCTCTTTTTGACAGCATGTGTCTTCATGTGAGATGAGGCCAGTAGGAGCGATTTATGGGTCTCTTTCCAGATGGAGGAGAAGTCTTGAGTCAATTTGTCCACGGCAGGGACTCCAGAAGAAGTGGGAATGGGGAGGGGGGGGGGAAGAGGATGACGGCCGTACACCACAAAAATGGAGATTTGGAGGAAGATTTAGAATTTTTGAACTTGTACGAGAATTCAGCCCAGACAAAATGTCGAAGGTAGTCACCAAGGATCTGGTTTACTCTTTCCACTTGTCCATTGGATTGTGGATGATAGGAGGAAGAGAAATTTTATTTGATTTTTATTTGACTACAAAATGCTCTCCAAAATTTTGAAGCAAATTGAACCCCTCTATCAGACACAATATGCGTGGGAAGTCCGTGGAGACAAAAAATGTGGAGAAAAAATTGTTTAGCCAATTGAGGTGCAGAAGGAAAACCTTGAAGCGGGACAAAATGAGCCATTTTGGAAAAACGATCCACGACCACCCGAATGACAGTGTTGCCATGAGATACGGGAAGGTCAGTGATAAAGTCCATACCTATATGGGACCAGCTTCTGGCGTGGAGTTTTGTCACGTGCGCACACTGTACAGGCCCGTACGAAATCTGTCACATCTTTCTCCAGAGAGGGCCACCAATAATGTCTGGTAATTAACTGTATGGACTTTTTGATTCCAGCATGACCAGCCAGGTGGGAGGAATGACCCCATTTGAGAGTTTGGAGGCGAAGACGTGGAGGGACATACGTTTTTTCTGGAGGAATTGGCACTAGAGAAGCAGGAGCAGAGGTGATCAGACATTCTGGAGGTATGACGTGTTGAGGAAAGGCTTCAGATTCTGAGACATAGGTGGAACTTGATAGAGCATCTGCCCTGATATTTTTGTCCGCAGGGCGAAAATGAATCTGAAAATTGAAACGGGCAAAAAACAATGACCATCTAGCCTGGCGAGGATTTAACCGCTGGGCGGACTGGAGATAGGACAAGTTTTTATGGTCCGTGTAGATGATGATGGGATGAAGGGACCCTTCCAGAAGATGCCTCCATTCTTCGAGTGCCAACTTGATGGCCAATAATTCACGGTCTCCTATGGAATAGTTCTTTTCAGGAGGGGAAAAAGTTTTGAAGAAAAATCCGCAAGTGAAATTTTTTCCTTTAGCGTTTTTTTTTGTAGAAGAACAGCTCCGGCTCCAACTGAGGAGGCATCAACCTCAAGGAAGAAAGGTTTGAGAGGATCAGGCCTGGACAAGACTGGTGCAGAGGCAAAGGTGGCTTTGAGATGATTAAAGGCCTCCTCCGCCTGCGGTGGCCAGGATTTCGGATTAGCATTCTTCTTGGTTAATGCTACAATAGGAGCAACAATGGTGGAGAAGTGGGGAATGAATTGTCGGTTATAATTAGCAAATGCAAGAAATCGTGGGATAGCTCGTAGACCATTGGGGCGTGGCCAATCCATAACCGCAGATAGCTTGTCAGGGTCCATTTGAAGGCCTTGGCCGGACACTATGTAACCCAGGAAGGGTAGACTGCTGCGTTCGAAGAGAAATTTCTCAATCTTGGCATAAAGATGATTTTCGCGTAGGCGCTGAAGCACTTGCCGAACATGGAGGCGGTGTTCTTCTAGGTTGGGAGAAAAAATGAGGATGTTATACAGATAGACTACCACACAGGAATACAGCATGTCCCGAAAGATCTCATTGACAAAGTCCTGAAACACTGCAGGGGCGTTGCAAAGTCCAAAGGGCATGACAAGGTATTCAAAGTGACTATCTCTAGTATTGAAGGCGGTTTTCCATTCATCACCTTGTCGAATACGGATGAGGTTATATGCACCCCTTAGACCTAGTTTGGTGAAGATTTTTGCCCCACGCAGTCGGTCAAAGAGTTCGGAGATCAGAGGCAAAGGATAGCGATTTTTTACTGTGATTTTATTAAGACCGTGGTAATCTATACAAGGGCGTAGAGATTCGTCTTTTTTGGAAATAAAGAAGAATCCGGCTCCGGCTGGAGAGGAAGATTTTCGGATAAAGCCTCTTTTTAGGTTTTCCTGAATGTATTCAGACATGGCTTGCATTTCAGGAGCAGAGAGTGGGTATATCCTTCCACGGGGCGGAGTGGTACCAGGGAGCAAGTCGATAGGACAGTCATAGGGTCTGTGTGGTGGTAAGACCTCTGCTTGCTGTTTACAAAAAAACTTCTGAGTAGTCCTGATAGGCCTTAGGAAGACCAGACAATGGAGAAGCGATGGAGACTTGATTGATAGGAACCGACTTAAGACATTGCTTGTGGCAGGAAAGTCCCCAACTCTTAACGTCCCCAGTGGCCCAGTTGAGGATAGGTGCGTGACGCTGGAGCCAGGGCAAGCCAAGAAGAATTTCTGAAGTACAGTTGGGCAATACGAAAAATTAAATTTTTTCAAGATGGTGAACTCCAATGTTCATGAGAAGGGTTCCGTGCGGTAACGCACGGTGCAGACCAGTCTCTCTCCATTCCCCGAGGCAATGTAGAGAGATTTGACGAGACGAGTAACAGGAATATTGTACCTGTTGATGAGTGAGGCTTCAATGAAATTTCCTGCTGACCCAGAGTCCAGAAAGGCCTCAGCAGGGAAGGAAGACTTAGTGGGCAAGGAAATCCGTACTGAAATAGTAAGACGTGCAGAGGAAGAGTTCACACCTAGCATCGCCTCACCCACGTTCACTAGGTGCATGCATTCTCCCTGATGCGGAGCACAAAGAGGACAGTCCTTTAAGAAATGCTCAGAGCTCGCACATTACAAGCACAGGTTCTCGTTCCTACGGTGAGTCCTCTCTTGTTGGGTCAGACGAGACCGGTCCACTTGCATGGCCTCCTCGGCCGAAGGCACAGTAAAAGGTTGCAATGGATGCTGGAAGAGAGGAGGCAGGCGCGGATTACGCCTGGTGTGAACCAGATCCTTTTCCTGGCAAAGCTCCTGGCGTCTTTCAATGTAGCGCATATCAATGCGGGTAGCCAAGTGGATGAGTTCAGTCAGGGAGGAGGGTGTCTCTCGTGCGGCCAGACAATCCTTGATGTGGCTGGATAAACCTTTCTTGAAGGTCGCACAGAGAGCCTCATTATTCCAGGCCAACTCAGAGGCCAGAGAACGGAACTGTACGGCATATTCGCCCACTGTAGAGTCTCCTTGGACGAGGTTCAGCAAGGCAGTTTCAGCGGAAGAGGCACGGGCAGGTTCCTCAAAGACACTGTGTACCTCGACTGAATGGTAGCAGTGGAAGGATCGTTGCAGTCCCAAAGCGGTGTGGCCCAGGACAAGGCCTTTCCAGATAGCAGACTGACCACGAATGCCACCTTAGACCGTTCTGTGGGAAAGTGGTAAGACATGATCTCCAGATGCAGCGAACACTGGGTCAGGAATCCACGGCAGAGCTTAGAATCCCCATTAAACTTGTCAGGTAGAGATAGGCGGACTCTGGACGTGGAAGCGGCAGCTCGTTATGGAGGAGATGCTGGAGCTGGCGGAGGAGATAGAAGCTGCTGAAACATAGTTGGACGATCTGCTGGGACTGCTGGGCGATCACGGTGGTGACGCGAGGCTTGGCAGTGGTACCTCAGCGGGATCCATGGCCGGATCTACTGTCAGGAACCTGACTGGAAGCGGGTAGTGGATCCTCTGTGTTAGTGAGGTGATGGCGTGGGCCGTACCAGGGGACCGGTTCTAAGAAGTTACTGGTTTTCACCAGAGACCGCCGCAAGGCGGGATGGACTTGCTGTGGCGGTAACTCCCAGGTCATATCCCCCGATAGCTTGGGAACACACAGAACGCTTTCTCAGGGCACTAGGGCAACAAGATCCGGCAAGGACAGGAAGGGGGAGTGGGTTTAAATACTTTTCACAGTTATTAGAACAGATTGGGCCAGGCACCAATTAATGGTGCACTGGCCCTTTAAATCTGAGAGACCCGGCGTGCGCGCCCTAGAGAGCGGGACCCCACGCGCCGAAGCTGAGCAGACAGAGGACGGGGCAGGTAATCAGAACGGGATGCGACCCGTGGGCACGTCCCGCCGCGTGGATCGCATCCCTGTCGGAGGAATCGGAGCAGTGCTCCCGGTCAGCAAGTCTGCAGGGAAGAGATGAACGCCGCGAGCGCTCCGGAGGAGGAGAGGGACCCGGAGTGCTCGGCGTTACAAGGGGTTAATTATCTTTTATAAAAATAATTTTTACACTTTTTTATTTTTATTTATTTAAAAAACATGCAATCTTCTGATTGCATACACTGATCAATGCTATGCTATTGCGCTCTGCTATTCTAGCCTGCTGCACAGGCATGGAGCAGTAGAATCGCCGATCAGACAACGGAGAGGCAGGTGAGGACCCTCCCGTTGTCTGCTATATGGGAATTGTATGTAGTTTGTGTTAGTGTTAGTGTAAGGTCCTGCTCAAAAGAGTCTACCTTGTCGTGGTGGCAGGCTTCAAATTCTACTAATGAGGGTCTGTCTCACTTTTTACTGTCTTTGTAGTACTAAGAAGAAATAAAAAAAAAATTGGGTGTGGGTCGTAGGGGAGGTCTAGGGGTCTGGGGCCTATGGGCGGAGCTGGAGCGGGCAACTGCGCAGGGGAGGGGGGGGCAGGCCTTTAGCTGTGTAAGGAGCCCCAAAATTCCTGATGGCAGCCCTGCATGCGGTGATCATTGATTGATATATATATAGCTCAAGGAGGTCAGTGTGGCTCCTACTATATAAATGGTATAATAACTGGAGTAAAGCACTACATTTTGAAAGTTTTTCTTTTTTGTGATGTATTAATAAAGATAATGGGGGGACATTTATCAATGTTTGCTTATGTATTCCTTTTTTTTTTAAATGTTCTTACAATTTTTTTTGCTTATGTGCGACCTATTTATCAACTGGTTTTATCCTGTTGATAAATTTCTTTCACGTAAGCAATTATTATTATTATTATTTTTGCTTTGGTAGGGGCTTTTTCTGCTCCATGTCTGAGCTGGAGTAAATTTAGTAGGTTTTCTTATGCAAAAAAGTTGCACAAAAAAATAGAGTAATCACTTTTTTGTGACAATTTTAAGCAAAAAAAAAAAAAGCAACTAAATGCTTTGATAAATGTCCCCCAATAAGTTTTGTATAAATGAGAAATAGGTTTTTTTTGGATCTCCCTTTGGTGGTCTATTAGTTGGAAATTTGATATTACCCTCCATATATCGGTCTTTATCGATATAGAGGGGCATTTACTAATCTTTTACTATGTAGTCTGGTTTTTACCCTGTTTTTTTCTACTTCATTTTTGACTATGTGCGACAAATTTACTAAATTGTTGCACGGCATTAATAAATTTGGCACACATAGGCAAAAGTGGGAAATTTACTTCATGTAGTAGAAAAAATAGTCTGTTCCTTTTTCCTGCTGTCTGAATAGGTTTGGCTGCTGGTTTCCTTCTGGATCTTTTGTTTTTGAGTTTTTTTTTTAGCTTTTTCACCACATCTAAATAATTCAATAACTACAGTGGTCCCTCAAGTTACAATATTAATTGGTTCCAGGAAAACCATTGTAAGTTGAAACCATTGTATGTTGAGACCATAACTCTATGGAAACGTGGTAATTGGTTCTAAAGGCACCAAAATGTCATCCAAAATAGGAAAAAGTGACAAAGAAAAATAAGTAGATAACTAATATAGATAAAGCAAATCCTTACATATAAAAGTAATAAAGATCTGCTGGGAGCTGTAAATCACTGTCTATGTCAGTGTTTCCCAAGCAGGGAGCCTCCAGCTGTTGCAAAACTATAACTCCCAGCATGCCTGGACAGCCAAAGGCTGTCCGGGCATGCTGGGAGTTGTAGTTTTGCAAAAGATGGAGCCACCCTGCTTGGCAAACACTGGTCTATGTAGAGGACAGGAGCTTCTTCAGGGGTCCTGTACAGTACAGGCAATGTCCCAAACAAGTAATGGAGTCGCCCTCACCTGGTGTCCAAAAGAGCAGCTAACCCTGATACAGGTAAAGTGTACAGAACATGTAATACCAGACACCAGTCAGTGCATACACTTCAGTAATACAGGGGTTTTACCAGTGAATACCCATTTTGATTGGTTGGTTCTTCCAGCCATTGACACGTTTTACAGATCTGGACTGTCTGTAGCATTGTATGTTGAGTCTGGTTTCAACTTACGATGGTCCAGAAAAGACCATTGTATGTTGAAACTATTGTATGTTGAGGCCATTGTAAGTTGAGGGATCACTGTAAATTGTAGTCATGGCTCAGAAGTGGTAAACGGCGTTTAGTGTGTGTGTGTGTGTGTTTATTACATTTTTTTAACACAGTTTTTTTCTCCCTAAATGTACTTACACTTTTTTTTTTTTTTTGGTTACTTCTTCTACAGATCTGTGTATCCTGTGGACTCCTTCGGATTCGGTGGACTACTTCGATGACCAGCGTTTTTCTTTGCTTGATGTTAATAAAATGGTTAACGAGGGCTTGTGGGGGAGTGTTTTTTGTAATAAATTTTTTTTAAAACCTGTTGTGTTTTATTTTTATTTTACTTTACTAGACAGGCTTAGTAGTGGAAGCTGTCTTATAGACTGAGTCCATTACTAAGCCGGGCTTAGCGTTAGCCACAAAAACAGCTAGCGCTAACCCCCAATTATTACCCCGGTACCCAACACCACAGGGGTGCCGGGAAGAGCCGGTACCAACAGGCCCGGAGCGTCAAAAATGGCGCTCCTGGGCCTAGGCGGTAACAGGCTGGCGTTATTTAGGTTGGGGAGGGCCAGTAACAATGGTCCTCGCCCACCCTCGTAACGTCAGGCTGTTACTGTTTGGTTGGTATTTGGTTGAGAATAAAAATAGGGGGACCCTATGCGTTTTTTTAATATATTTAATTATTTATTTAAAAAAAAAAAACGCATAGGGTCCCCCCTATTTTCATTCTCAGCCAAATACCAACCAAACAGTAACAGCCTGACGTTCCCAGGGTGGGCGAGGACCATTGTTACTGGCCCTCCCCAGCCTAAATAACGCCAGCCTGTTACCGCCTAGGCCCAGGAGCGCCATTTTTGACGCTCCAGGCCTGTTGGTACCGGCTCTTCCCGGCACCCCTGTGGCGTTGGGTACCGGGGTAATAATAGGGGGTTAGCGCTAGCTGTTTTTGTGGCTAGCGCTAAGCCCAGGTTAGTAATGGACTCTGTCTATAAGACAGCTTCCACTACTAAGCCTGTCTAGTAAAGTAAGAAAAAAACACAACAGGTTTTAAAAATTTTTTATTACAAAAAACACTCCCCCACAAGCCCTCGTTAACCATTTTATTAAAATCAAACAAAGAAAAACGCTGGTCATCGAAGTAGTCCACCGAATCCGAAGGAGTCCACAGGATAAACGGATCTGAAATGAGAAGAAAACAAAAAAATGGGTTAGTACATTTATTATCACCTGCTCACACATCTCCCGCCCCGCATGACAACAACTGCCAGCATGCCCTTACAGTAAGGACATGCTGGGAGTTGTAGTTGTGTGGTGCAGGAGATGTGTGGGCAAGTGACAAGCTTGTCCCCTGCCCCCAGCTGCAGGACTACAACTCCCAGCATGCCCTTACAGTAAGGTGGGGCGGAGGCCGGGCACAGTGTTTCCCAACCTGGGACTTGTAGTTTTGCAACATCTGGAGGCACCCTGGTTGGGAAACACTGTTTTAGGCCAGTGTTTCCCAACCAGGGTGCCTCCAGATGTTGCAAAACTACAAGCCCCAGCATGCCTGGACAGTCAAAGGCTGTCTAGGCATGCTGGGAGTTGTAGTTTTGCAACATCTGGAGGCAACCTGGCTGGGTAACACTGGCCTAAACCAGTGTTTCACAACCAGGGTGCCTCCAGATGTTGCAAAACTACAAGCCCCAGCATGCCTGGACAGTCAAAGGCTGTCTAGGCATGCTGGGAGTTGTAGTTTTGCAACATCTGGAGGCAACCTGGCTGGGAAACACTGGCCTAAAACAGTGTTTCCCAACCAGGGTGCCTCCAGATGTTGCAAAACTACAAGCCCCAGCATGCCTGGACAGTCAAAGGCTGTCCAGGCATGCTGGGAGTTGTAGTCTTGCAACATCTGGAGGCACCCTGGTTGGGAAACACTGGCCTAAAACAGTGTTTCCCAACCAGGGTGACTGTTTTAGGCCAGTGTTTCCCAACTGTTTTAGGCCAGTGTTTCCCAACCAGGGTGCCTCCAGCTGTTGCTAAACTACAACTCCCAGCATGCCTGGACAGCCAAAGGCTGTCCAGGCATGCTGGGAGTTGTAGTCTTGCAACAACTGGAGGCACCCTGGTTGGGAAGCCTGCGCAACTTACCGGCTTCCGCAGGATCCAGCGCTGCACGACACTGCCGCGCGACACTGCCGCGCGACGATCTCCGACAGCAATCGTCGCTGGAGCCTCGGAAGGGTAAGTGAACTTCTTCGCCGGTCCCCTTCAGCTGTTTAGTTTTGCAACAGCTGGAGGACTACAGTTTACAGACCACAAACCAGTGGTCTGCAAACTGTGGCCCTCCAGCTGTTGCAAAACTACAACTCCCAGCATGCCTGGACAGCCAATGGCTGTCCAGGCATGCTGGGAGTTGTAGTCTTGCAACATCTGGAGGCACCCTGGTTGGGAAACACTGTTTTAGGCCAGTGTTTCCCAACAAGGGTGCCTCCAGCTGTTGCAAAACTACAACTCCCAGCATGCCCGGACAGCCAAAGGGTGTCCAGGCATGCTGGGAGTTGTAGTCTTGCAACATCTGGAGGCACCCTGGTTGGGAAACACTGTTTTAGGCCAGTGTTTCCCAACAAGGGTGCCTCCAGCTGTTGCAAAACTACAACTCCCAGCATGCCCGGACAGCCAAAGGGTGTCCAGGCATGCTGGGAGTTGTAGTCTTGCAACATCTGGAGGCACCCTGGTTGGGAAACACTGTTTTAGGCCAGTGTTTCCCAACAAGGGTGCCTCCAGCTGTTGCAAAACTACAACTCCCAGCATGCCCGGACAGCCAAAGGGTGTCCAGGCATGCTGGGAGTTGTAGTCTTGCAACATCTGGAGGCACCCTGGTTGGGAAACACTGTTTTAGGCCAGTGTTTCCCAACAAGGGTGCCTCCAGCTGTTGCAAAACTACAACTCCCAGCATGCCCGGACAGCCAAAGGGTGTCCAGGCATGCTGGGAGTTGTAGTCTTGCAACATTTGGAGGCACCCTGGTTGGGAAGCTTGCGCAACTTACCGGCTTCCGTAGGATCCAGCGCTGCACGACACTGCCGCGCGACAGTGCCGCGCGACGATCTCCGTCAGCGATCGTCGCTGGAGCCTCGGAAGGGTAAGTGAACTTCTTCGCCGGTCCCCTTCAGCTGTTTAGTTTTGCAACAGCTGGAGGACTACAGTTTACAGACCACACACCAGTGGTCTGCAAACTGTGGCCCTCCAGCTGTTGCAAAACTACAACACCCAGCATGCCCTGACAGCCAAAGCCTATGGCTCTCAGGGCAGGAGCCCGGGCTGACATTACAGTGCAGCCACCCGGGCTCCTCATACGGTCTCCCCGCTACCCTCCTTGTCTCCCGCCCGGGCTCCTCATACGGTCTCCCCGCTACCCCCCTTGTCTCCCGCCCGGGCTCCTCATATGGCCTCCCCGCTACCCCCCCCCCCCCTCCCCTTGTCTCCCGCCCGCGCCGCTCAGCTCCCGCTGCTACAAGACTACAACTCCCAGCATGTCTTCACTGTAAGGGCATGCTGGGACTTGTAGTCTTGCAACAGCAGACAGATGGGAGTTGTGTGGCGCTGGCAGGTGAGGGGGGGGATATAAATCACTGCAGTGTCCCGGTAGCGCAGTGAGGGTAGCGGGGAGAAAGTATGTCGGAGCCCGGGCGGCAGCAGCTTTTCCTGCTCCATGTTGGAGCTGGAGTAAATTTAGTCAATTTTTATGGCCGTTGCGACAGTTTATTGCGCAACTGCGACTGTCTCAGTTAATAAATTCCTGACCACTGCAAGTAAAAACTGAAAACTTGCGTAAATTAAGCGGGAATTTTTTTTTTGACTTTCTAGCTCTTGCTAGGGAAAGTCGCACAATTTATAGGGTAGGCGCAATTGCGACAATTTTGCGCCAAAAATAGTCAGAAAAAAATGACTAAACCCCTTAGTAAATGCCCCCCATAGTTGTCACTCTTGTGGTAGCAACCTTGTTTCATCCCTGCAGGTGAAAATGAGGGGAATATTTAGACTCCAATAAGAGGCCCAGCAGGTTCACACCCATTAGGGCGTTAGGCTAAGTTTCCACTTGGGTTTTTTCTGGCAGTTTTTAGATCAGATTTCAAGATCTGCCACTGCAGTTTTTGAGCCAAAGTCAGAAGTGGATCCATAAGGGAGAAGAAGTGTAAGTTATTCCCTTCTATGTCCTATTCCTTTTGAATACACGTATGGCTTTGGCTCAAAAACTGTAATGGCAGTATTCCAAAAACTGCCAGAAAAAAAAACCAAGTGGAAACGTATCCTTACACAGGACTTATCCTCCAGCACTGAACCAACCAGTCAAGACAGGGAGGGACAGGGAAAGAGGAATCATGCAAGCTGCAGCTCAGCACCATCCTATGCCACTTGAGCCTGGAGCACTATGTAAAGCTGACAGATTAAAGGGGTACTACTACTATCTAAAGGATAGGAGATAAGTTGCCTGATCACGCAGGATCCCGCCGCTGGGGACCCCCTGCGATCTTGCACGCAGCACCCCGCTCTCATCAGGCCCCGGAGCGAACATCTGCTGTCTCGTCCCCTGCCATAGACTTGCATTGACGGGCGGAGTGTGACATCACACGGGGGCGGAGCTGTGAGATCACGATCACTGGCCCCGTCATCAGACCCGGAGCGGATGTTCGACCTAGGGCCTGATGAGAGCGGGGTGCTGCGTGCGGTAGTACCCCTTTAACTCTAAAATTTTAATATATTTGCAATAAAGCACAACTGTTTTCTTCTACCAAGGAGATGTGAGGTTTTAACTTTTTTATTTTCTGAAACTTCTATATGGCAGGCCTGAAGATACATTTCATTAAACCGTTTAATCTTCAATAGTCGCATCTAACACCAATTCCTTGCTACTTTGCTTTTTACTTTTTGTCACAAAGTTACTTGCTACATAATATTGTAAGGACAAATCCCTTTTATGCCTTCTTTATTTTGTGCTATGTTACAAAAAGTTTGTTAGATCTGCATATATCTGATTTGTCAGTGCTTACACAGTGTAATGTGAGATGATATTTCTGTGTGCTGTCACTTTAAGGGAAATGAGGAATGCAGTGGCAGGCGTGTCCAGGGATTGTTGCTTTGTTTGCTCTATACAATAGAAGCTTTTTTATACTTTTCTTTCATACAGAGAGATCTGCTATACATATAAACATAGCAGGTTATGTGACTTAACACCTGTGGGTTCTGTCAGACATAGTAGAAAAGATGGTTGAGTTTCTCTCCTTGTTTTCCAATGTATTTTTATTGCTCATTTCTTTCATCGCTTTCCTTTTCCTCTTGGACTTTATGAAGAGCAGGAAGAATGGATCACAGTTTCCACCAGGTCCTAAAGGCATTCCCTTTCTTGGTAATATTCTGCAGGTCGACTTCAGAAATCCAACAGCAACATTGCACCAGGTGCGGTATGTGTACAGTGCATGTGTTATACCTGACCATAGTTCTGTGCATGCAGGGTTAAACATAATTTTGTGTGTCATAAGAAATGGTTAATTGTCCTTTGGCTGTCCTGGCATGCTGGGAGTTGTAGTTTTGCAACAGTTGGAGGCACCCTGGTTGGGAAACACTGCCATAGTTACGTAGTAAACAACATGCATACAAAGGGTCACTTGTGCATAATATATATATATATATATATATATATATATATATATATAAAATCATACAAAAAATCCTAATCTATGGGGGAGATTTATCAAAACCTGTCCAGAGGAAAAGTTGCTGAGTTGCCCATAGCAACCAATCAGATCGCTTCTTTCATTTACACAAAAAAAAAAAAAAAAAAAAAAAAAAAAAGCTTCTGAAAAATGAAAGAAGCGATCTGATTGGTTGCTATGGAAAACTCAGCAACTTTTCCTCTGGACGGGTTTTGATAAATCTCCCCCAATAAGTTTAATGAATATAAACACATTTTATGTATGTTTACACAGAAACGTCCTCTGTATACGATTTATATGTTATGTACAAGTGCTCCTTTGTATGCTCGTTATTTACTAAATAACTATGGTAACGAATTGAGGGGTGGAGTTACATCTGAACCATCAAGGGAAGGGGATGGGGGGTTATAGTAGCTTGCACTTGGCACTTTGCTTTTTAAAATGTATCACGTAAAATGTATCACGTTTCTTTTCTGATAGACGGCGTCTTCTTTCCTTTTCTTCTCAGTCCGGATCAGACCGCCATGTCAATCTCTTGACAATTGCAGGACAAACATGTTAGACATGTTAAGCTGGGTTCCCATCACGTTTTCTCCCATATGGGAGCGCATACGGCAGGGGAGAGCTAAAACCTCGTGCTCCCCTATGCCTTTCTATGCACTCCCGTATGTAATTTATTTCAATGAGCCGATCGCAGTGAAACGTTCGGTCCGGTCGGCTCATTTTTGCCACATATGCGCTTTTACAACCGGACCTAAAACCGTGGTCGACCATGGTTTTAGGTGCGGGGGAAAAGTGCATACAGGGCAACAATTAGCCGACCGGACTGAACGTTTTACTGCGGTCGGCTCATTGAAATGAATTACATACGGGAACGCAAGTTTTTAGCTCTCCCCTGCCGTATGCGCTCCTGTATGGGGGAAAACGTAATGGGAACCCAGCCTTAGACTGCATTTTTCCAGTGCCATCCCCACCTCTACACAATCTTACCATCTAGAGACTCACAAACTATAATAATGCCCTCCTTGGTGTCCTGCACAGTAAAAGGGCAAGTAGGTAGGTGTCACGATTCGGCAGGCTGGAGGTGGATCCTCTGTGCCAGAGAGGGATTGGCGTGGACCGTGTCAGTGGACCGGTTCTAAGTTGCTACTGGTATTCACCAGAGCCCGCCGCAAAGCGGGATGGTCTTGCAGCGGCGGTAGCAACCAGGTCGTATCCACTGGCAACGGCTCAACTTCTCTGACTGCTGAGATAAGCGCGGTACAAGGGAGTAGACAAGAGCAAGGTCAGACGTAGCAGAAGGTCGGGACAGGCGGCAAGGTTCGTAGTCAATGGTGGAATAGCAGGAGGTCTGGAACACAGTATGGGTAACACAGTAAAGCTTTCTCAAGGCACAAGGCAACAAGATCTGGCAAGGGAGTGCAGGGGAAGTGAGGTATAAGTAGGACAAGGAACAGGTGCAAGCTAATCAGGGTGATTGGGCCAGGCACCATCATTGGTGCACTGGCCCTTTAAAACTCAGAGCGCTGGCGCGCGCGCGCCCTAGAGAGCGGAGCCGCCCGGGCCAGAGCATGACAGCCAGGGACCGGGACAGGTAAGTGACCTGGGGTGCGATTCGCGGGCAGGCGCGTCCCGCTATGCGAATCGCATCCCCGCCGGCCATATCAGTGCAGCGCTCCCGGTCAGCGGGTCTGACCGGGGCGCTGCAGGGAGAGAAACGCCGCGAGCGCTTCGGGGAGGAGCAGGGACCCGGAGCGCTCGGCGTAACAGTACCCCCCCCCCCCCCTTAGGTCTCCCCCTCTTTTTGTCGGGATGTCGCTCCACAGAGGACGCGGACATCGGGAGCGATTGTAGAGTCTCCTTCTGGGGGACAGTGAAGTCCTGGGTTTTAACATGAATGGCAGACCGGACAGAAGGAGTGGGAATGGGGAGGGGGGGCAGAGGGTGAGACTTGGCACGGGGCAGAGTGTCACCAGGACGGGGACTATGAGGGGGCACGGCACAGTCCTGACAGGCCTTGGGGAGACAAGGCACAGGAGGAGACACTGAGGACCGACAGACGGGGCTGGGAGCAGACGTGAGGCACTCTTTGTGGCAAGCAGGACCCCAATTCTTGATCTCCCCGGTGGTCCAGTCAAGGGTGGGAGAATGGTGCTGGAGCCATGGCAGACCGAGGAGGATTTCAGAGGTACAGCCGGGCAAAACCAAAAATTCAATTTCCTCGAGATGTGGTCCAATGTTCATAAGCAGGGGCACTGTGCGATAACGCACAGTGCAGTGCAGCTTGACCCCGTTGACCGAAGAAATATAGAGCGGCTTGATGAGACGGGTCACCGGGATGCAGTACGTATCAAGCAAAGAGGCCAGAATAAAATTTCCAGAAGAACCAGAGTCCAAGACGGCCACAGCAGAGAAGGAGGAGTTGGCAGAAGGAGAAATCCGTACGGGCACAGAGAGAGATGGAGAAGCAGACTCCGTACCCAGAGACGCCAGGCCCACATGAGCAGGTTGCGTGCGTGCATTTTCCAGACGTGGAGGACGAATAGGGCAATTCACCAAGAAATGTTCGGTACTAGCGCAGTACAGACATAGATTTTTATCCCTACGGCGAGACCTCTCTTCAATAATCAGGCGAGACCGATCTACTTGCATAGGCTCCTCGGCGGGAGGCACAGGGATAGATTGCAAGGGATACCGAGAGAGAGGTGCCCAGGGATTAAGGTCTTTTTCCTGGCGGAGTTCCTGGTGTCTTTCCGAAAAACGCATGTCAATGCAGGTGGCCAAATGGATAAGTTCATGCAGGTTGGCAGGAATCTCTCGTGCGGCCAGCACATCTTTGATGTTACTGGATAGGCCTTTTTTAAAGGTCGCGCAGAGAGCCTCGTTGTTCCAAGATAATTCGGAAGCGAGAGTACGAAATCGGATGGCGTACTCGCCTACTGAAGAATTACCCTGGACCAGGTTCAGCAGGGCAGTCTCGGCAGAAGAAGCTCGGGCTGGTTCCTCGAAGACACTGCGAACCTCAGAGAAGAAGGAGTGTACAGAGGCGGTGACAGGGTCATCGCAGTCCCAGAGCGGTGTGGCCCAAGACAAAGCCTTCCCAGACAGGAGACTGACCACGAAAGCCACCTTCGACCGTTCTGTAGGAAATTGGTCCGACAACATCTCCAAATGAAGGGAACATTGTGACAGAAAACCACGGCAGAGTCTAGAGTCCCCATCAAATTTGTCCGGCAGGGACAAGCGGAGGTTAGGAGCGGCCACTCGCTGCGGAGGAGGTGCAGGAGCTGTTGGAGGAGATGGTAGCTGCTGTTGCAGATGCTGTAGCTGAGACTGAAGTTGCTGTACCATGGTGGACACTTCCGACAGCTGGTGACTTAGATGGGCGATCTGTCGGGATTGCTGGGCGACCACCGTGGTGAGGTCAGAGACAACTGGCAGGGGAACCTCAGCGGAATCCATGGCCGGATCTACTGTCAAGATTCGGCAGGCTGGAGGTGGATCCTCTGTGCCAGAGAGGGATTGGCGTGGACCGTGTCAGTGGACCGGTTCTAAGTTGCTACTGGTATTCACCAGAGCCCGCCGCAAAGCGGGATGGTCTTGCAGTGGCGGTAGCAACCAGGTCGTATCCACTGGCAACGGCTCAACCTCTCTGACTGCTGAGATAAGCGCGGTACAAGGGAGTAGACAAGAGCAAGGTCAGATGTAGCAGAAGGTCGGGACAGGCGGCAAGGTTCGTAGTCAATGGTGGAATAGCAGGAGGTCTGGAACACAGTATGGGTAACACAGTAAAGCTTTCTCAAGGCACAAGGCAACAAGATCCGGCAAGGGAGTGCAGGGGAAGTGAGGTATAAGTAGGGCAAGGAACAGGTGCAAGCTAATCAGGGTGATTGGGCCAGGCACCATCATTGGTGCACTGGCCCTTTAAATCTCAGAGCGCTGGCGCGCGCGCGCCCTAGAGAGCGGAGCCGCGCGCGCCAGAGCATGACAGCCGGGGACCGGGACAGGTAAGTGACCTGGGGTGCGATTCGCGAGCGGGCGCGTCCCGCTATGCGAATCGCATCCCCGCCGGCCATGTCAGTGCAGCGCTCCCGGTCAGCGGGTCTGACCGGGGCGCTGCAGGGAGAGAAACGCCGCGAGCGCTTCGGGGAGGAGCAGGGACCCGGAGCGCTCGGCGTAACAGTAGGTAGCCAGGTAGGTAGGTAACTACGTAGGCCAGATATGTAGGTAAGTGACTAGTCAGGTTGTAGGTAAGTAACAAGATATGTAGTTAGGTAGTTAGGCAGCCAGGTATGTAGGTAGCAGGATAGCCAGGTATGGAGGTAAGTAGTAAGGCCTCCTGGTATAAAGTTAGGTAGCCAGGTAGTTAGTCAAGTAGGTAGCCAGCACCCCCCTCCACCCAATGGCTGATCCTAGTCTCAGGAGGGGCACTATCATAGTAACATAGTTCATAAGGTTGAAAAAAGACCAGAGTCCATCACGTTCAACCTATTTCCCTACTGAGTCCCTACTGAGTTAATCCAGAGGAAGGCAAAAAACCCTCATACTAGAGGTAAAAAAAATTCCTTCCCGACTCCAAATATGAATAATCAGAATAAATCCCTGGATCAACGTTCTGTCCCTATAAATCTAATGTACATAATCAACAATGTTCTTACTCTCAAAAAATGCATCCAGACCCCTTTTGAATTCTTTTACAGAGTTCACCATGACCACCTCCTCCGGGAGAGAATTCCACAGTCTCACTGCTCTTACAGTAAAGAACCCCCATCTATGCTGGTGTAGAAACCTTCTTTCCTCTAAACGTAGAGGATGCCCCCTTGTTATAGATACAGTCCTGGGTATAAATAGACCATGGGAGAGATCTCTGTACGGTCCTCTGATACATTTATACATAGTTATTAGGTCTCCCCTAAACCTTCTTTTTTCAAAACAAAATAACCGTACTTCTGATAATCTTTCTGGGTACTGTAGTCCTCCCATTCCCCGTATTACCCTGGTTGCCTGTCTTTGATCCCTCTCCAGCTCCACTATATCTTTCTTGTACACTGGTGCCCAGTACTGTACACAGAATTCTATGTGTGGTCTGGCTAGTGATTTGTACAGCCGTAGAATTATTTCCTTGTCATGGGCATCTATGCCCCTATTGATGCCCCCCATGATTTTATTTGCCTTGGCAGCAGCTGCACGACACTGGTCACTACAGCTAAATTTACTGTTAACTAAAACTCCCAAGTCCTTTTCTACGTCAGTCGGCCCTAGTGTGCTCCCATTTAATACATAATCCCAGGCCGGATTTTTCCTCCCCATGTGCATTACCTTACATATCAAAGTTTTTTAAAAAATTTTTTTTTTGGGGGGGGGGGCAGCTATTTGGGGAATTTACCTACAGGGGACATGACTACCTACTAGGAGCCACAACCTCCAGATAGGTAGTGTTCTCAGGAGGTTGTGGCTTCTAGTAGGTAGTCATGTCCCCTGTAGGTAAATTCCCCAGATAGCTACCCCCTGCATGCAACCCCCTATGTAGTTAGCCTTCCTATTAGTTTGGTAGTTTGTCCCCATATTAGCTACGCAGGAACATAGCAGATAATCCCCTACATTATCTAGGCAGCAGAAGTCCCCCACATTCAGTAGACAACAGTTCCCCTACATTAGGTATAGGCAGCAGCAGTGTTCCCCCACATTAGCTATAGGCAGCAGTGTTCCCAACAGTAGGTATAGGTGGCAGCAGTGTTCTCCCACAGTAGGTATAGGTGGCAATAGGGTTCCCTGCCAGTAGGTATAAGTGGCAGCAGAGTTCCTCCACAGTAGGTATAGGCAGCAGAGTTCCCCCACTGTAGGTATAGGTGGCAGCAGAGTTCTCCCACAGTAGCTATAGGCAGCAGCAGAGTTCCCCCACAGTAGCTATAGGCGGGAGCAGAGTTTCCCCACAGTAGGTATAGGTGGCAGCAGAGTTTCCCCACAGTAGGTAGAGGCGGCAGCAGAGTTCCCCCCAGTCGGTATGGGCAGTATAATTCCCCCACAGTAGGTACAGGCAGCAGAATCCGGGACCAGGTGAAAGTGTAAGTTTAGCTTGCAAGCCACACCCCTGCTACAGGCTACCCCCTAGCCATGCCCCATTCTATTTCCGTATTGTATGACAAATGAGGGCCAGATATAAGGATGGGATAAGAGGACAACAATGTCTATTTAGCTTTTTCTCTCCCACAGGGTTTAGGTAACAAGACAGGGCAACACTCGAATAATATACAATATATCCCATATTATCAGTGTCTGTAAATATAATAGTAGAATAGTAGTATAATAGTAGTAATACAGTACTGGCAATGGTCCAAAGTGCAGATCGATTCCCCTGCTGTCGTCTCTCTTTGTGCTCTATGGGGTTATCCACGCTACAGCCGCTGTCAAGCAAACTTCTGGCTGATGTGACATATGAGGGAATGTATTAATAGTATGGGGTTCACTTTTCTCATCTTGTTTTGTTTGCTACTCAGTTAAACGCCTCACATTTATTAATGTGTCTCATGTTAGGCATACACGCCACTCAACGTACAACATTCACATCCCTGACTGTATAATCCCGCTCATCACATGATTTGTTTTGCCACAGATTCCCTTTAACCCCTTAAGGACCCAGAAAATTTTTATTGTAGGATCCGGCCATTTTTTGCACATCTGACCACTGTCACTTTAAGCATTAATAACTCTGGGATGCTTTTACCTTTCAATCTGATTCCGAGATTGGTTTTTTCGTGACATATTCTACTTTATGTTAGTGGTAAAATTTTGTCGACACTTGCATAATTTCTTCGTGAAAAATTCCAAAATTTGATGAAAAAATTTAAAATTTTGCATTTTTTTTTTACTTTGAAGCTCTCTGCTTATAAGGAAAATTAATAATACAAATAAATTATATATTGATTCACATATACAATATGTCTACTTTATGTTTGCATCGTAAAGTTGACATATTTTTACTTTTGGACATCAGATGGCTTCAAATTATAGCAGCAATTTCTCACAAAATTTTCTAAATCGAAATTTTTCAGGGACCAGTTCAGTTTTGAAGTGGATTTGAAGAGCCTTCATATTAGAAATACACCATAAATTACCCCATTATAAAAACTGCACCCCTCAAAGTATTCAAAGTGACATTCAAAAGGTTTGTTAACCCTTTAGGTGTATCACAGGAATAGCAGCAAATTGAAGGAGAAAATTCAAAATCTTAATTTTTTACACTCGCATGTTCTTGTAGACCCAATTTTTGAACTTTTACAAGGGGTAAAAGGAGAGAAAGTTTCCTACAATGTGTAACCCAATTTCTCTCGAGTAGGGAAATACCTCATATGTGTATGTCAAGTGTTCGGTAGGTGCACAAGTGGGCTCAGAAGGGAAGGAGCGACAGTGGGATTTTGGAGAGTGAGTTTTTCTGAAATGGTTTTTGAGGGGCATGTCACATTTAAGAAGCCCCTATGGTGCTAGAACAGCAAAAAAAAAAAAAAAACACCTGGCTTACTATTTTGGAAACTACACCCCTCAAGGAATGTAACAAGGGGTACAGTGAGCCTTAACACTCCACTGGTGTTTGACAACTTTTCATTAAATTTGGATGTGTAAATGATTTTTTTTTTCAGAACAGTGGACCCCCCCCCCCACATGTGACCCCATTTTGGAAACTACACCCCTCACAAAATGTTATAAGGGGTGCTGTGAGTATTTACACCCCACTGGGATTTGACAGATCTTTGGAACAATGGGCTGTGCAAATGAAAAATTCCATTTTTCATTTTCACAGACCAATGTTCCAAAAATCTGTGAGACACCTGTGGGGTGTAAATGCTCACTGTACCCCTTATTACATTACGTGAGGGTGTAGTTTCCAAAATGGGGTCACATGTGGGGGGTACCATTGTTCTGGCACTATGGGGGCTTTGTAAAAACACATGGCCTTCAATTCCGGCCAAATTTTCTCTTCAAAAGCCCAATGGCACTCCTTCTCTTCTGAGCATTGTAGTGTACCCACAGAGCACTTTACATCCACATATGGTGTATTTATATACTCATAAGAAATGGGGTTGCAAATTTTGAGTGGCCTTTTTCCTTTTTTCCCTTGAGAAAATGAAAAATTTAGGGTAACACCATCATTTTAGTGAAATTTTTTTATTTTTTTTCCATCCAACTTTGAAGAATTTTCATTAAACACCGGTGGGGTGTTAAGGCTCACTGTACTTCTTGTTCCGTTCCGTTAGGGGTGTAGTTCCAAAATGGGGTCACAGGTGGATATTTCTTTTTTTGCGTTTATGTCAGAACCGCTGTAAAATCAGCCACCCCTGTGCAAATCACCAATTTAGGCCTCAAATGTACATGTGCGCTCTCACCTCTGAGCCTTGTTGTGGGTCCGCAGAGCATTTAACGCCTACATATGAGGTATTTCCGTACTCAGGAGAAATTGCATTACAAATTTTGGGGGTCTTTTTTTCCTTTTGAAAATAAAAAGCATGGGGCAACACCAGCATGTTAGTGTAACATTTTTATCTTTTTTACACTAACATGCTGGTGCAGCCCCCAACTTTTCCTTTTCATAAGAGGTAAAAGGAGAAAAAGCCCCCCAAAATTTGTTGCGCAATTTCACCCGAGTACGGAAATACCCCATATGTGGCCTTTAAATGTTTCCTTGAAATACAACAGGGCTCTGAAGTGAGAGAGCGCCATGCGCATTTTAGGACTAAATTAGGGATTGCATAGGGGTAGACATAGGGGTATTCTACTCCAGTGATTCCCAAACAGGGTGCCTCCAGCTGTTGCTAAACTCCCAGCATGCCTGGACAGTCAGTGGCTGTCTGGAAAAGCTGGGAGTTGTTGTTTTGCAACAGCTGGAGGCTCCGTTTTGGAGACTCTGCCGTACAATGCGTTTTTCATTTTTATTGGGGGGGGGGCAGTGTAAGGGGCTGTATATGTAGTGATTTACCCTTTTTTATGTGTTTGTGTAGTGTAGTGTAGTGTTTTTAGGGTACATTCACACTGGCAGGTTACGGTGAGTTCCCGCTAGGAGTTTGCGCTGCGGCAAAAAACTTGCCGCAGCTCAAGCTTCAATCAGGAAACTTACTGTAAACTCGTCCGTGTGAATGTACCCTGTACATTCTCATGAGGGGGAAAACCTCCAGCTGTTTCAAAACTACAACTCCCAGCATGTACTGACAGACCATGCATGCTGGGAGTTGTAGTTTTGCAACAGCTGGAGGCACACTAGTTGGAAAACCTTCAGTTAGGTTCTGTTACCAAACTCAGTATTTTCCAACCAGTGTGCCTCCAGCTGGAGGTACACAACTACAACTCCCAGCATGCCAAGACAGCTGTTTGCTGTTTGGGCATGCTGGGATTTACAGTTTTGCAACATCTGGAGGGCAACAGTTTAGAGATCACTGTGCAGTGGTCTCTAAATTGTAGACCTCCAGCTGTTGCAAAACTACAAATCCCGGCATGCCCAAACAGCTGTCTGGGCATGCTGGGAGTTGTAGTTTTGCAACAGCTGGAGGGCTACAGTTTAGAGACGACCACTATATAGTGGTCTCAGACTGTAGCCCTCCAGATGTTGCTAGGCAACTCACCAGCTTCCGTAGGATCCAGGGAGCCAGCCGCACGATATTGACGCCCGCCGATATATGCAGCCGATCACCGCCCGTAGCTTCTGCCGATGGGTAAGTGGACTCCGGCGCCGGTCCCTGTCGGTTACCCCATTCTGTCCTGCCTATTGTGGGTGGACAGTACGGGGAAACCGAAAGCTAACGCCCCCGCCCTATATTTTTTTCAAAAAGCAAAAATATGTCCATTTTAAGATGCCAACATAAAGAAGACATATTGTATTTGTGAATAAAAGTTTAATTTATTGGGAATATACATTTTCCTTACAATTAGAGAGCTTCAAAGTTAGAAAAATGCTAAATTTTCGAAATTTTCATGAAATTTCGGGATTTTTCACCAAAAAAGGATGCAAGTAACGCCGGAAATTTACCACCAAAATAAAGTAGAATATGTCATGAAAAAAACTATCTCAGAATCAAAATATTCGGTAAAAGCATTTTCAAGTTATTAATTCGTAAAGCGACAGTAGTCACAATTGCGAAAAAGGGCTCAGTCCTTAAGATGAAAAAGGGCTGCGTCCTTAAGGGGTTAATTACCAGGGTGTCAGGACGTACCCATACGCCTTGGGTCCTGAACAGGTTAAGGTACTCACTTCAGAGCCTCTAGCCTAATTTTTTCTGAAACAATCCTTTGCAGCAATCCTAAAGTTTAGTTGATCTCATGGTGGTATATCTTAGGAGTCAAAAATTAGTTACCATAGTTATATATTTATAACTATGGTAACTAATTGAGGGGTAGATAACTTGAAAGAAGAGATCGCAGACGGCACTCACGGAAACAGCAAGAAGTTTTATTCGGGATCGCTGGTCCACGCAACAAGAACGCCAGGTAAGTCGACCGGTTTCGCGCTACGCAGAGCGCTTACACGTGACCTGAGTGAGGTCACGTGTAAGCGCTCTGCGTAGCGCGAAACCGGTCGACTTACCTGGCGTTCTTGTTGCGTGGACCAGCGATCCCGAATAAAACTTCTTGCTGTTTCCGTGAGTGCCGTCTGCGATCTCTTCTTTCAAGTTATCTACGCTTATGCCTATGGCGGACTGAGCACCGGATTTGTGGCATCTGGACCTGACGGTGCAGTGATCCAGTATACTCCAGCAGTATCGTGAGTGCAGCAGTGCCAACATTTTTCCTTCTCCATGTGTTCGATAATTGAGGGGTAGAGTTACTGGAGTTTCATCTGAATAATTGAGGGAAGGGAAGGTGCACTCGGCAGTATTGTTCAGCCGAAAAATTGTGTTGGTGGCGATACCCATTTTATATAGCTTTCTATGTTCTTTTTCTGAGCAAAATTATTTTTCTGCCACTCCTTTCCAACAGCCGTAACTTTTTGATCTTTCGTCCAACGCCATTGAGTAAGCGCTTATTTTTTGCGGGATGAGCTGTACTTTTTATTGGTTTCATTGCAATACGTGCTACCTTTTGATCTTTTTTTATTCCGCTATTTGTACCAAAATTGGTGAATTTTGCGCTGCTTTTGATGTTCACTGTGCGGGATAATTTACATTATAATTTTATAGTACACATCCTTACGGATGTGGCAATACCAATTATGTATAGGATTTGTGGTTTTGATCTTTTTTGGTGGTAATACAGGGCTTTTATTGAGAAATGGCAATTTTTTTATTTATTTTTACACTTCATACTTTTATCGAAGAACTTTTTATTTTTTACACTTTTTACAGGTTATATTATGCTGCAATACATTTGTACTGCAGCACAGTAGGACCTGATCAGCTGTACACAGCACAGCCTGTGCGATCCAGCCTATGGCTGGATCTCAAAGGCTTCCGTAGCAGGCAGACAGGAGGTCATGATCTGACCTCCTGCTGCCATAGCAACCAACGGTGACCCAGGATCGTTTAATGGCGCCGCCGTTGGTGAACGGTGGAGAGGATTGATCACGGCATCTACGGGGTTAATGCTGCCGGGACCAGCGCGGCTCCAGCAGCTGTGGCGGGACTCTGGCTGTGATTGACCAGCTGTGATTGCCTGTGGCAGTGCCGGAGATCGTTATGAAGAATGCATGCGTCGCACGAACGTGTTGGGTGCTTGGACACATGCATATGTCCTATAGCGGGAAGGGGTTAAAATATAGCAGCAATTTTCAATTTTTTTCACGAAAATTTCTAAATCTGAATTTTTCAGGGAAAAGTTCAGTTTTGAAGTAAATTTGAGGGTTTTTATGTTAGAAATCCCCCATAATATACCCTGTTATGAAAACTGAACCTGTCAAAGTATTCAAAATGACATTCAGAAAGTTTGTTATCCCTTTAGTTGTTCCACAGGAATAGCAGCAAAATGGAGGAGAAAATTCAAAAATTTTCTCCTTTTACCCCTAGTGAAAATGAAAAGTATGGGGTAGCACCAGCATGTTAGTGTAAAAAAATGTAATTTTTTTACAATAAAATGCTGGTGTAGTCCCCAACTTTTCCTTTTCATAAGGGATAAAAAGATAAAAAGACCCTCAAAATTTGTAACACAATTTCTCCCGAGTACTGAAATATCCCATATGTGGCCCTAAACTGTTGTCTTGAAATACGACCGGGCTCTGAAGTGAGGGAGCGCCATGCGCATTTGAGGCATAATTAGGGATTTGCATAGGGGCAGATCTGGATGCAAGCGCTCCAATTGTCTCCACCAAAAATACCCTATGGCAGTGATTCCCAAACAGTGCTCCTCCAGCTGTTGCAGAACTGCCAGCATGCCTGGACAATCAATGGCTGTCTGGCAATACTGGAAGTTGTTGTTTTGCAACAGCTGGAGGTTCTGTTTTGGAAACAGTGCTGTACGAGACGTTTTTAATTTTTATGGGGGTCGGGGGTGGAGGGGTAACTAGGTAAGGGTGTGTGTGTATATGTAGTTTTTTACCCTTTATTTTGTGTTCACCAAAAGAACATATTGCGGGGAAACAAAACCCTAACTCAAGGAATGTCAATATAGTAGTGTCAAAAACTAGAATTTATACCCCAAATAATGAAAACACTATTACTATGTTGTTTAGAGAAAATAGATTATTTTTATTATAAACATCATATACATTGTTAAAAAAAAATAAAGGGAACACTTAAACAACACAATGTAACTCCAAGTCAATGACACTTCTGTGAAATCACACTGTCCACTCAGGAAGCAACACCGATTGACAATCAATTTCACATGCTTTTGTTCAAATGGAACAGACAACAGGTGCAAATTATAGGCAATTAGCAAGACACCCCCAATAAAGGAGTGGTTCTGCAGGTGGTGACCAAAGACCACTTCTCAGTTCCTATGCTTCCTGGCTGATGTTTTGCCCACTTTTGAATGCTGGCGGTGCTTTCACTCTAGTGGTAGCATGAGACAGAGTCTACAAGCCGCACAAGTGGCTCAGGTAGTGCAGCTCATCCAGGATGGCACATCAATGCGAGCTGTGGCAAGAAGGTTTGCTGTGTCTGTCAGCGTAGTGTGCAGAGCATGGAGGCGCTACCAGGAAACAGGCCAGTACATCAGGAGACATGGAGAAGAATGTAGGAGGGCAACAACTCAGCAGCAGGATCGCTACCTCCGCCTTTGTGCAAGGAGGAGCAGGAGGAGCTCTGCCAGAGCCCTGCAAAATGACCTCCAGCAGGCCACAAATGTGCATGTGTCCACTCAAAGAGTCACAAACAGACTCCACGAGGGTGGTATGAGGGCCCGACATCCACAGGTGGGGGTTGTGCTTACAGCTCAACACCGTGCAGGATGTTTGGCATTTGCCAGAGAACACTAAGATTGGCAAATTTGCCACTGGCACCCTGTGCTCTTAACAGATGAAAGCAGGTTCACATTGAGCACATGTGACAGACGTGACATGTGTCTGGAGACGCCATGGAGAACGTTCTGATGCCTGCAACATCCTCCAGCATGACCGGTTTGGTGGTGGGTCAGTAATGATGTGGGGTGGTATTTCTTTGGGGGGCTGCACAGCCCTCCATGTGCTTGCCAGAAGTAGCCTGACTGCCATTAGATACCGAGATGAGATCCTCAGACCCCTTGTGAGACCATATGCGGTTGCGGTTGGCCCTGGGTTCCTCCTAATGCAAGACAATGCTAGACCTCATGTGGCTGGAGTGTGTCAGCAGCTGCAAGAGAAAGGCATTGATGCTATGGACTGGCCCTCCCGTTCCCCAGACCTGAATCCAATTGAGTTAATCTGGGACATCATGTCTCGCTCTATCCACCAACGCCACAGTGTGGTAAGGCTTCTCATGTGATTTTTACTGGGATGATTTGTGTACCTTGTTTCCCCCTCCTGTGAATTATGCTTACTTAGACTTTATTTGTTGATATGTTACAACCTTAGCATCAGGAAGTGGGTGATATCTACTTACCATGTATTGATTGCCTTGCATGGTCTGTGTTATACTACAGGGATTTATTGTGCTGTTGATGATATGTTCTTTTAAATATATAATGTTTGTAATGAAGATAATCTATTTTTTCTAAACAATATAGTGATAGTGTTTTCATTATTTGGGGTGTATACCTTTTATTTTGTGTAGTGTAGTGTTTTTAGGGTACATTCACATGAGTGAGGGTTCACAGTGAGTTAGCCGCGGGGAGTTTGAGCTGTGATGAAAAATTTGCTGCAGCTCAAACTTGAAGCAGGAAACTCGCTGTAAACCCCTGCCCGTGTAAATGTACCTGTAAGGGTCACAGCAGGTGGTGGATCCTCTGGACCTGTGTGGATGATGACGTGAGCTGTGCAAGTGAGTGGAGTTTAAGGTGCCGCTGTTTTTCAACAGAGCCCGCCACAAAGTGGGATGGTCCCGCTGCGGCAGGCGGCACCCAGGTTGCTACCCCTGGCACGACTCGTCCACACAGGTAGCTGGGATAAGCGTGGTACAGATGGACAAGGACAAGACAAATTCAGAATAGCTGAAGGTCAGGGCAGGTGGCACAGTAGCAGGTCATGGAACAAGGATCAGGTACACGGATAGACAGGAACACAGAAAACACAGTAACATTCTCTCAGGCACTAGGGCAACAAAGATCCGGCCCAGGGCAGGGGGAGATGCACACACTTATAGGGAAGGAACAGGTGAAGACATTAATTAGGGCATACTGGCCCTTTAAATTGCAGGACTCCGGCTTTCACGCATGCCCAAAGAGGCGGGGGCATGTGTGCCGGGACTGAGAACATAGAAGACCAGGGAGGTGAGTGACGGGCGCAAACCTCCAGTTGTTGCAAACCGTGCATGCTGGGAGTTGTAGTTTTGCCACAGCTGGAGGCACACTGGTGAGGAAACGGCTGTCTGGGCATGCTGAGTGTTGTAGTTTTGCAAGATCTGGAGGGCCACAGTTTAGAAAACACTGCATAGTAGTCTCCAAATTGTGGCCCTGCAGATGTTGCTAGGCAGCCACTCAACAGGGATCCCTCTGCCGCTGCATCAACAGCAGGATCACCGCCCGCCGCTGATCGCCTTCTGCCATCGGTAAGCTACCTCCACAGCCGCTCCTGTCCCAGTTCCCCCGCTCTGCCAGGACTACCACGATTGGTCTGTTGGTCTTCTTTATCTACTGGAGTCACTTTTTGCTGTTATTCGGCACAGATTACTTTCCAGCAGCTTCCGCTTTGTTTAAGGCCTAGTTGCCAGACTGAAAACTGCAAGATTTCAGGATTATTTTATGCTAAATATTGTAAAATGGAAAACTTGAAAAAAAACACCAACAATTCTGAAAAAAAATATATTCAACACCTCCTATTACTTTGGATAGGGGATGAGATGTCTAGGGGCAGAGTATCCTTTCAGACTAGGATGGAGAATTATCTTTCAGCAGAACAATGGGGGGGGGGGGGGTATTTATCAATTTTGTCTGTTGACAGTTTCTTTTTTTTTTCACTTTGGTTTTCGTGGACATGCACCAAATTTATGCAAGTTGCAAGTTGTTAGTAATTTTGGCTTAAATGTTGAAATCAGCTGTTTACAGCGCCTTTTTCACAGAACTTACCACCACAGAGGATGCGTATTTTACCCTGTAGAGCAGCCATTTCGGAGTCCCTCCTGCAGTATATCAGCAAGCGACCGGAGTTATTTTCTTTTGTGGGGTTTATAGTCACCATGTGAAATGGATTTTATTTTCAACTTGAGTATTTATTTTTTTTTTTTTTTGTTACTTTAGTGCAGTGGTCTTCAACCTGCAGACCTCCAGATGTTGCAAAACTACAATTCACAGCATGCCCGGACAGCCAACGGCTGTCCGGGCATGCTGGGAGTTGTAGTTTTGCAACATCTGGAGGTCCGCAGGTTGGAGACCACTGCTTTAGTGCTTACCTTTCCTGACCCTGTGTGGCCATGTCCAATGCTGGCTGAACGGAGGGTGAAGGTTCCGCAGAGACAACTATGTCGCAGGATAGTATTGAGCAGCCCCAAAGGCGTCGCTGCTTTCACAAAAAAAATGTTTTAATGTATTTTGACTCCTTTGCATTTTCTGACATTGCTAAGTGTGTTTTCCATGTGCAAAATTTCTTGGAGGGGATTTGCGACCAAAAAACGGGATTTGTGCCAAAATTGCGCCAAAGATCGACTGGCGCAAATTATGAATTACTGACTAAAGCTAAAACCACACACAGGACCGTGTGATTTTGAGAAAGTTGTAAAAATGACAGTGGAGAAGATGCGCCAAACTTTGGCGCAAAAAGACACTGCGCCAAAGTATTGCGCAAAAGTTACGTGAAAAAAAAACACATAAATCCTTTGATAAATACCCCCCAATGACCCTAAACATCCAGCCAGCGCTACAGTAGAACGATTTGGCTCAAAGCATGTTAATGTCCATAAATGGCCCAGTCAAAACCCAGACCTAAATCCAATAAAATCACGAGTTCTCATACGGAATAACACGATAGCTTGAGACTGTTTATTTAACTAACTAGTAAACGACCAATGCCCTCAAAATGGAACCTATACCGTTATCTGTTATCTCCCCTGTTATAGTGATGCATGGATAGTGCCTATACTGTTCTTCTTCAGTTCCATATGCAGAAGTCATGGACATCATCATACAGCCTCTGCAATGTTTGCATAGAGTTGTACTTAATGGGTACCTAAAGTTTTTAAGAACTTCTGAAATGTTATAGTAACATGTCAGATGTTTTGATCAAGGATTTTAGAGAAAACTCCCACGCTCACTAAAACAGGTAGAAAGTGATTTTTCCTCCTCTTTGCTCTGCTTGGAGCCATACACTGATTCACAGAGTCTGCATGAAGCCAAGTTTAAGGGGTATTCCAGGATTTTTTTTTATTTGACTATGCTACAGGGGCTATAAAGTTAGTGTAGTTCATAATATAATGTCTGTACCTGTGTGTTACGGTTTTCTCACAATTCTGTGATTTTCACCCAATATTTATTTTTATCAGCATACAAAATGACTGTTGTCTCAGATTTTTCCCAGGTTGCAATGTGGCCGAGACCTGACTCACTAGTTAGCTGATGACACGGAGCCTGTCTGCTTCAATGGGTGGAGGGATCGCTTGGTGGGAGAGAGATCAATCTGCAACTAACGCAACAGCTGTAGGCACCCCGAGTGAAAACCACAGGTCTTTTGAAGGGATGCAGCTCATTTATGTTTCAATGGGTGGGGTGGCTGATGTGTGGGAGGGAGGAAAATGGAATTTGTAGTAAAAAAAAAAAGAAAACTGAAACTGGGACAGCTCTCAGCTAAACACTTCTACCAACTCATTTTAGCGTTCGGTGGAGGTCTCAGCACCCGGACCCCCTATGACATGTCTCTATGACATGTTGGAGGTCTTTAAATTTCAGGTTCTCTTTAATAGGGTGACACATGTAAAGACTATGACTTCAACAGGACAGGCATCCTGCTACAAATGATAAATAGTAATAACATTGAAGCTTATAGGGGATGTCAAGCAAAAGAAACATGTTTGGTTTTTAATAGTATATTAAAACTACTTACTAATATAATGTTAATAGCTATCTGGCTTGTAGCTGTGACATTACTTCACATGCAGAGCTCCAGTCCCTGCTCCCCTGTCCCCTCCTTTCTGCTCAGGGTGAGACCATTGATGTGAAGAGGGAAGCTCATATTACTGCTCATTAGATTTTAGGACAGCAGGAAGCTTTTCTCAGTCGCAGTAGTTTCTGTCAGAACAGGCTCACTGCTATCTTATTTAAGAAAAGCTTTCTTAAAATCTAATGAGCAGTAATATGAGCTCTCCCTCTTCACATAAAGGGTCTCACTCTAAGCAGACAGGAGGGGAAGGTGGAGCAGGGACAGAAGCTCTGCATGTGAAGGGACGGTACAGCTACAAGGAAGAGAGCAGAGCTGGAGAGATGGAAAGATCTGTGAACTATGGCTTATAAAATTATATTAGTAAGTGGATTTAATATAGTTGTGACACCATTCACGGGTTGTTTATTTTGCTGGACAACCCATTTTAAACCATCAGTAAATCAGATATGTTATTAAAATGAACAAGTAGCAAATACAATCTTGTATGTAACACTAGTTCTGTGATTGTTAATATTTATTAAAATATTTAAATAACCCGTTTTTTTTTATTTCTTTAATGATTTATTTTGTTAAAAACATTAGTTTTTTTCTTCTTCTTTTAAATACATATATATCTGTTCTTTACAGCTGAGAAAAGAGTTTGGGGATGTATATAGTTTGCAGTACTTCTGGACAAAAGTGGTGGTGCTGAATGGATTTGATGTGATGAAGGAAACGCTGATCAACAGGTCGGAAGACATCGCAGATCGGCCTCGATTTCCTATCTATGAAAACATGGAATATATTGGAGATGCCAGAGGTGCTGTCAGAATAATTTCATAGAAAGTTTATTAAGCTCTTCCAAGACAGGTCAGTGGCTTGGAGTAAAACCCTAAATATATTTTAAAGAAGTGCAGTCTTAAAAGGGCAGTCTTAAAGTGTTACTGTCATGATGGTAGCCTCACATTGTCATGATAGTAGCCTCACACTGTCATGATAGTAGCCTGAGACTTGCTTCAAGACTAACGTGATCAGATGAATTTATTGAAGCCCCATGCTGAAAATCCCTTAGACTTGCATGGGACTTCTGGCAATACATCTAATTTCGTAATTTGGAAGTTTAAACCTATCCTGCCACCAGACCATCATGATAGTAGCACTTTAACGTAGAACATAGATGGACATTTATCAACGGGTTTAGTCAGGTTTTCTTAACTATAATTGTCGCAAAATTGTCACAACTGCGACTATGTGTGTTTTCGTGCGGCAATTTGCATGAAGAACAAGAAAAGCAAGAAAATTCAAACTTGCTTACGTAGTAAATTTTTCAAAATGGATTTGCTTTAGTCGGGTATTTATCAACTGCGACAGTCGCAACTGCGCAAAAAAAGTCGCAACAAGGTTAAAAATGGACAAAATTTACTCCAGCTCAAACATGGAGCAGAAAAAGCTACTACCAAAGTAAAAAAGGAAAAATTGCTTACGTGAAAGAAAATTATCAACAGGCTGAAACCAGTTGATAAATAAGTCACACATAAGCAAAAAAACATGTAAGGAAAAAATTACTTAAAAAAAAGAATACATAAGCAAACATTGATAAATGTCCCTCATAGAGTACACTTTAGTCTCTCAGGTGCACACAGTGTCAGGCTCTGGCCTGACACCCCTTTAACCTTGTACTTTTATAGTATGTTCACATACCAGGCTGAAAATTCCACCTTAAAATTTTGAAGTGGAACCGTGGAAGCCCATCAGTGTGGCAATTCTGATATGTGCTGTTCCCAGAGTAGCAGTGGTCTGCCACCACCCTGCTCTTCTCTCCTGTGGTGCTCCCACTGTATCATAGCTCAAGGACTCCAACTCTCCTCACTCCCGGCTGCTGGACTTGCTTCCAAAATATTGGGTATTAACAAAGCCCCCTAATAGGTGGAGTAGACAGTATGATTGACCAGATTTTAAAGCTGGAGCAATTTTAGACTGCCAATTCTTCCCCATTGTCTGTTATCAGTGTGAGAAGGAGATATCCTTTATCCTTTGTGGGGTGGGGGTCAGCCTGTCAGCGCCCAGACCATATGCCGCACACTGCATCAAACTGGTCTGTATGTCATCCAAGAAGATGAAGCTCAAGAAAGACTGCAGGTTTTTTATGACAAGCAGACTCTGACATCGACAGAGAGAGAGCATGAATAGTAATGAACCCGGACGGGCTCAACGGGAGAGAGATGCTGCCATAAGCTTTGCTAAAAGAACAATGCCCCATTGCTACTTTCTGTGAATTAGCGTATTTAGATTCTCCTTCATATCTCTGCATGCCACATGGAATAGGGTGATTAATACATAATTGGAAAGACAGTCACCCGCACCATAAGTCTGTATATTGAGATTAGTGACGGTGACCCTTAGAGATGTGGTAGCAGCCTTGGGGTGTAGTGTAATTGGGGTGTTGCTTCGGTATATGAGGGGTTAATTTAACCCCTGTTACTCGTGACGCCAGGGTGAGGGTCTCTTCTCTAACACCCCCCCCACAACCACCACAGTCCAGAACCAAGCCCACCCATAGAAGCTTCAAACATCTCAACATCGACACACTCTTACACTCTCTTCTACCATTCTCCACCATTAGTGTTGAGCGTGAATATTCCAATAGCGAATTTATATCGCGAATATCGTCACTTTACGATTTTGCAAATATTTAGAATATAGAGAAAAATATTCGTTCTGACGAATAGTCTTTTTTTTTTTCACAGTACACATCACAATGATGTGTATTGTGTAAATAAAGAGTGATCATTCTTCCCTGCTTCCAGATGTGGTTGAAAGAAGGTGAATATGCGAAAATTCGTGAATATCGGCACTTCCAGAGGACACTGATTCCTCCCTTCTTTTGGCTTGTGGGCCAATGAGAAGGATGCAAATACTGCTGTCAGAGGTTAGCAACATCTCTAGCAACCAATAGGAAAGTAGTTAATTGAAAGATATCGCGCATTTTGCAAATAACACCAGTCACCTCAGCCCTCTACTCAGATTTCCCCCTCCCACACACAACAGACCATGACTTATCAATAGACAGCTTGGCACGCTAATGTGACAAATAGTGATGAGCGTCAGGGGCCATATTCGAATTTTAGATATTTTGCGAATATAAGTAGGAATGTAATAGAATCACTATGTTCGTTCCCTTTTTCTCCCCATGTGAAAATTCGCAACAAAATTTGCATAGTGCGCATGTGCGGTTATATCTTTCACCTAAAAGAAGGGAGGGATCAGCGTCCTCTGGAAGTGCCGATATTCGCAAATATTAGCATATTCGCATGAACAAAATATTCACACTCCACACACAGTAAATAATATTGGAGCCTTCTTTGGACCACAAGCTGGAAGCAGGGAGGGATGATCACTTTTTTTTTTTTTTTACACAGTACAAATCATTGTTGGGATGTTTACTGTGAAGAAAAAAAACCAATATTCGTCATTACGAATATATATTGCTATATTCTAAATATTCGCAAAATCACAAAGTGCCAATATTTGCCGTAAAAATTTGCATTTTGAATATTTGCACTCCACACTAGTGACAAAACAAGTGAGGCAAGCCTCTAGGACTGCAAAGCAGTTCTAGACGAAAACCCACTTCACAAAAGACTGACTTCACAACATACCAAGATGCACTACTCACCTTCAAGTCTACACTCACTTCTCCCAAACAAGACTTCACTACTATCATATCTTTTCAGTCCCACAACTCCAGGTAACTCATAAACGCATCTCTAATCTCAGCATACAACATCACTGCATACTTTAAACACCACAAGATCAATGCCATGAGAGAAAGTGTTAACTTGCACAACCCACAATCCATATTCACACTCGTCCAGTGCTCTTCCCCAATAACTCATTTCTGCACAGTTATTGGAGACAAGCTATCCAAACTGCTTTCCACTTTGCACCTCACCACCTGTACACTTAACCCACTCCTATCCCACTTCATCAACAACTCTTCAATCTATCCCTAAACACCAGCACTTTTCCTTCATCATCTAAACAGACAACTATCACATCCATTCTCCAAAAAAACATTTCTTGGCCCATCCTTTTAATCTAGCTGCAGCCCCATCTCGCACTGCATGCGCAGCGAAATGCGTTGCATGTCTGTCAATAAACTCACTTACCTTTATCACTGTTGATGTCCTGCTCCCGGTTGAATTGAATATTCCTTAGTTTTAAAGTTCTTCTGGTAGATTGTGCAGGAAGGCTGCAGACTGGATCCCTTCCAACACTTACACACAATCCATTGTTGAGCATGTGTTTACACAGCCCAGTCTGGTAAGTGGTTTTAATCATTCCTCTTACCGCTGTATGGTGTTAACCTTCACATTCCAGCGCCTCTCTTTCCCCTTTAGGGAGTTAATCTTGTAATACCTTGGATGAATGGGAAAAAAAGAATGATTTCTGCAAATACATTAAGGCTGTGTTCACACAATACCACAACTAATCACTGCATGCATTTTGCTGTAAATAGGAAAAATCTTTGTTACATAATTAGCATAATTTACCCCGAATTTGGCCATTCATGGCAAAAATTCATGCAGTAATTAGTTGTGGTACTGAAACATGTGAACGCAGTCTTACACAGTGCCTGCAAAAAGAAGCCTTTGCCGACATTATCGAAAAAGAATGTACATCGAAGAGGATATTAACCTGTAAATAATGTACATTTCTCTTACTGGAATAAATCACATTGGTTAACACATAAATAAAAGAAAACAAGAAACAGGAAAAATTGGGAGCCTACTGTCCATTCCAATATGGGTGTGTTTACAATTTTAGTATCATAGAGGAAATAAAAACAATAAAAACATAAACTGTGTACATTTGCCCATAGCAGCCAATAACAGCTCAGATTCCAAATCTTAACAAGCTGACAGGTCTTACGTACCCACTACTATACTCCTGGACACTAGCCACACCTTAAACTGCCGAGCTTCTGACTCAAAAACTGGTCTCAGGGGTAACGTTCCACAGCGAGTGACCTTCTTTGTCATCGTGCCTCTAGCCGAGACCGTCACTTGTGTACCCCTCGTACCTGTAGGTCTTTCCGAGAACAAGGTCTTTCATAACCATCGTGCCTGTAGATGCAACAGGACTTGCATAACCATCATTAATTTATTTATTTTTTGCCGCCACCTATATGTAATAAAACTATTTCCCTGAAAGCATGTCAGTAACAAACACTATGCAGTGCATCCTACTGCAGGTGCGGCAGGTATGAAGGGAATATTCTGTTGCTCTGAAAACGTGTCAGTAACAACAGACTATGCATTGTATCCCTCTGCAGTCGTGGCAGGTATGCTGGGTATACAACCGCCTATGTGTTGTAATGTTGTTCTGCAGACGTGTTAGTAACAACAACTATGCAATGAAGCCCCCTGCAGTCATGGCAGGTTTGAGGGGTATCCAACCGCCTATATGTTGTTGCTCTGAAGACGTGTCAGTAACAACAACTGCGCAGTGTATCCCTCTGCAGACGTAGCAGGTACAAAGGATATGCAACCGCCTGTGCAGCGTGATGCTGTTGCTCTGAAGAGGTGTCAGTAACAACAGATTATGCCGTGTATCCCCCTGCAGTCGTGGCAGGTACAACGGGTATACAACCACCTATGTGTCGTAAATCTTGTCGCTCTGAAGACGTGTCAGTAACAACAACTATGCAATGTATCCCCCTGCAGTTGTGGCAGATATGAAGGGTATAGAACCACCTACATGTTGTGACAACAAGTATGCAATTTATCCCCAGCAGACGTGGTAGGTATGGCGGGTATACAACCACCTACGTAACATGATATTATCTATCTGAAAACGTTTCAGTAACATCAACTACGTAGTGCATCCCCCTGCTAACGTGGTAGGTATGGTGGGAAAAACAACCGCAATACTATGAGAGTATAAGACTGTATAAATGCCATGCACAGTAAAAATGCCCTGAACTCCTGAACCCTAACGCAGGGGCGCATGCTCAGCCCAAAATGCCAAGAGTACACGTGTAGCATGAATGCTATGAATGTATGAACAACAAAAGGATATGAACAGTGTGAATACCATGATCAGATTAACAGTATGACTAGCATTACATGAACAGTATAAATGCCATGAGTGTTTGACCAGTATAGATGCTAAGTGTGTATGAACAGTATAGATGCCACAAGCGTGTGAACAATATAGATGCCATGAGCGTAAGACAGTATGAGTGCTGTGAGCGTATGGTCAGTATAATTGCCATGAGCATAAGGACATTGCAAATGCCACAAGCGCATGGACAGTGAAAATCCCTAAGTGTATAAACACTATGGATACTATGAACATCTGAACTGCATAGTATCAAGAGTGTATGACTCATGTAACTAACATAAATGCATCAACAATATGAATGCCATGAGCGTACAAACAGTATCAATCCCCCGAGCATATGTTCACAAATACCATGAGCTTGTGAACAGCATCAATACTGTGGGCCACTAAACAGCATGAATGCCATGAGCGTATAAGAAGAATAAATGTCATGAGCGAATGAAAGTATAGATGCCATGAGCCTATGAAAAGTATAAACCACCACTAACATGCGAACAGTATATAGGCCACGAGCAATAGATGCCCTGAGAATAAGACAGTATGAGTGCCGTGATCATATGGTCAGTATAACTGCCATGAGCATAAGGACAGTATGAACGCCACAAGCGTATGGACAGTGGCATAGTATGGATACTATGAACATATGAACTGCATAGTATCATAAGCATATGTACCGCATAGTATCATGAGCGTAAGAACCGTGTAACCCACGAGCATATGATTACAAATGCCATGAGTGTGTGAACAGCATAAATACTATGGGCTAATTAACAGTATAAATGCCATGAGTGTATACGAAGAATAAATGCCATGAGCGAATGACAGTATAACTGCCTTGAGCCTATAAAAAGTACAAACCACCACAAGCGCACAAACAGTACAGAGTCCACGAGTGAATGAATAGTATGAATACTATGAGTGTATGAACAGTATGTGTTATGAACGTATGAATAGTATAAAAGGTTTACAAGGTTTAGAACTAAATTACTCTAATGGACCAAATAACTTATCTGATAATGAACATTTTGTATGTTTGTGTTAGGTGTAATAATGGCCCGATATGGAAGCTCATGGAAAGAGAATAGAAGGTTTACACTTTCAACACTTAGAGACTTTGGGATGGACAAGAGATCTCTTGAGGAAAGAGTGACAGAAGAAGCTCAGTGCCTGTGTTCTGCATTTAAAGCCCAGAAAGGTGGGTGTCAGATGTTTGTGTAAAGACTTGTTGTATAGATAAAAATACTTTTAACTCAATTCAAATCTAGCCACCTAGCTGCTATTAAGACAATGCTGTCCCTGAGGCTTTTTCATACCTGGTGGGCCTGCTCTAGGATCCAGTACCTATGATTCCAAATCTATCAAATGAACCATTACTGGTGTTCATCTTAGAAGAAACCCTTCAAATTATTTCTATCTACCAAGCATCTGCCCCATATAATACTAAGCCTCCCTTATATTATTATGTACCCATACTGCTCCATATTAAACAAGGCCCTCATATTGCCCCATATACTGCCCCTCCATATAGTAGTAGGCCCTCATCTTGCTCTATGAATTATTATGCCCCACACGGCTTAATATAGTTGTTAGGCCCCCTATCTTATTAGGCCCTCACACTTACACATATAACAGTTAGGCCTATAAAAACAAACAAAAAAATCACTATCCTGTCCATTGGTTCCCGAAAGGCACCTCCTCTCAGAGCTTCCTGTGCAGACATCATCATTCAGAGACAGTGCCCCCACTGGAAGCTACTGTCTGAGTTGACAAATCCCCTGACCGGGCTTCCGCATCCCATCCATCCCCTTGGCAGTGTTGTACCCTGCCTCCATAGTAGATACAATAGCATGAAAATAAATATTAACATTGATTAACATTAACATAAATTATCTAATTCTTTATCTCAATAAGTGATTTTATTAAAACACGTAGAGACATATCGCTACCAGACATGAGCGAATTTGTAAGAATTCTCTTTGCTGACAGGTGACTTTTCTATTATAGACTCATATGTCACGCATAAAATACAGTACCATGGAGGTTGGACTATGTATCTGTAGTAAAGCACTATGGCATCAATTGTTTTACAGTATATTCTTTAAAAATTGTTCCATAATACTAAGTATGCCCACAGGCTAAAGAAACTCAAAGGGGTACTTTGCCCCTAGACACCATATCCCCTATCCTTTCCCCTTCCAAAGGATAGGGGATAACATATCTGATCGAGGGGACCGGCCTCTCGGAACCCCTGAGATCTCAGGTCCGGCACACAGGTAATCCTCTGCACAGAACGTACTCCGCTCCATGCCGGATTACAAGCGACCACAGCTGTCACGCATCCTCCCATAGACATTAATGGAGTGGGGCGTGATGACCATGGCTGCCCGAAGCCAAAGCACAGCTGGCATCCGGGTAGCTGGGCCAGAGATCATGGGATGTCCAGTCACTGGGGCCCCCGCGATCAAACATCTTATCTCCTAACCTTTGTATAGGGGATAAGATGTCTAGGGATGGAGTACCCCATTAAGCAAATTCACTCATCTTAAATCACCTAACAACTAAATCCAATTTGACAGGCAGGAGCAAATCAGTGCAGGTCTACAGAATAAAATCTTCTACAAACTGCCTGAATAAACTTCACACCAAAAAAATGCTGCTTAAAAAAATGCCCTCTCTGTTATGAATTTCATATATCCCTTTTGACTCTCAGCTATAATCAGGTGAAATAAAATACTAGTACAAACATTTTTTCTTGAAAACTCCTTTGGTTGGTTTCACCCATAGCACTTTTTTGGGAAAAATAAACTACGGCATCTGATGCCATTTCTGACCCAAAGCCAGAATTGGATCTAGTAAGATGGAAAAAAAAGTCCTTTTCTATTTTCCATTACTTTTGAATACACTATTAGCTTCTGTATAAAACATTAAAACTACAAAGGTGTTTTATTAAAAGACACTCTGTGTAACCCCCCCCCACCCTATAAAAATCTGCGAACTTATAGTTCCCAGTACTTTTAACAAATAGTCATCAGTATGATATTACAATACTATAAAAACCTTTTTACATAAATGTCATTCAGATATTTATTTATTCATTCATTCACTCATCTGCATTATTATTGAGTTTTCTGCAGATCAATTCAACCCACATTTCCTTATAAACAATGCTGTTGCCAATGTAATCTGCTCCATTGCATTCGGAGATCGGTTTGACTATGATGATGTAAAATTTCGAAGGCTTTTACATCTCCTTGAGGAGGCCTTTAAGGCTGAATTTGGACTCTTGGCCCAGGTACGTTAAGGGTATTCCAGGATTTTTTTAATTTGATTTATGGTGGTCCCATAATTCTTCTGTGATTTTTGCCCCAATGTTTATTTATAACAGCATACAAAATTTGTGTCGTCTCAGGTATTCCCAGGTTGTAGTGCAGCTCGAGACATTACATCACTAGTCAGGTGATCAGAGGGAGCCTGTCTTTGCTTCAATGGGTGGAGTGATTGCTGGGTGAGAGATCATTTTGCAAGAATTTGCAACAGCTGGAGGCACCCTGGTCAGAAAACACTGGTCTATTGCATTGAAGGGAGCACAGGTGTACTTTAATGGGTGGGGTGGCTGATGTGTTGGAAGAAGAAAAATGACCTCACACTTGAACATATGGAACTATGGGATTTGTAGTTTGAGAGAATGAACTCCAACAGGAAATTGCCAATTCACAAAAATATAGCAACAGCATTAATCTCAAACTTTATAGCCATTTAACCCCAAGACAAGCGCAGATCCTTCCTAAGCATGTCCATTACTGTCTGGCAGGTACGTACTAGAATCACCTTATGGTGGATAACCCCTTTAAAAGCTGCATAGCAATATGATACTGATATCCATTCACTGTAAAACAACATGACGTAATCATATATATCATATATTGTTATTACAACTTACAAGAAATAAACAGGTGGTGTTTAGAGGACAGATAATTCTCTTTGTATGTTGTCATTGGATATAATGTATAATGTATTGTATAGTGCATAATGTATATTCTGCCAGCAATGATATGTACTGTGCATATATCCCTTAATAATCCTTCTTTTCATGCACTCTCTCTAGATAACACCCTAATTGTTTTTATAACATCTTTGTACTTTATTTTTATCTACTGTCAGCATTCATGGAGGCTGCTCATTACTTACCAAGTGCCTTATCTGGTGTATGCACTCCATATAATAGTACAAGATGGCATCTCTAAGTGCCTTATGGTGATTTACTAGCATCTATGCAGTGCGCAGATATGAAAGTGTTCTGCTAGAGCAAATCTCAAAAAGAAATAGACAATCCGCATGGCTGCAGTCCACACTGACTAATGTTAGGTGCACATTAACTCTCTACGCCTACTATCAAGCCATAAATCATCTCTATATGCACTGCTCAAAAAAATAAAGGGAACACTAAGATAACACATCCTAGATCTGAATGAATGAACTAATCGTATGAATTACTTTAATCTTTATAGTTGAATGTGCTGACAACAAAATCACACAAAAATTATCAATGGAAATCAAATTTATCAACCCATGGAGGTCTGCATATGGAGTCACACTCACAATCAAAGGGGAAACCCCACTACAGGCTGATCCAACTTTGATGTAATGACCTTAAAACAAGTTACAATGTGGCTCAGTAGTGTGTGTGGCCTCCACGTGCCTGTATGAACTCCCTACAACCCCTGGGCATGCTCCTGAGGAGGTGGCGGATGGTCTCCTGAGGGATGTCCTCCCAGACCTGGACTAAAGCATTCACCAACTCCTGGACAGTCTGTGGTGCAACGTGGCGTTAGTGGATGGAACAAGGCATTATGTCCCAGATGTGCTCAATTGGATTCAGGTCTGGGGAATGGGCGGGCCAGTCCATAATACCAATGCTTTCCTCTTGCAGGGACTGCTGACACACTACAGCCACATGAGGTCTAGCATTGTCTTGCATTAGGAGGAACCCAGGGCCAACCGCACCAGCATATGGTCTCACAAGGGGTCTGAGGATTTCAACTCGGTACCTAATGGCAGTCAGGCTACCTGCGGGCCCCAAAGAAATGCCAGCCCACACGATTACTGACCCACCACCAAACCGGTCATGCTGGAGGATGTTGCTGGCAGCAGAACGTTCTCCACGGCATCTCCAGACTCTGTCACGTCTGTCACATGTGCTCAGTGTGAACCTGCTTTCATCTGTGAAGAGCACAGGGTGCCAGTGGCGAATTTGCCAATCTCGGTGTTCTTGGGAAAATGCCAAACATCCTGCACAGTGTTGGGCTGTAAGCACAACCCCCCACCTGTGGACATCAGGCCCTCATACCACCCTCAAGGAGTCTGTTTCTGACTGTTTGAGTGGACACATGCACATTTGTGGCCTGCTGGAGGTCATTTTGCAGGGCTCTGGCAGTGCTCCTCCTGCTCCTCCTTGCACAAAGGCGGAGGTAGCGATCCTGCTGCTGGGTTGTTGCCCTCCTACGGCCTCCTCCGCATCTCCCTTTGTACTGGCCGGTCTCCTGGTAGCGTCTCCATGCTCTGGACACTATGCTGACAGACACAGCAAACCTTCTTGCCACAGCTCGCATTGATGTGCCATCCTGGATAAGCTGCACAAAAACATCAGCCATAAAGCATAGGAACTGAGAAGTAGTCTGTGGTCACCACATGCAGAACCACTCTTTTACCTATAATTCCCACCTGTTGTCTGTTCCATTTGCACAACAACATGTGAAATTGATTGTCAATCAGTGTTGCTTCCTGAGTGGACAGTGTAAGTGTTCGCTTTATTTTTTTGAGCAGTGTATATACCGTATTTATCGGGGTATACCACGCACCGGCCTATAACACGCACCCTCATTTTACCAAGGATATTTGGGTAAAAAAAGTTTTTTACCAAAATATCCATGGTAAAATGAGGGTGCGTGTGTGCGCGTGTATACCCCGATACACCCCCAGGAAAGGCAGGGGGAGAGAGGCCGTCGTTGCCCGCTTCTCTCCCCCTGCCTTTCCTGGGGTCTAGAGCCCTGCTGCCGGCCCTTCTCTCCCCCTGGCTATCGGCGCCGCTGCCCGTTCTGTCCCCCTTACTATCGGTGCCGGCGCCCCACTGCCGGCGCCGATAGCCAGGGGGAGAGAAGTGGCGCCGACAGCCAGGGGGAGAGAAGGGGCAGCGGCACCCATTGCCAATTATAATTATGCCACCGGGGATGGGGGGAGGCAACGGGGCAGCGGCGCCGGCAATGGGTGCCGCTGACCCTTCTCTCCCCCTGGCTATCGGCGCCGGCACCGATAGTCAGGGGGACAGAACGGGCAGCGGCGCCGATAGCTAGGGGGAGAGAAGGGCCGGCAGCAGAGCTATAGACCCCAGGAAAGGCAGGGGGAGAGAATCGGGCAGCGACGGCCTCTCTCCCCCTGCCTTTCCTGGGAGTGTATCGGCGTATAACACGCACATAGACTTCAGGCTAAAATTTTTAGCCTAAAAAGTGCGTGTTATACGCCGATAAATACGGTAAATGTGTACATGTTCCTGCATAACTTCCAAACGACTAAAGATATTTTCATGACTCTTGGTAAACATGTTACTAAAATGCCAACTAAAAACATAGGATAGGTAAATTAACCTTTACCCACCTCCATTTGTGAATGTAGTTTTTTTTTTTTTTTCAGAATCCCATACAAGTCTATGGGAAATATGTGTTACCGCATAACTTCCAAACAGCTGGAGATATTTCGATAATACTTGGTCACGTTATTTATAAGTCCACTAAAAATATAGGATAGTTAATTTAACCCTAACCTACCCTCATTTGCGAGGGTCAGGGTTTTTGTTTAAAGTCCCGTGCAAGTCTATGGGAAATGTAAGTTCCAGCATAACTTCCGTACGGCTGGAGATATTTCGATAATACTTAGTACACATATTACTTGTATGTCAAATAAAAATATTAGATAGTTAAATTAACCCTAACCTATTCCCTTACGTAAAGGATGGGGTTTTTGTTTCAAGTCCCATACAAGTATATGGGACTTCCAGTACCTTACTACACAGCTCCGCTCTGCATCTCCTGGTGAGTGCGTGGGTCCCGCTTGAAAGCCACACCCTCCCCACATGCCACTCCCATTGCACAAAGTCATGCCCACCACTTAAGCCACACCCCTTTTCTGCCCTTTTGTGCATCTGTCTGGCTGGCAAATCACACCCGCTCCCACAAAGCCATGCCCCCTTTTATTTTCGGCTTACAATATCTTCATCACAACTCAGCTCCATCTGAGGACGGGATATGAGTATGGCATATGAGGATGATACATGAGGACAGGATATGGGGACAGGATATAATGACAGGATGAAAGCTTGGGATATGAGTACGGCATATGAGGATGATACATGAGGACAGGATATGAGGATGGGATATAAGGACAGGATATGAGGTCAATATATGAGGTCAGGATATGAGGTTGGGATAAAAGGACGGATAAGAGGTTGGGATATGAGGTCGGGACATGAGGATGGGATGTGAGGTGGGGATGTGAAGTCGGGATGTGAGGACAAGATATGAGGTGGGAATATGAGGACGAGATATGAGGTTGGGATGTGAGGACGGTATATGAGGAGGAAAACTTCCTCCTTTGTTGCTTTTCCTCCCCCCACAAGGATTTGGTAGCAAAAAACGGGAAACGCCGGGTACTCGGCTAGTCCATAAATGAAGAATACTGTTTAAAATCAAACAAGTGTTGGCACCTTCTGGGGATCTAACACATACTGATTCAGACTAGAGATAAGCAAACAGTTTTTTTTCACGAAAAAAATTTGACCCAAAATTTTCAAAATGTTTGGAATTCTATGAATCTGCGCATTTTTAGATTTTTTTCTGGGAGAAATGCTCCCAGTGGTGGCTGCAGTAGACATACATTACAGCACATGGCAATTCTGCTGATGATAAATCACCCAATCTCAGGTATTGGCCAGCTGGAATAATGCTTTGCAGTCACATTTATCTTTCTTTCATCCAATCATGAGGGACAATAAGGGTGAGTGAAAGCCTCTCATTAATGACATACCGTCATGGAAAATGTATAAGAATAGAAGCTATTTTCAGACAAAGAGAGGTTGAGAGCTCTTAGACATCGTACAGGTATCAACATAACAGTTTTATCTCCCTAAGAAGTCATAAGGGACTGAATAGATTTGTCCTTATTTATAAATGTATATTTAAGAATTCATTGTAATATCATGCAATTCTTGATTTTGCTTTTTAGATCCTAAATGAAATTCCTGTTCTAGTGAACGTCCCCTGGCTCCTCAATCGTGTGATGCAGCCAGGGCGTGAAGTTCTTGAATTAGTAAAGGAAATAGTTTCAGAGCATCAGAAGACTTGGAATCCAAACAACATTCGTGATTTTATTGATGCCTACCTGGTGGAGATGGAAAAAGTAAGAAGCCTTTTATATTCTTATATCATAAGGTATGGACATGCAGAAAGTGTTAAAAATTGTGCTCTGAAATCAAAAATAATATATGAAGGACGTGTATCATGGCACGAGTGCTATGATATTGTAATGTGGTACTCAAGGGGAGGATATGAGTGGTAGTCAGGCTTAGCTGGGGAAAGTAGTTTCTTGGTATATATGGTAATGTTAGGTAGCAGGGTGGTCTGCCTAACCTGATAGTTCTTTTGTCAAATATGTTTTACCCATAATGTCAAGTGAAGAAATAAGAAATCTAAAGACTTTTGTAGCTTGCAAACAGTGTAAAACTTTACTGAATGTTCTATGCAAATCCGTCCAAAATACAGTCTCTGTGTCACAGAGATGTAGGTAACAGGTATTAAGCAGACGAGTGAAAATGTGGTCATTATCATATTAGCAGTTGCTGCAATAGCAAATATACTTCCTAAAAAGTCTATAGTGGTCTGATAGCAGCCAGTACTCGCCGGATATGAGGCAAGCTCAGCTCCTAAGCACACTTCATATTCCCTGACTACATCTGCACCGTATATATATATATAGATATAGAGAGGAAAAAAGGAAGCAGCTGCAGCACACCGGAGTATCCAAAATTGGAAAAAGGTGTTTTATTCCAGCGGGTGAAGGAAGTGACCAATAGTATGGTGGATCCCTTAGTCACGGGACCCGGCCTCCCAAGTCTTGCGTGATCCACTCCGGTCACATGACCGGGGCCACCGTGTACAAGGGATCCCCCCTTAGTGATGATATAGACGGCGGGCTCGGAGTGTCAAGCGGGCATACGTCATCAGGACACGTGATCGGGACCGCCGGACCCTGGTGTAATAGAGATGGTGCTAGTTTCTGCGCGCAAGCGCAGAGTTGTAAAATGAAGGGGGCGAACCCTTGTACACGGTGGCCCCGGTCACATGACCAGAGTGGATCACGCGAGACTTGGGAGGTCAGGTCCCGTGACTAAGGGATCCACCATACTATCGGTCACTTCCTTCACCCGCCCACATACACGGAAGTAATGCTCTCTCTTTATACTACAGGAGCCCGACATGGCGTGGGCTTTGTTTACTATATATATATATAGAAATAGCCATAGACTGGGAATTGCACTTAAAAAGTTCTTTATCTCCAAATTCATCCATGTACAAAACAGTAAAGAGATATACAGAACATAATCACCCGGTGCTCAATAGACTGCTCAGAGATAATTCCACTCGCTGTCTTCAGAACCTTCCATCCCAGACTTGCTGCTTGCTGGACGGTGTGTTCCTGGCCATGTGGACGCTAATTCTGAGGGGGGGTGAAAATGCTCGCTGGCATGCGAGCTGCTGGACGTTTCAGGAGTCTCCTCCCTTTCTCAACATGTCCCTTTCTCAACTAACACAGGCTGGCCAGCCCTGACGCCGTGGTTCTTCCCCGCCCTGTAAATTAATTATGCATTATTATCAGCTGCTATAATTATGTATATTTGTTGATTTTAATAATTTTGTACTGCAAAGGGACATTTTATCCACCTATGTAACACATTGTCACTTTGTAACACTGTTAAGATTTGTTCTATTTTCACTATGAAATGTAATATATCTTTTAGATTCTATATATTTGTATTAATTACTTTGTAATTGAATTGATGCTTGTATCACATGTTTATGTCTATTTAAACAACTGTTATTGACTTGCACTATGGCTTGAGAAAGGTGGTGTGAGACCACAGAAACGTTGTCTTATGTTTTAGCTGGAATAAAACATATTTTTTTTTAATTTTGGATACTTCGGTGTGCTGCAGCTGCTTCCATTTTTCCTCTGCGCATTTTGGACCCAGGACTGGGGTCCCTGAGTTTTCCTGCACCCACAGATTAGTTTTGCTTGAGAGTGCTGCTTCACTTCTTTATATATATATATATATATATATATATACATATACTGTTTTTGGTATGGTATTTTTTTAACTGGTGCAAGAAAGTTAAAAAGATTTTTAAATTACTTACGGTAATCCTTCCAATACTTATCAACTGCTATATGCTCCACAGGAAGTTCTTTTCTTTTTGAATTTATTTTCTGTCTGAACCAGTGCTCTCTGCTGACACCTCTGTCCTGTCATGAACTGTGCAGAGAAGGAGGAAATTCCCATAGCAAACCTATCCTGCTCTTGACAGTTCCTGACCCGGACAGAGGTGTCAGCAGAGAGCACTGTGGTCAGACAGAAAAGAAATTCAAAAGTAAAGGAACTTCCTCTGGAGCATACACCAGCTAAGTACTGGAAGGATCAAGATTTTTAAATATAAGTAACTTACAAATCTGTTTAACTTTCTGGCACCAGTGGATAAAAAAAAAATGTTTTCCACCAGAGTACCCCTTTAAAGGATTTATTATCTGCATGAAATTAATTATACTTCCGAAATAACAGGGAGATGGAAGGAGAGTGTTGGGAGAAATCTTTTTTCTCCTTCTCCCAGATAACCTCCTGTACATTCTCCTGCTATATTTAGTACCACATTTCTAATGCTCATTTCTCCTAGGTGAAGGACGATAGTTCCAGTAATATTAATGAGAGAAACCTGCTTGTGACAACATTTGATCTCTTTAGTGCTGGGACAGAAACTACAAGTACCACCCTGAGGTGGGCTCTGTTGTATATGATCCTCTACCCAGATGTCCAATGTGAGTAACAACACATTACATTTTACATTTATAAACTTTGAATACTTTGCCACTTAAAAGTCAGGCCAAAGTTATTTTGAATAAGCCAGAGAAGAATAATAATTTAAATATGGTAATTTAAAGGTTATAGACACCTTTACACAGATTATTTTATATTATTGTCATTTGTCTTCCTGAATAAAAAACTTTAAGGGAGTCTACCTCCAGTTTGGACGATATTAACCCCTTAAGGACCAATACAAATAAACCTGTACGCCCCTGAAAGACCAGGCCTGTTTTTTCAAATCGGGGATGTCTGTCTTTATTAGAGAATAACTCTGGTAACGTTTTGCCAATCACGATAATTCTGACATTGTTTTTTTGTCACAAGTTGTCCTTCATGTACATAGTAAAAGTAAGCCGATATCATTTGTAGTTTTTTTTTATAATGCAAAAAATCATGACATTTTTACAAAAAATTAAGATTTTTTGCTATTTTAACACTAATAGGTTGCATATATTTATACATACTGACCAAATAGTTTATGAAACTTATACTTTCAGATGTCTACTTTATTTTGACGTCATTTTTTTTGTTTTTAATTAACATTTTAAATTAGTAGCCTAACATTAGAAGCCTAACAATTTCACTTGAAATTTAGAAAATTTTGAAAATTTGAAAAGTACATATTTTTTTGTGTGCTATGCAAGGTTTGCAGAAATTAAAAGGTAGTAGAACATAGGAACACCCCCCCAAATGACCCCATTTTAAAAACTAGACCCCTTAAGGTATTCGCTAGGGGGTACAGTGAGTATTTTAACACCATAGTTTTTTGGCAGGAATTATTACAAAGTCAGTGTTAAAAATTCGAAATTTGCAATTTTTCACAAATGCATCATTTGGGGGGCATATTTTTTGTACATCACTTCTGATATTGAAAGAAATGCACCCTATATTTTATTTAGCTGCTTGTCCCATGTTCGGAAATACCCCCGCTTTAACCATATATGGTTCCTTGGCCGCGTGGTAGGACTCAGAAGGAGAGGAGCGCCATTTGGCTTTCAGGGCAGAACAGTACCCTCACCCCCACAAGTGACCCCATTTATATACCGCACCCCTACAAGTTATTGGCTGGACCAGGGACCTCTCTGATTAGTCCTTGGTCGGCTGGCAGTATAACGCTTCTGTCTGTGACAGTTAAGGCTCCTGATGGCTATATCCGCCATGTTGTGGGAATAAGCACCCGCTCATGGCGAATATATCCATCACTGTTGCGGCTGGGTAGCTCAGTGTGTCCGCTCATGACTGCTGGCGGGAAATTCGCCGCTATGAGTGGACACACAAAGCTACCCAGCCGCAGCAGGGAGCTCATTACCGTGACTGCTGCATAATGTGTAGGATCACATGGTGGACATCCGCAACATATTACATGCTGCGGATGTCCGCCAATGCGATCCTACACATTATGCATTTTTTTTAATTAGATTCATTTAATAAATGTATTTTTAATATATATATATATATATATATATATATATATATATATATATATATATTTATTTATTTTTTACACTTTTATTACATTTTTATTTATTTTTACACTTTTATTTATTTATTTATTTTTACACATTTTAATGCTTTCGGATACTTAGTATTCCAAAGCATTGCAGTTATATGCTGCCTGCCAGTTTTCACTAGCAGGCAGCATATTAGGACGTGCCTCTGGCACGTCCTTTCAGGCAATACCCAGGGCAGACCTGGGGGTCTTTGTAGGACCCCCGGCTGCCCAGGTATGCAGCAGCACCCCGCGATCGCGCTGCGGGGTGCTGCAGAGGAGACAGAGGGAGCCCCCTCCCTCTGTCAGAACTCCTTACAGCGCGTGGTCACTTCTGACCGTGGCTGTAAGGGTTAAACTGCCGGGAGTGAAGTGAACTTCACTCCCGGCAGTGCGGCAGGTCCCGGCCAGCCGCGGACGCACACAGCACCCCGCGATCGCGATGCGGGGTGCTGCAGGAGTGACAGAGGGAGCTCCCTCCCTCTGTCATAACACTTACAGCCCGCGGTCACTTCCGACCGCGGCTGTAAGGGTTAAAACTGCCGGGACCGAAGTTTACTTGGGTCCTGGCAGTGCAGCAGGGTCCCGGCTGTGTGATACAGCCGAGTCCCTGCCGCGATCTCGTGGGTGCACTGGGCAGCACCCACGAGAATAATGGACGAGTATAGACGTCCAGGTGCGGGAACGGCCACCAACCTGGACGTCTATACTCGTCCGTGGTCGTTATCGGGTTAAAGGAGTACTCCAGTGAAAAAATTGGTGCCAAAAAGTTTAACAGATTTGTAAATGACTTCTATTAAAACATCTTAACCCTTCCAGTACTTATCAGCTGCTGATATGGACAGAGGTGTCAGCAAAGAGCACTGTGGTCAGACAGAAAATACATTTAAAAAGAAAATAACTTCCCGTGGAGCATACAGCAGCTGTTAAGTACTGGAAGGGTTAATATTTGTTTTAATATAACCTTTCCAGTACTTATCAGCTGTTATATACTACAGAAAAAGTTATTTTCTTTTTGAATTTCTTTCCAGTCTGACTCCAGTGCTCTCTGCTGACACCTCTGTCCATTTCAGGAACTATCCAGAGTAGGAGCAAATCCCCATAGCAAACCTCTCCTGCTCTGGACAGTTCCTGACATGGGCAGAGGTGTCAGCAGAGAGCACTGTGGACAGACAGAAATTATATTTAACCCCTTAAGGACGCAGGACGTAAATGTACGTCCTGGTGAAGTGGTACTTAACGCACCAGGACGTACATTTACGTCCTGTGCATAACAGCGGGCATCAGAGCGATGCCCGTGTCATGCGCGGCTGATCCCGGCTGCTGATCGCAGCCAGGGACCCGCCGGCAATGGCCGCCGCCCGCGATCTCGCGGGCGTCCGCCATTAACCCCTCAGGTGCTGGGATCAATACAGATCCCGGCATCTGCGGCAGTGCGCGATTTGAATGAATGATCGGATCGCCCGCAGCGCTGCTGCGGGGATCCGATCATTCATAACGCCGCACGGAGGTCCCCTCTCCTTCCTCCGTCCGGCTCCCGGCGTCTCCTGCTCTGGTCTGTGATCGAGCAGACCAGAGCAGAAGATGACCGATAATACTGATCTGTTCTATGACCTATACATAGAACAGATCAGTATTAGCAATCATGGTATTGCTATGAATAGTCCCCTATGGGGACTATTCAAGTGTAAAAAAAAATGTAAAAAAATGTAAAAGTAAAAAAAAAGTGAAAAATCCTCTCCCCCAATAAAAAAGTAAAACGTCCGTTTTTTCCTATTTTACCCCCAAAAAGCGTAAAAAACATTTTTTATAGACATATTTGGTATCGCCGCGTGCGTAAATGTCCGAAATATTAAAATAAAATGTTAATGATCCCGTACGGTGAACGGCGTGAACGGAAAAAAAAAAAGTCCAAAATTCCTACTTTTTTAATACATTTTATTAAAAAAAATTATAAAAATGTATTAAAAGTTTTTTATATGTAAATGTAGTATCGAAAAAAAGTACAGATCATGGCGCAAAAAATGAGCCCCCATACCGCCGCTTATACGGAAAAATAAAAAAGTTAGAGGTCATCAAAATAAAGGGATTATAAACGTACTAATTTGGTTAAAAAGTTTGTGATTTTTTTTAAGAGCAACAATAATATAAAAGTATATAATAATGGGTATCATTTTAATCTTATTGACCCTCAGAATAAATAACACATGTCATTTTTACCATAAATTGTACGACGTGAAAACGAAACCTTCCAAAATTAGCAAAATTGCGTTTTTCGTTTAAATTTCCCCACAAAAATAGTGTTTTTTGGTTGCGCCATACATTTTATGATATAATGAGTGATGTCATTACAAAGGACAACTGGTCACGCAAGAAACAAGCCCTCATACTAGTCTGTGGATGAAAATATAAAAGAGTTATGATTTTGAGAAGGCGAGGAGGAAAAAATGAAAACGTAAAAATTAAATCCTTAAGGCCAAAATGGGCTGAGTCCTTAAGGGGTTAAAGGAGTACTCCGGTGGAAAACTTTTTTTTTTATCAACTGGTGCTAGAAAGTTAAACATATTTGTAAATGACTTCTATTAGAAAATCTTAATCCTTTCAGTACTTATTAGCTGCTGAATACTACAGTGGAAATTGCTACAGATCAGCTCTCTGCTGACATCATGACCACAGTGCTCTCTGCTGACATCTCTGTCCATTTTAAGAACTGTCCAGAGTAGGAGAAAATCCCCATAGAAAATATATGCTGCTCTGGACAGTTCCTAAAATGGACAGAGATGTCAGCAGAGAGCACTGTGGTCATGATGTCAGCAGAGAGCACTGTGTTTCAAAAAGAAAATAATGTCCTCTGTACTGTAGTATTCAGCAGCTAATAAGTACCCGAAGGATTAACATTTTTTGATAGAAGTAATTTACAAGTCTGTTTAACTTTTTGGCACCAGTTGATTAAAAAAAATAAAGTTTTCCACCAGAGTACCCATTTAAAAAGAAAAAACTTCCTCTGGAAAATACAGAAGCTGATAAGTACTGGAAGGATTAAGATTTCTAAATAGAAGTAATTTACAAATCTGTTTAAATTTCTGGCAGCAGTTGATTTTAAAAAATAATTGTTTTTCACTGGAGTACCCATTTAAACCACTGAGCATTAATGTGTACCGAACCCTGCCTTTAGTATCTTGATTCGCTGCATTGTTCTCTGGAAATACATATTTGTATTCAATATACAAATGAGCCTTTATAGCAATGCCTGATGATGAAGGCTGAGCCACCCCTCATCTATGACATAATGAAGAGGCTGATGTAAAAGCTACACTTGCGCAGTAACATGACACAACTGAAGATTTTGCACTGGCTCAGTCTAAGCGCCGGCTAGAGGAGGAGATTGGAAGGGTCCTAGTGGCCATACTGTTGCACCTAGTGGCAAAGTAAAAAACACACACAAAAAAACAACAGATTTGATCAGTGGTATACAACTACTAAACCTCAAACATGAAAAAAAAAAAAAAAAAAAATTTGGTTATGACCTTCCCCTAAAACTATATATTTTTTTCCACCAGTAATAAAATTAATGGAATTTCCTATGGTGCAGGAATGTATATATATCAATGACTACGTTCCCAACTGAAATAGTACAAATTAAATGTATCTTCAGTATGTTTGTTGTAACACACTGCTGGGATCACTCTAAAGAACACTTTAAAGTGTACCTGTCGTTTGCAAAACCTTTTTACATAATGTAGATAATAACATAGAAGGTATATTTGTAATATACATTTGTTAAAATTTTTTTTATTTTGGGTGAAAAAATGCTATTCCTGCAGCTATTGCTTGTGTCTCTCTGTGCAGAGGCAAAATACATGAAGTAAGGCAGGACAAGAAGGGCTCTCTACAGGCTCCTGGCTTGTCAATCAGCCTGCTGTGTAAGCCGGGGACATGTCATAGAGCCTCTGTGCACAGAGCCCTGCTTGTCCTCAATGTACAGAGCCCTGCTTGTCTTCAGTGTAGAGAGCCCTGCTTGTCCTCAGTGTACAGAGCCCTGCTTATCCTCTGGTTTAGGCAGCAGGGTCCCTCACAGTAGGTGTAGGCAGCAGTGTTTTTCCTCCTCCCCCTCAGTAGGTTTAGACAGCAGAGTTTTCCCCCCCTCCCCCCCCAGTAGGTGCAGTAGGTGTAGGCAGCAGAGATCCCCCCCCCCCCAGTAGGTGTAGGCAGCAGAGCTCCCCCTCCCCAATAGGTGTAGGCAGCAAAGTTCCCAATCCCCCCAGTAGGTGTAGGCAGCAGAGTTCCCCCCAGTAGATCAAGGCAGCAGAGTCCCCCCCCCCCCCAAGTAGGTGTAGGCAGCAGAGTTTTGGAATGGGGGGGATAAGATGTCAATGGCTGGAATGCCCCTTTAACTTTGTTTGAAATATTAAAATGTAATTCTTGTTTGAAGTCCGAGAGCATAAAATAGTTATCAGGTTACCAATGTAGCAGATGTACTGCATAAATTGAATGAGTGTGACAGTTAATTCTACTACATCTGCATGATCGGCAATGAGTTTGGCTAATTCCCAAAAAAATTTAATCTACAAAAGAAAAAATCAGTTAAATAGAAAATATCTATGTAAATGTAGGAATGTCTTCACGTCTTATTATGTCTCTATATATAGTACACTTGCAGTAAAGTATTGTATGTATAAGCATTTATGTAGTAATGAATAGTGTCATTCAGCCAAAGTACAAAAAGAAATTGATGAAGTAATTGGAAGAGAGCGGACACCGACAATGGGGGATGTGCTACAAATGCCATATACTTATGCTGTGATCCATGAAGTACAACGATGTGGAGATATTGCTCCCTTGGGTTTGCCTCATATGACTTACAGAGACATAGAAGTAAAAGGTTACATTATACCAAAGGTAAAAACTATGGAATTTGTCTTGTATTATCATACCTCTAAGGGGAAATCTGATGTCCACACGGATGACTTTGTCATTTTTTACATTATTTCTATTAACAGGATGAACAATAAACCATTCTGCTAATAAAAATATGGGAAATACTTGTCCTTCCCCAATGTACAAAATTTGTACTACAATGATAAAGGTTAAAGGGGTATTCCAGGCAAAACCTTTTTTATATATATATATATATATCTCAACTGGCTCCGGAAAGTTAAACAGATTTGTAAATTACTTCCAATAGTTATTAGCTCCTGAAGTTTTCTGTCTAACTGCACAATGATGATGTCACGTCCCGGGAGCTGTGCATGATGGGAGAATATCCCCATAGGAACTGCACAGCTCTTATGAGTCATCAGAGAGCAGTTAGACAGAAAACAACAATTCAACTTCAGAAGCTAATAACTATTGGAAGGATTAAGATGTTTTAATAGAAGTAATTTACAAATCTGTTTAACTTTACAGAGCCAGTTGATATATATAAAAAAGTTTTGGCCTGGAATACCCCTTTAAATAATAGTCCAGTAGTTATACATACAAATGTTGTATGTGTCTGTTAACAGCCGCTGTAACTATTAACTATAGAAAATCCTGCCCATGCCACCGAGCCCTAGAAAAATATGAAATGCCATTCAGTAAACTTCTACAGCTTTACATCGGGAACCGGTTAGTTTTTCTATTTTGTTTTATGGTCACAATTGTTCTTTATAGTTTTATTTTTTATTCTTTATTTTTTAAAGGGCACGACTGTCATCACCAACCTGTCCTCTGTGCTCAAGGATCAGCGAGTATGGGAGAAACCTTTCCAGTTTTACCCAAAGCACTTCCTGGATGAGAACGGAAAGTTTGTAAAACGAGAAGCATTTATGCCATTTTCTGCAGGTGAGCCTGAAAAGTCTTATTGCTGTTAACTATCATACTTTATACACAAGGGGTCATGAACTCATTTGGGCAATGAATGCAGGGGTGTCGTTTAAAAAAATTTAGTCTTTTAGGGGGTGATTCTTACGTTTCTTCATCATAATGCCTCTGCAAACGTGAAATTGTGCCTGCAAAATAACCTAAGAAAAAGGTTTTGTCTAAATTCATGAGATTCTCCATCCTGTGTGTAAGGTAGCACACAAGGGTGACATATGAAACATTTCGAAAAGCTGAAGAATTCGGATAATACATGTTGAATACAATTATTCTGTTAATACTTACTGCTATGTTACAGAAAAAATGAATTAAAATAAAACATTTGCAAAAAAATTACAATTTTAAAATGTTACCTTAGCTTTGCTTTAATTTTAATTTAAGAGTTAATACACGCAAACGGTTCAGTTGTTAAAATAGGGTGATTTCTGTGGGTTTCTAGCATACAGGCCTCTCAAACACACTTCAATGGTCCCTAAAACATCTGATTTTGATGTCTTCAGGACATAGGGCGTATGGATACGCCCTGCATTCCGAGTCCATAAGGACCGAGGGCGTATCCACCGCTAGCCGTTCAGCAGGCATATCGCCCAGGGGGGTCATCATGGCCCCCCATGTCGGCGATCGCAGCACATCGCTTATCAATTCAGATGAGCGATGTGCTGCGATTCCATTCCCCGCCGCTCACCGGGCGGGGATCGGAGCCAGATGTCTGCTGATTTCAATCAGCAGACATCCCGGCAGTGTGTCGGAGGAGGGCCGGAGGACCTCCTATACCGGCGATCGCTGCAGGACGCCGGTAACTACTTACCTGCGTTCTCCAGCGGTTCCGCGTCATCATGGTCATGTGTGACCCTGTGACCCGGATATAGATAGTGACTGGTGGTGTAGTATACACCACCAATCACCATCCGTGCTGTACTGGGGGCTGGCATTGTGGCCACCCCCCTCAGTACAGTTGTGATTGGGTGGTCAAAGTGGCCACACCAATCAAATAGTAATGGGAGGGGATGGTGGGGGCTAGGAGCATGTTGCTCTGTTCTGCCCGCCATTTCACAGAGATCTGGCGAGCAGGACAGAGCCCCGTGCTGCCCACCATCCCCTCACTGTAAAAAAAAGTGCCCCTTGCCCCCTTTCTGTGGCTCCTTGTCTGTAGGGTTAAAAAAAAAAAGTTTTTCGCCGTACCTCAGTGGGTGTCCGTGGGTCTGTAGCACCTTTAGCTGCGTGACCCCGGCCCTGCTGGGTCGCTGCGGTCTGCCGACAGCCGTTTTTTTGGGGTGCGGGTCTTTTTTTTTTTTCCCCTAAGCGTATGTGCGGACCCTCTTAGTTATAAAAGAGCGGTCCGCCACCATTTTTTAAAGCCCACCCGCTGCTGATCAGTCCCATAGTACTGATCAGCGTTTTTTTTTGTAATGCCGGCGCTTTTTTTCGGGTTTTCTAGCGCTTTTTTGCACCCATAGGCGGTCCGTGACACCAGTAGCAGGCGTGTACTGTGTGGCCGGACCTTACCTGTGTGTGCGTTGTGCCTCACCGCTGTCAGTGATTTATCACTGATCAGCGTTTTTTTTTGTGGTAAAGACACTTTTTTCGGTTAACGCATATTTTTTTTTGCACCCATAGGCGGTCCGTGCCACCAGTAGCAGGCTTGTACTGTGTGGACGGACCGTACCTGTGTGTGCAGCCTGTCCCACTGCTGTCAGTGATTTATCACTGATCAGCGTTTTTTTTGGGGGGTTCAGACGGGTGCATTTTTTTGGGGTTAAGCGTTTTTTTTATTTTATTTTTTGGTTTTTTTGTGTGGGGGTCTGTGTACAAGCCACCAGCCACTGTTCTGGGCTGAGTGGCCGGACCCCCCACTGACTTCTGCGCCCCCTGCCGCCACAAGCGCTAATCAGTGCGCACACCACTGATTAGATAAACGCTTTTTTTTTGGCGCAGGGCTATTTTGCGCTAGAAGTCCCTTTTTTTTTTAAAGTCCCCTTTTTATTTTTTTTCTGTTAGGGCGGGTTAGTTTAGTTAGGTTAGGGCGGGTTAGGGAGGTAGTATCGCACCACACCACACACAGCACATATACCAATAAAGTCCCCCCCCCCCACACATACACACACACACGTATCCCCATTAGAGTAGGGAAATGGCCTGCAGAGCGTTTTTGGCGGAGGAGGCATATGCCATAATTGCCTCCGACACCGAGAGCGGCTCAGAGGACGATGAAGACCCCACTTTCCTTATTTCATCGTCCTCCTCATCATCTAGTTCTGAGACGCCGCCGTGTGGTGCCGCAAACCTCCTCTGTCCTTGACCCTGTGCCCCATGCTAGTATGAGTCCCCCTGGCGCTCATACTATTGAAGCCCCCCTGCCAAGGTCACTGGTACCCCGTACTGGAGAACTTGTCTGGGCTGAGCCAGCGGACCACGAGCATGTGATTCCTGAGTTTGTTGGCGACTCAGGAATCAAGATTAACATTGCCGGGTTCACTGAAAAGGACTTTTTCGGTCATTTTTTCAGTGACGACTTTGTTAATCTAATGGTTACACAGACGAATCTGTATGCCCAACAGTTCGTCGCCGCTAACCCGGGCTCACTTTTAGCTAGACCCGGCGGCTGGACTCCAGTCGATGCAGCCGAAATGAGGACCTTTTGGGGCCTTGCGCTGCATATGGGTCTAGTTAAAAAAAAACAGTGTTAGGCAATATTGGAGTGGGGACGTCTTTTACCAGACACCCCTCTACAGTATGGCCATGGCACGTTCCCGCTTCGAGACCATTCGGAGATGTTTGCATTATGCTGATAATGCGGCATGTCCCCCCCGAACTGATCCCGCGTATGACCGCCTGTAGAAAATCAGGCCGGTCATCAATCACTTCGGGGCCAGATTTTGGGAGGCCTATGTCCCTGGAAGGGAGGTCGCTATTGATAAGTCTCTCATCAGCTTTAAGGGGAGACTCAGCTTCCGGCAATACATCTCTACCAAGCGGGCGCGGTATGGCGTGAAGATGTATAAACTTTGCAAGAGTACCTCCGGGTACACTTGCAAGTTTATGGTGCATGAGGGACGAGATTCCCACATTGAACCCCCAGATTGTTCCCCCACTCTGGGTGTTAGCGGGAAAATTGTTTGGGGCCTTTTGCACCCATTGCTAGATAAAGGTTACCACCTTTACGTGGATAACTTTTATACTAGTATCCCTCTCTTCCCATCTCTCGCTGCCAGAACCACGGTCGCTTGTGGGACAGTCCGGAAGAATCAAAGAGGCCTTCCTTCCTATCCCCTGCAGACTCCTATCCCCCGGGGTGAGTCCCGTGCCTTTTCCCATGAGAACCTGTTGTTGGTCCGGTATAAGGACAAGAGGGATGTCCTTATGCTCACCACTATTCATGGGAATGGCAGCACCCCTGTCCCTGTGCGAGGTACCGTGGGACCGGTCCTCAAGCCCAATTGTATTCTGGACTACAATCGGTATATGGGGGGAGTTGATCTTTCTGATCAAGTCCTCAAGCCATATAATGCCATGCAGAACACAAAGGTATAGTACAAAAAAGTTGCGGTCTACATGGTACAGGTTGCCATGTACAACTCTTTTGTACTGTACAAGTACGCTGGCAACACAGGGACATACCTGGAGTTCCAAGAGGAAGTTCTAAAGGCCCTCATCTATGGTTACCGCCAAAGAGCGTGTCAGAGCACCTCTGGAACTTCAGGTCCCCGGCCAACACTTTCCAGGTGTGATCCCCCATACTGGAAAGAAGGGACGATCTCAGAAGAAATGCAGAGTGTGTCGCAAGAGGGGGATTCGGAAGGACACCACCACTCAATGCGACACTTGCCCAGATAATCCGGGCCTCTGCATAGGCCACTTCAGGGAGTATCACACTTCCATGGAGTGCAAAATTTTCCATCCTTTGCCCTAATTTTCATTCCCCAAAATTTGACTCCAATGTACCAGTCCAGCGTACATTGTCTTCCAAATTTTATACCAAACCCCCCTACAAAAAAAAAAAAACCCCCAAAAAAAACAAAACATTTTTCCCAATACCCCCAATATCTTTTTTATTTCTTCCCCCTAAAAAATGGGTCATGGGACACAGAGTCAACAGCATTGGAGGTTTGCAGTTGCCTCAAATGCGCAACGCTCTCTCTCCCCACCTGAGCGGGGTGCGCATTTGAGGTAACAGAATAGGGACGGACCCTCACATCCCCTTCCCAGAATGATGATTCAGAGTATAGGGTTTGGGGCGGGCATCAGTTTTACTTTTGGCTGTACTCTGGGTCATCATTCTGGGAAAATAATTGGCATATCAGTACTAAAATTGCAATTTTCTTTCCCCCCCATAGTACACTTCATCCATTCCTGGAAAATAAATGAAGGGAACACCCGTCTATTCCAAATCTCCACTTCACCCTATACACCTTCCCTAGGGGGTGTAGTTTGTAATAGGTTCACATGTGGGTGCTTCTTTCTTGTATTTTCCTCCGAATGTATGTCACTGTTAGGTCCGTAACAAACATCCGCCTCAAATGCGGAGTTCTCGCTGAGCTCTGTCGTATTTCCAGGCGACAATTCGGAGTCACATGTTAGTTGTTCCCAGAAAGATGAAGCAGAGCATAGGTTGAAAATTGCAATTTTCAAAAGCTATCCTTCATCCATTCCTGGAAAATAAATTTAGGAAACACCCGTGCATTCAAAATGTCCTTAGGGTGGGTACTTTCTGTAATGGTGTCACATGTGGGTGTTTCATTTTTGTATTTTCCTCGGAATGTATGTAACCGTCAGCTATGTAACCGTAACCTATATGCCATAGGCCACAAATACAAACTGACCTCTATGACTTCTGAGCCTTGTTGTGCGCCCGCCCAACACGTTACCCCATATGTGGATGTATTTTCATAGTCAGGGGAAAAAGCCCTCCAAAATTTGAAACCCAATTCCTCATATTACCCCTTGTGAAAATGTTAAAAATTGGGTAACCCCAGCATTTTATTGTAAAAAATAAAATTTTTCAAATTATGGCCCACTTTCATTCATTGAGGGGTGTAGTTTCTAAAATGGTGTCACATGTGTTTATTTTTTTTTTTTTTTTTTTGCTGTTGGGGGCTTTATAAATGCACATGACCCCTGACTTCAATTTCAACAAAATTTTCACTCCTTCTATTCTTAGCATTGCAGTGCGTCCACAGAGCGATTTACATCCACATATGGGGTATTTTTTTTCTCAGACAAAATTGTTCTACAAATTTTGGAGGCCTTTTGCCCTTTTATCCAATGTGAAAATGAAACATTTGGGGTAACACTATCAATATAGTGCAAAAAAAAAATCCAATTTTTCACTTTTATGGCCCACTGTTCAAAAAATCTGAGGTGTGTAAGTACTCACTGTAACACTGTTACGTTCCCCGAGGGGTCTAGTTTCCAAAATGTAATGCCATGTGTTTTTTTTTTTTTCGCTGTCCTGGCACCATAGGGGCTTCCTAAATGCGGCATGCCCCCAGAGCAAAATTTGCTTCCAAAAAGCCAAAATGTGACTCCTTCTCTTCTGAGACCTGTAGTGCACCAGCAGAGCCCTTTTCACCTCCATATGGAGTGTTTTCTCAATCGGGAGAAATTGGGCTTCAAATTTTGGGGGGTATTTTCTGCTTTAACCCTTTGTAAAAATGTAAAATTTTTGGGAAACCAAGCATTTTAGGTAAAATTATTATTATTATTTTTTACATATGCAAAAGTCGTGAAACCCCTGTGAGGTATTAAGATTCACTTTACCCCTTGTTACATTCCAGAAGGGGTCTAGTTTCCAAAATGGTATGCCATGTGTTTTTTTTTTTTTTTGCTGTCCTGGCACCATAGGGGCTTCCTAAATGCAGCATGCCCCGAGAGCAAAATTTGCTTCCAAAAAGCCAAAATGTGACTCCTTCTCTTCTGAGACCTGTAGTGCGCCAGCAGAGCCCTTTTCACCCCCATATGGGATGTTTTCTGAATCGAGAGAAATTGGGCTTCAAATTTTGGGGGGTATTTTCTGCTTTAACCCTTTTTAAAAATGTAAAATTTTGGGGAAATCAAGCATTTTAGGTAAAATTATTATTCTTTTTTTTTACATATGCAAAAGTCGTGAAACCCCTGTGGGGTATTAAGGTTCATTTTACCCCTTGTTACGTTCCCCTAGGGGTCTAGTTTCCAAAATATAATGCCATGTGGTTTTTTTTTTTTGCTGTCCTGCCACGATAGGGGCTTCCTAAATGTGGCATGCCCCCAGAGCAAAATTTGCTTCCAAAACGCCAAATGTGACTACTTCTCTTCTGATACCTGTAGTGCGCCAGCAGAGCACTTTTCACCCCCATATGGGGTGTTTTCTGAATCGGGAGAAATTGGGCTTCAAATTTTGGGGGGTATTTTCTGCTTGAACCCTTTGTAAAAATGTAACATTTTTGAGAAACCAAGCATTTTAGGTAAAAATATATATATTTTTTTTACATATGCAAAAGTCGTGAAACCCCTTTGGTATATTTAGGTTCACTTTACCCCTTGTTACGTTCCCCAAAGGGTCTAGTTTCCAAAATAGTATGCCTTGTGCTTTTTTTTTGCTGTCCTGGCACCATAGGGGCTTCCTAAATGCGGCATGCCCCCAGAGCAAAATTTGCTTCCAAAAAGCCAAATGTGACTCCTTCTCTTCTGAGACCTGTAGTGCACCAGCAGAGCACTTTTCACCCCCATATGGGGTGTTTTCTAAATCGGGAGAAATTTGGCTTCAAATTTTGGGGGGTATTTTCTGCTATTATCTTTTTTAAAAATGGTACATTTAGATTTTTTTTTTTTTACATTTGCAAAAGTCATGAAACCCCTGTGGGGTATTAAGGTTCACTTTACCCCTTGTTACATTCCTCAAGGGGTCTAGTTTCCAAAATAGTATGCGTTGTGTTTTTTTTTTTCTGTTTTGACACCCTAGGGGCTTCCTAAAGGTGACATGCCCCCCAAAAACCATTTCAGAAAAATTTTCTCTCCAAAATCCCCTTGTCGCTCCTTCCCTTCTGAGCCCTCTACTGCGCCTGCCGAAGACTTTACATAGACATATGAGGTATGCGCTTACTCAAGAGAAATTGGGCTACAAATACAAGTAAAAATTTTCTCCTTTTACCCCTTGCAAAAATTCAAAAATTGGGTCTACAAGAACATGCGAGTGTAAAAAATGAAGATTTTGAATTTTCTCCTTCACTTTGCTGCTATTCCTGTGAAACACCTAAAGGGTTAAAACACTGACTGAATGTCATTTTGAATACTTTGGGGGGTGTAGTTTTTATAATGGGGTAATTTGTGGGGTATTTCTAATATGAAGACCCTTCAAATCCACTTCAAACCTGAACTGGTCCCTGAAAAATAGTTTGTGTTTGAAAATTTTGTGGAAAATTGCTGCTGAACTTTGAAGCCCTCTGATGTCTTCCAAAAGTAAAAACTCATCAATTTTATGATACAAACATAAAGTGGACATATTGTATATGTGAATAATAAAAAAAAATTGGAATAACCATTTTCCTTACAAGCAGAGAGCTTCAAAGTTTGAAAAATGCTAAATTTTCAATTTTTTCATGAAATTTTGGGATTTTTCACCAAGAAAGGATGCAAGTTACAACAAAATGTTACCACTATGTTAAAGTATAATATGTCACGAAAAAACATTCTCGGAATCAGAATGATAACTAAAAGCATTCCAGAGTTATTAATGTTTAAAGTGACAGTGGTCAGATGTTTAAAAAACGCTGTTGTATTTATCCCCCGCCGAGCAACGCTTCCTTCCGTACATGCGCATTGAGTTGCACATGTCGGGAGCGCAGCGCTGTCCATGTGCGGCGTGGTGCGCATGCGCACAGCGGTAGTTTATGTAAGTGACTGGGAGCATGTGTTTGTGCATGCGTGCCCGTGTTAGTTGTAAATAAAGGAGCGTGTGTTGCGCTGGGTGACACGGTGGAGACGGGTGTGTTCTCCTGTCAGTGATATCAGACAGAGGGCCCACTCTATGGCTTTGATTGGTCAGGGGGGCGGTGGGAGAACTAGATAGGAATGGTGGTTATATCATGGTATTGGAGGAAATAAGGGCAAGGTGGGGAGGAAGGGGAAGAGGGGGATTAGAGGGAATAGTGGGGAGGGGGAAGGAAAAGTAGAGGGATGGACATAGATGAGTAATGGATGGTTGATGGATTTAGAGGTATCGTAAATCCTTTATATCAAATTGTGAATGATACATTGTTGTGGATGGAATGTGAATGAATAGGGGAGAGGAGTGGAAGATGGTGGTCTGGAGGGGCAAATGGGAATAATGGATGAAATTAAATAAAAGTGCATACACTACTCTCTTGTACATATCTCCAACATGATTCCTTTACTGGTTTCGGATTTACTACGGATCATAAACTAATAATTGTCCGTTCCACCATCCTGTTAAATTTATTTTATTTAATTTCATCCATTATTCCCATTTTCCCCTCCAGACCAACAATATATCATTTACAATTTGATATAAAGGATTTACGATACTTCTAAATCCATCAACCATCCATTACTCCTCTATGTCCATCCCTCTACTTTTCCTTTCCCCCCCTTCCCACTATTCCCTCTAATCCCGCTCTTCCCCTTCCTCCCCACCTTGCCCTTATTTCCGCCAATACCATGACATAACCACCATTCCTATCTAGTTCTCCCACCGCCCCCCCAACCAATGAAAGCCATGGAGTGGGCCCCCTGTCTGATATCACTGACAGAACACACCCGCGCTCCTTTATTTACAACTAACACGGGCACGTATGCGCAAACACATGCTCCCCATCACTTAAATAAACTATAGCTGTGCGCATGCGCTCCCGACATGTGCAACTCAATGCGCATGTAAGGAAGGAAGCATTGCTTGGGGGGGGATAAATACAACAGCACGCTGATCCCTCCACATGCCGCCAGCTACACAGGAATCCTCACACAGGACGCCACAATAGTAAGTGCAACTCCTCGATATTTTTATATCCAATTTTTTACTTGCCTGCCGATATCACTATGGGAGGCTGAAACGATGGTGGTATCCACATATGAGACACATAGTTTCTCCAGATAATATGAAGTATTATACTTATTATGGTCATCTTGGGCGATTCCTTCACTGCCCACATAGCGTACTCTCCTGCCCCTAGAAATATTTCAGCTAATGGTCAAAATGTCATTCCTTTCTACTGACACCGGAACTCCCTGTGTCAGTCTCCTCCCCTTACACTCTATTATATTTTTAACATTTAAATGTAGAAACCTCCATATGGGTTCTTTTGTGTTTAAACAAACAACAAAAAACGTGGTCTCAAATGGCTGGAGGTGCTCAACCCCAAATGCAGTTGTGCATTTATACTGGGGGAGCAGATCCTGCCCTTGTAGTCCGTTGCTAAGGGCGATCCCCAGCATAAAATGCATACAATGGAGGATGCCTGCAGCGGACTAAAAGTGCCACAATGGAATCCTACACCAGATAAACGGTGTGGATGTGTAACAATTAGAATACAATACAGGAATATGGGTGCACTACTGTGGTAGATGTATACAATGACATTGGCTATCCCTCAACACTGATGTTAAAATTGAGACATTCGCCAGTGTATCCTTATATGAAGGACACACCAGAGCCCGCACACCAACGCCAAGGTTTCTCAAGATGGTGCGAGACCTAACGCTAATCCTACCTGTGCTTGATAAGCAAAACAGGGGCCAGTGGGCAATTATGGCAGCATTCGGTCGACTCACAACTTCCTCCCAGATACCCTCCAGCGTGACTGAGCACACATGCAATGGGAGGAGGGAGGCAAGCTGCAAGCCCCACCTGAGTTGGCTAATATGGGTGCCTGGCCTCACAGGTGCTACCTTAATGCTGCCTTGAAGGTATTCAAGGCGCATTAATTTTGGAGTTTACACACCTCCAAGTATAAAATTTAAACAAACAACAAAAAACGTGTTTACCTCACCTGTTTACCTATTGGCATATCGACTATAATTTTCAGTAGCGCTTGGGAGACAGAACCCCCGTATTTTCTGTACTTCCTTCCCTATATATCTCTTTCCGTTACCCAGCCCTGGGTAAAACGGACAAGGGGGTACCAAGCAGCAAACTGTAATAGTCCACCCCACACCAATCCAGAGCTGCGCCATTAAAAAGCTGCAATACTCTTAGAGGTCAGTATGACTGCATAGGTGGGGTGGTCGGTCCTCTATATCTCTCTTCTTTCAACCAAGAAGTAAAAAGGCTACTACGCCAGAGAGCGCCCCACAATTTTCTTCGTTTTTTCCTCCCTCTTTAGGTTTTAAAAATGGGGCTTCCTACTCCGGTGGAAAACAAAAAATTGTAATCACCTGGCGGCAGAAAGTTAAACAGATTTGTAAATTACTTCTACTTAAAAATCGTAATCTTTCCTGCACTTATCAGCTGCTGTATGCTCCAGAGGAAGTTGTGTAGTTATTTTCTGTCTGACCACAGTGATAATGAACTGTTTCCTTGTTGATATGGTGCATAGTGCTTAGCCCAGCATGAAACAACTTTTGACATGTCAATCAGACATCACACACGACTAGTGCATGAGCTTTCAAGTGTGGCTGATTGTACCGATGTTACTATTACTATCCTCACCTAGTGTTAACCAATAGTGTGTGACTTTAGTGTATGATCATTGTCCAGTGAGCGTCACGTGGCACTGGAATTGTAACCTTATCTTCTATTTGGGTTTTTGTTTTTCTACTTATACCTATTAAAGGTTACATTTTAATAAAACAGAATTGTCTATCTTCTTGTGACCACTGAGGTATTGGTCCCTTTGCTCTGCTTTGGTAGAATTGTTGTGTAAATTTAATTAGGTCCTGCCAGTTGTCTAAAGCTCTATTGGGGGAATTAATCAAAACCTGTGCAGAGGAAAAGTTGACCAGTTGCCCATATCAACCAATCAGATTGCTTCTTTTATTTTTCAAAGACCTTGTTAGAAATGAAAGAAGCAATATGATTGGTTACTATGGGCAACTTTTTTTGTAAATTCCCCCATATGTCTTGAATGCTAACTTCATATCCCTGTAATTTATATAGCTCACACAGATTCCACAGTGCTGTAAACTGAAATTGACCCCTATCCCCATTGGGGCTCACAATCTAAATTCACCTATCAGTATGTTTTGAAGTGTGGTCGGAGTAAAGCCACGCAAACATGGGGAGAAGATATAAACTTGTTGCAGATGGTTTCTTGGTGTGATTCGAACCTAGGACCCCGACACTGTACCACAACAGTGCTAACAACTGAGCCACTGTGCTGCCCTTGCATTGCCTTTGAGGTGCAAAATAGAGCCCTAATAACACAAGTTTTTGAATATTCCCCTCAATATGTTTTCTCTTGTAGGTCGGAGGTCTTGCTTGGGAGAACAACTTGCCAGAATGGAACTCTTCCTGTTTTTTACTATGTTATTACAGCAACTTACATTTGAGATACCAAATGACCAACCTCGTCCAAGAGAAGATCCTCTGTATGCGTTAACTTTAAGTCCACATCCCTACAATATTGGCGTTGTACCTAGGGAATAACATTTCAAACATAGGGAGATCTGAACCTGCTGCTTTAGTTCTCTGTAGACATAAAATGGAATGTCATATACCTCATATACAGTATATAATTCTAGAAATCATTGCTGGTTATCAAGAGTTATTTACAGAAGACTCATCATTCTTATAATAAAGTAATAAAGCCTATCTGCAGAATTAAACCTACAGTAAACGTTTATAACCTTATGTAATGAAAAAGTATAATGAGTTATTCAACAATAGGCAATAAATTATAATAACGTGTTTGTTAGCAGCACTGTTTTAAAATACTGTATATGTAGTTATATAGCCATGTTGGGCATGCATGTGGTGTTGCTAAGATATCCATGAGCTCTTGGATCTTGTAATGGATACACAGCAATGCTTCTCTACTTGTCAGAAGAGATTCTGGGCAAGTGCAATGACATTCTTCTCCTCTGACAAGCAGAGATGAAGCTGCACTGGTGCTGTCATGCAACGCACTTAAAATATATTATTTGTTTGTTAGTTATTATTCCTTTTGACTGAGCACTTGAACCCAACTTATTATACAAAATCTTCCTGTTAAGGTCTTATCACTGGTGTACACTAGATTCTGGTGTGCTGAGGACAAGGCTTAGAACAGAATTGAAAACATCTGGTATATATCATCCTCTTAGGCCCAGTTGAGACTACGTTGCTAGAACCGTGCGGACTGCATTGTTGTTCCCATAGATGACAATGCATTTCTGAACAGATCCTCCACCCTTGGGATCTCCAGCATGAATTCTGGCTGGAGATTTTGTGTGGTCAAGCCAGTCTTAGTTTATTTAGAGGGCAGTGTAATGGATAGAGCACAATTTATACAGCCAATTAACTATTTTATTATCAGTTTGGGGGCAAGATGACAGTATTGCTATATGTGACATTTGGTAGAGGAATCGGAAATTAGACTAGACTTGAAAATATTGATAGAGATAGGAAGCATAATTTGACACGGTGCAGCATCCAACTCAGTCTAGATAATGTATACTTCAGAAAAATAAATAAATCTATTTGAAACCTTTTTTATTGTTTATTTGCATTCAGATGACTTAATATACAGTATGTATGGTTGTATTTTATAATATAACACGCATTGTGGAATAACTACTTTAATTAAAGGGGTATTCCGGGCAAAAACATCTTATCCCTATCCAAAGTATAGGGGATAAGATGTCTGATCGCGGGGGGCCTGCCACTGGGACCCCCGCGATCTCCCTGCAGCAGCCCGCATTCTATGCGTAGCTGCATCTGCAGTTTTGGAAACCGCCGGGCTTCCGAGATGGGGATGTGATGTCACGCCACGCCCCCTCCATTAATTTCATTCAATTAATCGTCCCCGCCCGGAGGCTTCCGAAACTGCAGATGCAGCTACGCATAGAATGCGGGCTGCTGCAGGGAGATCGTGGGTGGGTCTCAGCGGTGGGCCCCCCGGGATCAGACATCTTATCCCCTATCTTTTGGATAGGGGATAAGATGTTTTTGCCCGGAATACCACTTAAAATCTAGTAGGTGGTCTTATTCAAAGATTGACAATCATTTCCGTGTGAGCAAGGCTGGAATAAAGGGGTATTCCTGCAACAAAATCCATATCCTTTATTCACAGGATAGGGGATAAGTGTAAGATCATGGGGTCTGGACTCTGGACTCTCCACAGCCTTTGGCTGTCTGGGAATGATGGGAGTTGTGGTGAAGCAACTGCTGGAGGTTCGCTGTTGCTTTACTACAACTTAAATCCTTCCCAGACCGCCAAAGGGTGGCCTCCAGCTAGAGGATAGACCCATACTTATCAACCTTCTTCTTGGCACTGGGCTAATCTCCTGTAGCTCCGCCTCTAAAATCATCATCATTAAAAGGAGGGGCTACAGAGAAAGAGCACCGGGCTAAGAAAAAGGTTGGTAAGTAGATCTCCTTCTGTATACAGTATACAGAAAAGGCTGTTTACCGTATATACCCCCCCAAAAAAGTAGGTTAGCGCTCTGCAGCACTAACTAACTCTTTCCTTGTTGAGCTGGCGCATAGTGGTCATCGAAGCAAGAAACAAATTGTGACGTGTCAATCAGACATGTACCACTATATTGCTAACTGATTGGTTGTTTCACAACACACGACTAGTGTATGCGCTTTTAAGTGTGACTTCTTGTCTTTTACTATCCTCATCTAGTGTTAACCAATAGTGTGTGACTTTAGTGTATGATTATTGTCCAGTGAGCATCACATAGCACTGGAATTGTAACCTTACGATCCATTTGGGTTTTTGTTTTTCTGCTAATACCTTAAAGGTTACATTTTAATAACACAGCAGTTTTTATCTTCTGGTGACCACTGAGGTGTTGGTCCCTTTGCTCTGCTTTGGTAGAATCCTTGTGAATAAATTTCATTAGGACCTGCCAGTAGTCTAAATCTCTATTGGGGGAATTTATCAAAACCTGTGCTGAGTAAAAGTTGACCAGTTGCCCATAGCAACCAATCAGATTGCTTCTTTTATTTTTTAGAGGCCTTGTTGAAAATGAAAGCAATCTGATTGGTTACTATGGGCAACTTTTTTTGTAAATCCCCCCCTAATTCCTGAGGTTTGAATGCTAACTTAACTTAATCCTAACTCTTTATATTGCTCACTCAAATTCCACAGTGCTGTACACTGAAATTAACCCCTGTCCCCATTGGGGCTCACAATCTAAAGTCACCTATCAGTATGTTTTGAAGTGTGGTAGGAGTAAACCCACACAAACATGGGGAGAAGATACAAACTTGTTGCAGATGTTGTCCTTGGTGGGATTTGAACCTAGGACCCCGACACTGTACAAAAACAGTGCTAACCACTGAGCCACTGTGCTTCCCTTTCATCCCTTCAATAAAAGTGTTGTAGCTAGGATATAACCTTTCTAAAGATCTGAATTGATATAACTAGGGATGAGCGAATCGAATCTGATGAATCTGAATTCGTTACAAATGTCAGGAAAAATTCGATTTGCAACGAATGCGAATATCGCTGCGATTCGATTGCGCAAATTGTTTCATTAGTGCAGTCCAGGCTCCAGGGCATATACAATTGCGGATCCACATGTGAGGACATGGGGAAAGGAATCCATGGAAGGTGGGAAAAAGGGTAGGTGGGATGACCCTTAATCACATGCAGCATGTAGCCTATCAGCAGCTAGTCACCCCTGTGATGTCACAGCCCTATATAATCGACAGCCATCTTGCGGCCAGTCACTTCAGCCTTTTATTGGAGAGAGAGAGAGAGAGAGAGAGAGGGACAGACCGCAGTGTGTTGCACAGAAAGCATTTTTACACCAGCAATTCACCTCCCAGTCACATCAGCATTCTGTTGCAGAGAGAGAGGGACAGAGAGCAGTGGATTGCACAGAAAAGATTTTTTACAGCAGCGATTCACCTCAAGCCCAAATCCAGCCTAGAAGCACTGATAGGGAAGGGAGTGAGATTGAGAGAGAGAGTGCAATTTTGGGTGTAGTACACAGCGACTGTGTGGTGCAGCACTGGTGTGTACAACAACTGAAAAGCTAATAGTAGCCAGACAGTTAGGGTGAGCAGAGCACTAAAAGCACATTGTCCTTTATTAAGTGTAACCTGGTGTACCATTTTGTTCCTGTTAAAGTTACAAGAGCCTAGATACTGTGAAAGGCCATCCAAAAGTACACACCTGCTGGTGTTGTAGACAAATAATATTTTATTATTTGTTTCTCCGGTCTCTGCCACGCGCCAGGCAGAGATCGGAAGTGGATCCCTGCTGAAATCCTTCAGCAGGGATCCAGGGCAAACGCCGAGGGGGGCCATGTCGGCCCCCCATGTCGGCGATTGCCGCAAATGGCCGGCGAAATCGCACCAGCAATTTGCGGCGATACCGGGCTGATCGGGTCTCTGGGACCTGACCGCCCGGTAATTTTGCATGATCCCGGTTGTCCCAGACAGCCAGGACCATGCTGGAGTATAGGAGCGAGGTGGCAGTCTATCCCCTGCGATCCGTCGGTTAGCTAATCGACCAATCACGGGCGGAGGGGGCAGTTACTTCCTCCTGTCCTGCCCGGCCCCTGGAAGTCCGGAGAGAACGGGAGGAAGACCGGAGGACGCGGCGGGTGACGGGGGAGTGCTGGGGCCCGGCCCCGGTACTTACCTTGTCCCTGAAGACCCGGATCCCGGCAACGAAGACGGCGGCGGCGACAGGTGAGTTCTTCTTCAGTCGTGGTCGGGCCCTTTACAGCAATGCACGTCGCCGTAAAGCGACATGCATTGCTGTAATAGGACCCTGTATACTACAACTCCCAGCATGCCCAGACAGCCCCTGGCATCTGGGCATGCTGGGAGTTGCAATTTTGCAACATCTGGAGGTCCACAGTTTAGAGACCACTGTGCCCTTCCAGATGTTGCAAAACTACACATCCTCAGCATGCCCTTACTGTCGAGGCATGCTGGGAGTTGTAGTTCTGTAACATCTGGCCCTTCAGATGTTGCAGAAATACAACTCCCAGCATGCCTGGACAGTTTTGGCATACTGGGAGTTGTAGTTTTGCAACATCTGGAGGGCTACAGCTTGGACACCACTAAACAGTGGTCCCCAAACTGTTCTCCTCCAGCTGTTGCGTAACCACTACTCCCAATATGCCCTTCGGCTGTCTGGGCATGCTGGGAGTTGTGGTTTTGCAACAACTGGAGGCACACTGGTTGGGAAACATTGTCTGTTTCCTAACTCAGTGTTTCCCAACTCGAGTGCCTCCAGTTGTTGCAAAACTATAACTACCAGCATGCACTGATAGACCGTGCATGCTGGGAGTTGTAGTTTTGCAACAGCTGGAGGTCCCGTCCCCCCCTGTGAATGTACAGGGTACATTCACATGGACAGGGGGCTTACAGTGAGTATCAGGCTGCAAGTTTGAGATGCAGCAAATTTTGCGCAGCAGCTCAAACTCGCAGCGGGAAACTCGCTGTAATCCCCCGCCCGTGTGACTGTACCCTAAAAACACTACACTACACTAACACAAAATAAAATTAAAAGCAAAAAACATTACATATACACATACCCCTACACAGCCCCCCTCCCCTCCCCAATAAAAATGAAAAACGTCTGGTACGCCACTGTTTCCAAAATGGAGCCTCCAGCTGTTGCAAAACAACAACTCCCAGTATTGCCGGACAGCCGTTGACTGTCCAAGCATGCTGGGAGTTTTGCAACAGCTGGAGGCACCCTGTTTGGGAATCCAAACAAAATACCCCTATGTCCACCCCTATACAAATCCCTAATTCAGGCCTCAAATGCACATGGCGCTCTCACTTTAGAGCCCTGTCGTATTTCAAGGCAACAGTTTAGGGCCACGTATTGGGTATCGCCGTACTCAGGAGAAATTGCCTTACAAATTTTGGGGGGCTTTTTCTCCTTTCACCCTTTATGAAAAGGTGAAGTTGAGGTCTACATCAGCATGTTAGTGTAAAAAAATAAAAAATTTACACTAGCATGCTGGTGTTGCCCTGTACTTTTCATTTTGATAAGAGGTAAAAGGGAAAAAAGCCCCACAAAATTTGTAATGCAATTTCTCCTGAGTACGGAGATACCCCATATGTGGGCGCAAAGTGCTCTGCGGGCACACAACAAGGCCCAGAAGGGAGAGTGCACGATGTACATTTGAGGTGACTTGCACAGGGGTGGCTGATTGTTACAGCGGTTTTGACAAACGCAAAAAAAAAAAAAAAAAAACATATGTGACCCCATTTCAGAAACTACACCCCTCACGGAATGTAAAGAGGGGTGCAGTGTGAATTTACACCCATTTGGTGTCTGACAGATCTTTGGAACAGTGGGCTCTACAAAATTTTTTAGTTTGCACAGCCCACTGTTCCAAAGATCTGACAGACACCAGTGGGGGATAAATGCTCACTGTACCCCTTGTTACATTCCTCAAGGGGTCTAGTTTCCAAAATGGCATGCCATGTGGGGGTTATATTGCTGTCCTGGCACCATAGGGGCTTCCTAAATGCGACATGTCCCCCCCATTTCAGCAAAGTTTGCAAATGTGACTCCTTCTCTTCTGAGCATTGTGGCGCCCCTGCAGTGCACTTGACGTCCACTTATGGGGTACCTCCATACTCAGAAGAGATGGGGTTACAAATTTTGGGGGGTCTTTTCTGCTATTATTCCTTGCAAAAATTTGAAATTTGGGGGAAACACACATTTTAGTGAAAAAATTTTTTTTCTACAAATGCCAAAGTCGTAAAACCCCTGTGGGGTATTAAGGTTCACTTTACCCCTTGTTTCGTTCCCCAAGGGGTCTAGTTTCCAAAATGTGATGCCATGTTTTTTGTTTTTTTTTGCTGTCCTGGCACCATAGGGGCTTCCTAAATGCGGCATGCCCCCAGAGCAAAATTTGCTTCCAAAAAGCCTAAATGTGACTCCTTCTCTTCTGAGACCTGTAGTGCGCCAGCAGAGCACTTTTCACCCCCATATGGGGTGTTTTCTGAATCGGCAGAAATTGGGCAGAAATTTAAATAGACATATGAGGTATGTGCTTACTCGAGAGAAATTGAGCTACAAATATAAGTAAACATTTTCTCCTTTTACCCCTTGTAAAAATAAAAAAAATTGGGTCTACAAGAACATGTGAGTGTAAAAAAATGAAGATTGTGAATTTTCTCCTTCACTTTGCTGCTATTCCTGTGAAACACTTAAAGGGTTAAAACGCTGACTGAATGTAATTGTGAATACTTTGGGGGTTCAGTTTTGATAATGGGGTCATTTGTGGGGTATTTCTAATATAAAGACCCTTCAAATCCACTTCAAACCTGAACTGGTCCCTGAAAAATAGTTTGAGTTTGAAAATTTTGAGAAAAATTGGAAATTTGCTGCTGAACTTTGAAGCCCTCTGGTGTCTTCCAAAAGTAAAAACACGTCAATTTTATGATGCAAACATAAAGTAGACATATTGTATTTGTGATCCCAAATTTTTTTTATTTTGAATATCCATTTTTCTTACAAGCAGAGAGCTTCAAAGTTAGAAAAAAAAATTTCATCAAATTTTGGGATTTTTCACCATGAAAGGATGCAAGTTGCCACAAAATTTTACCACTATGTTAAAGTAGAATATGTCACGAAAAAACTATCTCGGAATCAGAATGATAACTTAAAGCATTCCAGAGTTATTAATGTTTAAAGTGACAGTGGTCAGATGTTCAAAAAACGCTCTGGTCCTAAGGTGTAAAATGGCCTGGTCCTTAAGCGGTTTAACATAATGGAGTGCATTTTCCTCCCCTCATACGTGCATACCACACATGTACATCTAAGTGGTGTACTATTTTGTTCCTGTTAAAGTCTTAAGGGTCTAGATACTGTGAAAGGCGAGCCAAAAGTACACACCCGCCGCTGTTGTAGACAAATACTTTTTTAAGCGTACTGGAGCGCATTGTCCTACCCTCATAAGTGCATACCACATACATACATCTGAGTGGTGTACCATTTTGTTCCTGTTAAAGTCTTAAGGGCCTAGATACTGTGAAAGGCCAGCCAAAAGTACACACCTGCTGGTGTTGTAGACAAATACTGTTTAAAGCGTAGTGGAGTGCATTGTCCTCCCCTCATAAGTGCATACCACATATGTACATCTAAGTGGTGTACTATTTTGTTCCTGTTCAAGTCTTAAGGGCCTAGATACTGTGAAAGGTCAACCAAAAGTACACACCGACCCAAAAGTACACACCTGCTGGTGTTGTAGATAAATACTTTTTTAAGCATACTGGAGAGCATTGTACTCCCCTCATAAGTGCATACCACATACGTACATCTGAGTGGTTTACCATTTTGTTCCTGTTAAAGTCTTAAGGGCCTAGATACTGTACAAGGCCATCCAAAAGTACACACCTGCTGGTGTTGTAGACAAATACTATTTTAAGCGTAGGGGAGCGTATTGTAATCCCCTCATATACGTACTATGTTAGGCAGAGAAGTGCCAGGATGTGCACAGAGGAGTGGCAGAGGTCTAAATTCATCAGACAGAGGTCGCAGCAGACTAGGGGCAAGTGGCAGCAGGAGTTGCAGCTAGAGGCCTGAGCTCCCGGTATCAGCTAGCGGTCATGTCTCGACCAGCAACCCATCTGCCGTCATTGATTGGTTTACACGGTCATTTACTTCATCAAAAGTGACATCTGACACCCCCAGTCAACAGTCGGTGGGTTCCTCAGACACAACCCTCGGTTGGCATGGCCCGGGAGCAGTCCCTGTCCTCCCATTGCTTCTGTACTATGCTGTTCCCTTCCCCACAGAAGTATCTTATGCGGTGGGTTCAGCTCCACTATTTAGTAAGGACGATTTACTAGAGAACAGTCAGCAGCTACTGCCCAGCCAAGAAGTGGAGGAGACATCTGCCACTTCCTCCGCTAGGCAGGCAAGTAGTGTTGAGGAAAGTGGCATAGGAGGTGGTGTTGCGAGCATTCAGGCTCCTGAAGCAGACACTTTTGAGGAACCTAAGAAGGACATCAGTGACTTGCCGACACAACTTGATGATGATGCCGATCGCACTTGGGAGCCAGGTGCAGAAGAGGCTTCATCATCATCATCTGGAAAGGAGGGTTGCAGGTTGCACGTGAGGCAGCAGCTGAGCCAGCAAGGTGGTAGCACAGTTGGCAGTCAGCATGGTGACAGAAGTGGAAAGTCTGGAGCAAAACGTGCTCGAGGTAGAACACCTGCTTTGTGGCAGCCAACCTTCCCGGGAGGTAGTGGAACAGGGTTTCCTGAAGTTGGTGGCAGTAGCAGTCAATCAGTGCGGACTGTTGGTGGGAAAATCAGCTACTTGGCAGTGTGGCAGTTTTTCATCAAGCATACGGAGGATATTAACCTGGCCACATGCAAGATGTGTCGGCAGAAGGTGAAGCGTGGCCAGCTTCCTTATGTTGGCACCACGGCCTTGCTTCAACATATGCAGCGTCACCATAAAATGGCCTGGGAGAACCGTGGCTATGATGTGGTGGTCCAGCCTGCTGCATCACCCAGTGACATGCCGCTCCCTGTTTCAGCCAACAAAAGCTCCACCACCTCAGCCGAAGGGAGCTGTGTTTCCTACCCATCTTCTGTCGCTCCAGAGGCTCCTGCTCCTCCTACTTAGAGTCAATCATTCCGCCAGCAATCCATTGGCAAAGCCATGTCCAAGAGACAACAGTATGCGCCCACTCATCCAGCAGCACAGAAGCTGAATGGGATCCTGTCCAAGTTGCTGGTGCTGCAGTCCCTCCCTTTTCAAGTGGTGGACTCTGCACCTTTCAGAGAACTGATGGCTTGTACCGAGCCAAGGTGGAGAGTCCCAAGCCATAATTTCTTTGCGAAGAAGGCAGTACCAGTCCTGCACAATTTTGTGGAACAGAAGGTGGGCCTGTCGGTGTGTACCAAAGTGCACGGCAGTGCCAACGTGTGGAGCTGTAACTACGGTCAGGGACAATACATGTCCTTTACAGCCCACTGGGTTAATGTGGTTCCTGCACAGCCACAACAGCAACTTGGACAGGTCACGTCGCTTCCTCCTCCATGCTCCCAGGCCATTGGTCCTGCAACAGTGTGCGACTCCGCCTCCTCATTCTCCGTGTCCTCAGCCTCCACTGTAAAGACAAGTCTCAGTGGCCCTTCAGCATACCATGTGTGCAGGGCATGGCGGTGTCACGCTGTTCTTCACATGGTTTGCCTTGGCGAACGGAGTCACAAAGGGGAAGAACTGCTAAAAGTCATTCGGAGCATGGCTTACTCCATGAAAACTGGAAATGGGAACCATGGTGACTGACAACGGGAAGAACACCTTGCATTCACTGCAACCGGAAAGGCTGAGCCATGCACCCTGCATGGCGCACGTGTTCAATATGGTCGTGAAGCAGTTCATGAAGTGTTTCCCCCATTTGCAAGACATCCTAACAATGGGAAGGAAACTGTGCATGCACTTCAGCCACTAGAACACTGCAAAGCACACCCTCCTTGAGCTGCAGCGTCAGAACGGTATTCTCCAACATATCTCCATCTGATTAGTGACGTTGCCACACGTTGGAATTCCAACCTCCATATGTTGGACCGACTGTAGAAAAGCCATCACCGATCCAAGCGGATAGGGGTACTTGACTGTGTAACTTCAATGTGAACCAGTGGCAGCTTATACGTGACACCTGCACCTGCACCTGCACAGGTCCTTTGAGGAAGCCACATTATCAGTAAGTCACCAAGATTACGGGATGAATGACGTCATTTCACTGCTTTATTTCTTTCAACACATGTTGGAAACGATGGCTGGTCAGGGCAATGGAGACGTGGCGCCTACATCTCACGGCCAGATGAGCCCTGTGGAGGCTGAACTGGAGGAGGGGGAGCACAGTATAGGTTTTGCAAAAAGGGGCAGTTTTTCTAGTTATTTGACAGGAGAGGAGGAGCAGGAGCAGCCAGAGGAGCTAGAGGGTTATAAGGAAGGCGTGACAGAGGACCCAGACACACCATGGCAGTAAGCAGTGGAGATGGAGGCGGGTAAGCCTCTGAGTCACTTGCATTGAATTGTTACCATTTGGCTGCAGGATGACTTCTGGATCTCCCCCTTATTGGACCCTCGCTTCCACCACAAAATAGGTGCCTTTTTTATACCCAATGAGAGGGAGGACAAAGTGACCTACTACAGAGGAATCCTATGTAGTCAGTTGGCCGATGCCTATCGGCACCATCGTTCATCCTCTCGCAGGTCTGAATCGAGGGGCCCCCTGCGCTCACCTTCAACTGTTATGGCTGCTGGGGAGGGGTGGCAGGAGGAGTAGAAAGCTCCAGCAGCAGCAGCAGCCTGAGTCTACAGTAGCTGATGAGTAGCTTTCTTCACCCGCATAGTGAAGCAACTCATTACCAGCAGGCACACCTGGAGCAGGACCTGAATCAGCAGGTGGTGGCATACCTTGACATGTCCATGCCAACACAACTTGAAGATCTGCTGGACTTCTGGGCAGTCAAACTTGATTTGTAGCTGCAACTAGCAGAGTTTGCCCTGGAAAAGCTGTCCTGCCTGTCCAGTAGTGTGCCATCAGAGCGGGTGTTTAGTGTGGAGGGGGCCATAGTCACACCAAGGAGACTGTCCATGAAAAATGTGGAGAGAATGACCTTTGTGAAGAGGAATCAGTTATGGATCAGCCAGGTTTTCCTCCCACCAATGCCTGATGCGAGTAGATTGACCATGGTGCCACACCAACACTTCACAAATATGTATAGTGCCAAACAGATTTAAGGCGCTGCTCCCCAGTTACAAACATTCCTCCACATCAGACCTTTTTTCACCCACCTTTGTCACCGGGTACTGGTATTGCCACCCACCACACCACTCTGTCACCGGGTAACTTTCAGGACTCTTGATGCTGCTGCTGCCACCTCCAGGCTGTCTCATTCAGGCACTATATGGTCTCTTCTCATGCTTCAGCCAACTCCAGGCTGTGTCATTCAGCCACTATATGGTCTCTTCATGCTGTCACAAACTCCAGGCTGTGTCATTCAGCCACTATGTGGTCTCCTCATGCTGCCGCCAACTCCATGCTGTGTCATTCAGCCACTATATGGTCTCTTCATGCTGTCACAAACTCCAGGCTGTGTCATTCAGCCACTATGTGGTCTCCTCATGCTGCCGCCAACTCCATGCTGTGTCATTCAGCCACTATATGGTCTCCTCATGCTTTCGCCACCTCCAGGCTGTGTCATTCAGCCACTATATGGTCTCCTCATGCTGCCGCCTCATGTGTCATTCAGGCACTACATGGTCTTCTCATGCTGCCACCAACTCCAGGCTGTGTCATTCAGCCACTATATGCTGCCTTCAACTCTAGGTTGTGTCATTCAGCCACTATATGGTCTCCACATGCTACTGCCTCCTCCAGGCTGTGTCATTCAGCCACTATATGTTCTCCTCATGCTGCTGCAAACCCTAGGCTGTGTCATTCAGCCACTATATGCTGCTGTCAACTCCAGGCTGTGTCATTCAGCCACTATATGTTCTCCTCATGCTGCTGCAAACCCTAGGCTGTGTCATTCAGCCACTATATGCTGCTGTCAACTCCAGGCTGTGTCATTCAGCCACTATGTGGTCTCCTCATGCTGCCACCAACTCCACACTGTGTCATTCAGCCACTAAAAGGTCTCCTCATGCTTCCGCCACCTCCAGGCTGTCATTCAGCTACTATATGTTCTCCTCATGCTGCCGCAAACTCCAGGCTGTGTCATTCAGCCACTATATGCTGCCACCAACTCCTGGCTGTGTCATTCAGCAACTATGTGGTCTCCTCATGCTGTCGCCAACTCCAGGTTGTGTCATTCAGCCACTATATGGTCGCTCATTCGGCCGCCACGCTGTGTCATTCAGCCACTATATGGTCTCCCCATGCTGCCGCCACCTCGGCGATGTGTCATTCAGCCACTATATGGTCTCCTCATACTGATGCCACCTCCAGGCTCTGTCATTGTGCAGCTTTGCTACAGTCATTCTAATAGCGACACCTCTGATCTGCATGTCATACTGAATAACAGTATTATTACACTAACCCAGCACACACCCTATGCATGTTACAGCAAGACAAAGTGTTCTACACCCCTATTAAAGCTCTCTGTAGGCCAGAAATAGCAATTTTTAATAGCGATTCGCTGCGAATAAATTCGGACCAAAACTATTTTTTGGGGAAAATTCTGCAAATCGGCCAAATCGAATTTTTCAAAAATGTGCTTAACTCTAAGCATGATCTTATTAAATTTACCTACCTGTATGCATTCTAAATGATATGAAATAATTTATCATCATTTATTATTTAATAAATGATAATAAATAATTTAACAGCAAGATGATATTGACAGCTATTGTATGGTTGTTGAAAACAACCTTCTTCATATTCCTATGATCCATATGATTTCCTATAATCGGCCCCAACTTCTTTAATATAGACCTGTATTGTCCTAAATACTAATAATGTCTACCATAGACCATTATTCTATCTCATGCATGTACATTATTAGAAGGCTGTGTGAAAGTTGATAGTTACTAAATATATCATGTATTAACAGGTGAAATAACGGCAAGACTATTTGTACTCAAATAAACGCAGAGAAGATGAAACCTTCGTTCAGTCCCAGAGGACTCATTGGGGGAGATTTATCAAAGCAGTCTATGTCCCGCATCAATATAGACCAAACTACAGAGCGTTAGGCCGGTCTATTTTGCGCCTAATTTATCAAAAGTTGCATGGCTCTTGATAAATTCGGCACACAGACTTCGGGATCTATGCTTTAGACTGTATTTAAACCTGCTCCAGCATGGTCTGACATTTCAGTGTACTTTCAGCCAATGCGACTTGGCGCTGGAACAAAATAAAATCCTAGACCGTCTGGTCCCTGACTACACATATAAGCATGCCCTGACTATTAACTGGTGAGCTACCCTCGGCCAGTTAAACATGTGACTCCTGCAACCTGCTACTCACAGTTTACACCACTTCCTAGACCACTCACATCTCCGGCTCTATATTTCCTCAACAGGGCCCATGTCTTTCCCCTACACTAGCTTGCTGTTACCTAGGGAGAGCCTCGATTACACTGAATTCGGTCTCCTCCCAGCCTGGCAGGAGTTCGGTCTCCTCCCAGCCTGGCAGGAGTCTGAAATCAGGAAGTGCTTCTCTGCTCAGAGCTTGTCAGCTGCGCAGAAAGTGAAAGCTCCACAGATTCTCACTGAAAGCCACACAGACTGACAGCTGAAGGAGAACCTCACTGAAATCTGCACAGACTGAAACATGCACTAAGCTATCACAAGATCTTCGCCAACAACCTCTTTCCTCAGTAAGAGCATTGAAGGGTTTTCCAGCATGACAACAACCTGAAAAACACACACCAGGGCAACTAAGGAGTGGCTCTGTAAGAAGTATATCAAGGTCCTGGAGTGATTGCCCAGTGCCCAGCGACAGCCCCGAAATCTTACAGGGGTACTCTGGTAGACAACTTTTTTTTTTTTTTTCACCAACTGGTGCCAGAAAGTTAAACAGATTTGTAAATTATCAAGGTAGAGGTGCAGGGAGAGCACACATGGGGAACAATAGCACCTAATGGCGTCTGCAGCGGTGACCTCCGATACCAGTTTCCTGCGGGGTGCACACGTACAAGATATGAAGTATCAACTAGAACAACAATAGGAGACATAGGTGCACTCACCGCAAAGTTAAGACTGTTGCATCTCGGTGTCCGGTGTCGGGTAGCCGGGTTACAGCATTTGGCGCTGGTATCTTGTGGCGCTCAGTGGCTACGCCGGCAGTTTCGCACTTACGTGCGTGCTTCTTCCGGCCTCTGAGGCCCGGCTACCCGACACCGGACACTGAGATGCGACAGTCTTAACTTTGCGGTGAGTGCACCTACGTCTCCTATTGTTCTAGATTTGTAAATGACTTCTATTAAAAAAGTCTTAATCCTTCCAGTACTTATTAGCTGCTGAATACTACATAGGAAATTATTTTCTTTTTGGAACACAGAGCTCTCTGCTGACATCACGAGCACAGTGCTCTCTGCTGACATCTCTGTCCATTTTAGGAACTGTCCAGAGTAGGAAAAAATCCCCATAGAAAACATATGCTGGCCCTACAGCACGCCCGGTTTCCGGTGCTCCCTCTACCTAAACAGCCCATTTTTCACAAATAGCCACCATGCCTCGTTGCTTTGCCATGTTGTTCTGAAGCACTCCTGACCCGCTGGGTAAGTCTTACAACCTCTTTCTTACGAACCTAGTAGTCTTCCTCGTTCCCATTCCCTTCTGTCCCTTTGGAACCCTTTCCTGTCTCTTCTTCCTCCTTCTTTCTGTCCTCATCTCCTCTTCTTCTCATATGTTGCTTACACCAACCACATTGTTGTTGATTGTACCTACCCTGATCGCATAGAAGCTCGGACCATGTACCTTGAGTTGACTAATTGATGTTTGAATTGTCATGTCTTTAACTATTCACTTTAATGTATTTAACATCCTGTCTTGTTACTGAATACCTGACTTTATATAGTGATGGTACGCATCATATGTGTGTACCCTATCGACAACCGCGTTTCATACGATGCCTGTTTATTGATGGTGTTTTTGTACTTTACTTGAATTTTGTACTTTGAATAAAATTAATAAAACGTTAATATAAAAAGAAAACATATGCTGCTCTGGACAGTTCCTAAAATGGACAGAGATGTCAGCAGAGAGCACTGTGATCATGATGTCAGCAGAGAGGACTGTGTTCCAAAAAGAAAATAATTTCCTCTGTAGTATTCAGCAGCTAATAAGTACTGGAAGGATTAATATTTTTTAATAGAAGTAATTTACAAATCTGTTTAACTTTCTGGCACCAGTTGATAAAAAAAAAATTCCACTGAAGTACCCCTTTAAAGATCTGGAGAAGATCTGCATAGAGGAGTGAGTCAAAATCCCTGTTGCAGTATGCGCAAACCTGGTCAAGAACTACAGGAAACGTTTGATCTCTGTAATTGCAAACAAAGGTTTCTGTACCAAATATTATGTTATGCTTTTCTGATGTATCAAATACTTATGTCATGCAATAAAATGCATATCAATTTTTAAAAAATCATAGAATGCGATTTTCTGGATTTTTAGATTCAGTCTCTCACAGTTGAAGAGAACCTATGATGAAAATTACAGACCTCTACATGCTTTGTAAGTAGGAAAACCTGCACAATCGTCAGTGTATCAAATACTTGTTCTCCCCACTGTATGCTTCACCAGACAGATAATCTCTTCAGTACACTGGAAAGGCTAGGGGAGTACTGTGAGCCGTGCACTGTGTACTGTCTGCCACCCAACTTTCCTGGAGCCCCAGAAATGATAGGCTGATCATGCTCCCTAAACTCCAGCTACCATGCTCTCTTTCTCTCAGCCTACAAAAAAAGTTATATACACACATATGTTAAATTTGGACATTCCTAAACTGAATTATATTTTTATTAAGACATTTAAGAAACGTGTGTTTAATGGAAATATGTACATACATATGTTGAATATATATATGTGGGAAGCCTAATTAGGCTGAATTTGTAGGAGTGGCGAGGGCTTTAAATACCTCCCTCTTTCTCTCCTAGGGGCGTATGGTGCATTTGGCGGTGTTTGTTTTGAACGCCGCTGTGAGCTCATACGTCCCCGGGAGTCAGGAGTGGTGGTTCGTGAGTTTCGGTTCCAGTTACAGGGCGGTATCGCGGAAAGCAGGTAAGCCCGGGTTATCCTGGTTTTTAGCACTCTCACCTCCTCATGCTCCCCTCACCCGAGCGCCTCAAGCGCCACACTCCAGGTGTCAGCCAGGGAACCTTGCCGTTCCTCCTCGGGCCCCGGTCGGCATCCAGTAGCGCCGCGGCCCGGTCGATTCCCGTAGACGGGGCACCATAATGGTGTCACGTGGTGGGTCAGTCACGTGCCGCTATACTGTTCGGGCCTCCGCCGGTCTCCCGTTCACTCCCGTGGTGTGGTTCCGGGGTCACGTGGTGAACACAAGTAGGTGCAGGACAGCGCAGACTGGTGCAGGCTGGTGTGGCGTGGTACTGACGGCTGTCGCTTGTCAGCAGACAGGACAGGGGTGGTATCCTCATTAGTGGGGCCTGTCTGTGCCCTGCTCAGGGTGTAAGGAGGGGGTCGTGCGGCTCCTTGGCATGCCGGGGTCACCCAAGGGTTACCTTCTCTTGTTCCTGGGGTACTCCTTTCCTCCAGGTCCAGAAAAAAAAAAAAGACATGTGTATATATATGTGTGTATAGGGATGTATATTATGCTTGAAGGTTAGGTAGTGGCGGGTGTTTTTGTATAAGGGGGGGGGGAGGATGCAGTAGAAGGGTTCACCGCCGGCGAGGCGCTTATAGCACCCCTTGCACAACGTTGATGCTTTGTTTAAGGCGAATAACTTTGCACTGGTTGATTCTGCAATCCTATTTAATCCTTACAGGTGTGTTTCTATTCCATTTACTGTCTTCTTCCAAGTCAATTCAGGCGCTAGTTTCTTAGGTAATTGTGGTTGGTTATGTCTTACGATTGCTACAGCCTGTAGCTGTGACTACTTACTCTTCTTCAGAGGACTTTATAGTTACAATATGTTCATGTGTACGGCATGCACGGTCGTCTGCGGGCGGGCGGGTGCGCGCCATGGTCGGTCGGTAGAGCGCACGCACATCCGCAGGCGTCTGTCAGTCCCAGTGCTGGCAAACACGAACATGTTACAGTAAGGTTAACCAGTTATCTGACTCTTCTCCAGTTGGGGCCTACTGCATTTATTGTTACTGACTCATCTTCAGAACAATGCTACGGTTTGTGAGTTGCATAAGGCCACCACCGTGTCTGACTCATCTTCAGATGGTGCCTATTTGCGTGTGTTGTTCTGACTCGTCTTCAGCGCAACAACACACGTTGGCTGACCCTTGTCTCGACTTGGGACAAATAACCACAATTTGTGTCTACACACGGGTTGATCAAGTGTAGTTAGTCACTGTTAAGGAGTATGGCTGTTTTTGCGTTTTTAGGTGCCTTCAGTTTCCACCATTGTCTTACAGGTTACAAGCTGCATTTATTTCAGCAGACGTTTGTTGTTCCACTCCAAGTTATAGGTTTATGTCTGTCACAGGTCAGTAGCGTCATCCTAGGCTAGGTCCCGCAGGCTTTCCTGATATTCATGTTTATTTAAATCTTCCCACCGGCACCCGTTTTGGCCCGGACAGGTCCGGATAATATGTCCAATCCGTCCGATATCGAGGAGACGCTTTCGGTCCCGGATACCCCAGCAAGGGCTTCCGACCGGGGAAGCCTACCTTCATATCGGTCTTGGACCATCCCCAAGTTGATGGAGGAGCTGAGGAGGAAAGGAATTCCCTTCCCTGCGTCTGCCAGAAAAAGGGAGCTGTATAGTCTCCTGAACTCCGATGTGTCCCAGGTGGCAGTCAGGATGCACCTTCCTTGCAGACCATGAACACTTCCCTGACCCAACGGCATTCAATGATGAACACTATGATGACCTCCATGACAGCATTCGGCTCCAGATTGGATGAGGTGGAACGTGACAGGGTCACTACGCCCCCTGCCACCCCTGCTCCTCCCATGCCGCCTACAGTACAGGCTGGCAACTCAGGCACGTCACTGCGTCCTCCCAACGTCACACCAGCAAACTTCATCCCTGCTGCCATCAAAAAGGACATCTTGGAGGGGAAAGATGTGAACTTGGCCTCATTGTTGATCGCGACTAACGATCTCAATGAGACTAAGACCGTGGCTTGTGGCGAACTCTCGGTGGTGTTTAAAAGTAAAGATGCATGACTCAACAGGAAATTGAGCATCGTGGAGTTCGTCATAGCTTTTGGATTGTACAGGGATGTGGTGTGTTCGGCAAAACCTGAGCGCAGGGAGGAGCTTGATTCATACCTGCACAAGATTTCACAGTTGGCATACAAATATGGGGGCACAACTTTCTATGAGTATCAGTATAGAAGTCCTTCGCTGCTAAAGCGGCAGCAGCTTACGCCCAGTTCAACTATGTCACGAATTGGGGGGCAGTGGACACAGAGTTGTTTTGTGACCATTTCGCTGGGCTAAAATCCAGTCCTGCAGCCTTTGCAATGCTAATACGCACATGGTTGCGTGGTGCTTTCAGATAAACGAGCAGAGCGAGGCTAGCACTAGCAAAGCCCCTACCATTGCCGGTGCACCAATGCAGAAATCCTCTTCTGCGGTAGACAGATTGGGCCGTCCAGTAAGATACCTGGGTAAGACACAGATTTGTAACAATTTCAACCTAGCATCTTGTACGTACAGTAACTGTCGTCTGCTCCACGTGTGTTTTAATTGTTATAGGGCTCATCCCAGCACGATTTGTACTCTGAGGGGCAATCAGGCATGACTAGTCGGGTGCAGGTTCAGGCCCTCGCTCAGGTTCTAGCTGGTCATCCTGACCCCACATGGGTCAATTGGCTGGTGACGGGTTTCTGTAGCGGTTTTCACAAGGGCATGGTTGCAGTACCTCAGTTCACTGTTGAGTGCAGGAACCTCATGTCTGCACTCAGGGAGCCAGAGATCGTGTCTTCCCTGTTACAGGTAGAAGTGGGGAAGGGCTTTGTTATAGGCCCTTTCGCCAGCTCTCCCTATGAGGTTTGGAGAGTCAGCCCACTGGGCTTAGCCAAGGGCAAGTTCAGTAATAAAAGAAGATTGATTTACAACCTCTCTGCACCTTATTCCACATCAGTCCCCAGTATCAATTCGCTAACCCCATCCGATGAATCCTCCATGAGGTATGCCTCTATAGACCAGGCCATTCAAGTAATTTTGCAGTTGGGTAGGGGTACCTGGCTCTCTAAGGCAGACATCACGGACGCCTTCAAGTTGTTGCCGATCCGGGAAGACCTCTGGAAGTGGTACGGGGTAAAATGGTTAGAGCAGTATTACTTTGCGGTGAGGTTAACTTTTGGGGCCAAAAGTAGCCCGTGGTTATTTAACCAGCTTGCCACAGCACTACACTGGGTCTTACAGAATGTGGCAAATTGTGAATTCACAATTCACTACTTAGATGACTTTCTCCTGTTGGAACATCCGGCTTCCAGCCCAACCAACCTCAAGTCGTTACGAAGTCTATTCCAGGAGTTAGGGGTCCCGGTTTCCCCTCATAAAACAGAGGGTCCCATCAAGCGACTCACGTTCTTGGGCATCACACTGGACTCAGCCAGTATGCAGGCCAGCTTGCCTTCAGAGAAACTGGCGAGGATACAAGAGTCGAACTGCAGAGCTTGTTAGGCATGTTGGCTTTCGCGATGCGGATTATCCCTCAGGTCGTTCATTTATTTCCAGGCTATTAGCGCTGCTACCTGCGGTGTCAGGGCAACGAGACTCAGTTCGCATGGAGGAGGAGGCCATGGCAGACCTAGCAATGTGGGACTTGTTTCTGTCTAAATGGAACGGAATCTCGTTTTTCGTGCCATCAGTGTCAGATCAGTCTCCGTTGGTAGTAACTGACTCCTCGGCTGTGGGCTTTGCAGCGTTGCATGGTCACCATTGGTTGGCCAGCACATGGCCTTCAGAGGTATTGGGTGTCCCCGAGTTCAACAGGACCTCAGCCCTGTTCGAGATTTACCCAGTAGTGGCTGCTGCTTTCGTTTGGGGTGACACATGGGCGCATAACACTGTCAGGTTCCTGTGTGACAACGCCTCTACAGTTGACATCCTAAACAAGGGGCGTTTTAGCTTGGCACATATCATGAGGTTTGTTAGACGCTTCACGTGGCTCTCACTTCATCACAAATTTCACTTTTCGTTCCAACACATAGAGGGGTCAAGAACTTGGCAGCAGATGCGCTTTCCAGAGCTAAATTTAACATGTTCTTTCAGGTGTGACCTAGTCATGGACTTAACACCTATACAGAAGTGACCAACTCTTTGATCAGGCTATCACTAGCCCCTAGCACCATTCAAGCCTACGACTCAGCCATCACCTTGTTCACGTCTTTCATGCACAACGTAGAGTTGCCACCTGTCATCTCTGTTCACAATGCTCTGGCTTTTGTTGGTTTTTGCCATTCCTCACTACACTTATCATTTAACACTATCAAGCTTTACCTCTCCGGGTTGCAACATTTCCATTCTCTTTCTCACCCTGAAGCACTCTCTCTACACTCATTGCACGCAGTCAAGGCAGCACTCAAAGGAGTTCAGGTACTGGCGGCACCTAGGCCTCCTTCACGCTTGCCCGTCACGGGTGAATTGTTGCACGGCATGTCTTCTCTTCTGGACACGTATCCCTTCGGTTATCAGGTCAGCACGATGATTAAAGCAGCCATCTTTCTAGCATTTTATGGGTTTCTCAGGCCAGGGGAGTTCACCCGCTTTCACAATAGCTCACCGGGTCTATCTCTGGGTCAGCTCTTACCTTGTAGTCATGGCTTCACACTCAGCTTGTTATCCACTAAGACCAACAGGCACGGTGCAGTTGTCAAGTACTTCCAGAAGGCACAACAGTGGTGTCCGGTGGCAGTGTTTTCACATCTCATTTCTATGTTAGAAGGCAAATCAGCTAACAGTCCACTTCTGCCTATCGTTTCATCCGCACACACGACCGTGCAATTCCTGAGTCATGTCCGTACGTTAGTCAAAACGCTGGGCCATGATCTGCGTCGCATCACGGGCCACTCATTTCGAATTGGTTCCTGCCCACATCATTAAAAAGTTGGGCAGGTGGAATTCGAGCTGTTTTGATAGGTATATACCTGATCCTGCTTGTGAAATGGCCAGTGTGTTCAAAGTGCTGGCCTTTAATTAAATAAAATCTTATCTACACCTTATATCATATGTATTGTCTTTTTGCCCTCTATAGGCTTTCCCTCTGTACGCGGTTTTGGGCACACATCAACCGTATTTGTTTGTTGTTCTTAATTATTTATTTTAGGTGCTTGTGTATAGCTCCAGGTAGGCTGAATTTGTGGGAGTGGCGAGGGCTTTAAATACCTCCCTCTTTCTCTCCTAGGGGCGTATGGTGCATTTGGCGTCACCCACCCAAAACCCCACCTCAATCTCATTTTTCACATATTCAAATACAGGGCATGCCCTCTATAGGCTTTCCCTTCGTACGCGGTTTTGGGCACACATCAACCGTATTTGTTTGTTGTTCTTCATTATTTATTTTAGGTGCTTGTGTACAGCTCCAGGTATCCAGAGGTGTAAGTATGAATAATTATGATGTTTGTTAGGTTACAGGTCAAATGGCTCTTCAAGTAAGGACCACAAATAAATATATATATATATATATATATATATATATATATATATATATATTTATATATATATATATATATATATATATATATATATATATGTATATGTATATATATATATATATTCTGAACAATGAATACTGTAAAATACTGTAAAAAAAAATTAATTGTTAATTTTGTTGTTAATTTTTCTCACAACAAAGATGGAATACAAATATCTCTCCATAAAAAGTAAAATAAATAAATAAAAAGTTATGGGTGTATTCTAGGTGAGTAAACCTAGTACTGAGGGAGATTTATCAAAATCTGTGCTAAGGAAAAGTTGCCCAGTTGCCCATAGCAACCAATCAGATCGCTTCTTTCATTTTGCACAGGCCCTTTTAAGAAATTAAAGAAGTGATCTGATTGGTTGCTATGGGCAACTGGGCAACTTTTCCTCTGCACCGGTATTGATAAATGTCCCCCAGAGATTTTACCTATCTGCTTGATCCACTAGCACATTTTTACTGTGGTCGCCAGTAGATGGCAGCAGAAGGTAATTCAGACATATACACTGTAGATATATATATATATATATATATATATATATATATATATATATATATAGACATGGCCGTAAATGTTGACACCCCTGAAATTATTCAAAAAAATGAAGTATTTCTCACAGAAAAGGATTACAGTAACACGTGCTTTGCTATACACATGTTTATTCCCTTTGTGTGTATTGGAGCTAAACTAAAAAAGGGAGGGAAAAAAGCAAATTGGTCATAATGTCACACAAAACTCCAAAAATGGGCTGGACAAAATTATTGGCACCCTTAACTTAATATTTGGTTGCCCACCCTTTGGAATAAATAACTGAAATCAGTCGCTTCCTATAACCATCAATAAGCTTCTTACACCTCTCAGCCGGAATGTTGGACCATTCTTCCTTTGCAAACTGCTCCAGGTCTCTCTTATTGGAAGGCACCTTTTCCCAACAGCAATTTTAAGATCTCTTCACAGGTGTTGAATGGGATTTAGACCTGCACTCATTGCTGCCACTTCAGAATTCTCCAGTGCTTTGCCATCCATTTCTGGGTGTTTTTTGACATATGTTTGGGGTCATTGTCCTGCTGGAAGAACCAAGATCTCGGACACAAACCCAGCTTTCTGACACTGGGCTGTACAGTGCGACCCAAAATCCGTTGGTAATCCTCAGATTTCATGATGCCTTGCACCCATTCAAGGCACCCAGTGCCAGAGGCAGCAAAACAACCCCAAAACATCATTGAACCTCCACCATATTTCACTGTAGGTACTGTGTTCTTTTCTTTGTAGGCCTCATTCCGTTTTTGGTAAGCAGTAGAATCATGTGCTTTCCAAAAAGCTCTATCTTGGTCTCATCTGTACACAAGACGTTTTCCCAGAAGGATTTTGGCTTACTCAAGTTCATTTTTGCAAAATATAGTCTTGCTTTTTTATGTCTCTGTGTCAGCAGTGGGGTCCTCCTGGGTCTCCTGCCATAGCGTTTCATTTCATTTAAATGTCGACGGATAGTTCGCGATAACTCTAATGCTCCCTGAGCCTGCAGGACAGCTTGAATATCTTTGGAACTTGTTTGGGGCTGCTTATCCACCATCTGGACTATCCTGCATTGACACCTTTCATCAATTTTTCTCTTCCATCCACGCCCAATGAGATTAGCTACAGTGCCATAGGTTGCAAACTTCTTGATAATGTTGCGCACTGTGGACAAAGGCAAATCTAGATCTCTGGAGATGGACTTGTAACCTTGAGACTGTTGATATGTTTCCACAATTTTGGTTCTCAAGTCCTCAGACAGTTGTCTTCTCCTCTTTCTGTTGTCCATGCTTAGTGTGGCATACACAGACACACAATGCAAAGACTAAGTGAACTTCCCTCCTTTTATCTGCTTTCAGTGTGATTTTTATATTGCCCACACCTGTTACTAGCCCCAGGTGATTTTAAAAGAGCATCACATGCCTGAAAGAATCTTATTTTTCCACAATTTTGAAAGGGTGCCAATAATTTTGTCCAGACCATTTTTAGAGTTTGGTGTGGCATTATGTCCAATTTGCTTTTTTCCTCCCTTTTTTGGTTTAGTTCCAATACACACAAAGGGAATAAACATGTGTATAGCAAAACATGTGTTACTGCAATCCTTTTCTGTGAGAAATACTTCATTTTCGTGAAAAATTCAAAGGGTGTCAACATTTACAGCCATGAGTGTATATACAGCAGGGCTTTTGTCTGGGCCACTGAAGGAAAACCCCTCATGTGCTGTCTTGGCTGTGTGCTTATGGCCATTGGGGGAGATTTATCAAAACTTGTGTAGAGGAAGAGCAGTGCTGGTGCCCATAACAACTAATTAGATTGCCACCCTTATTCTTCTGCACAGGTTTTGGTAAATTTCCCCCATTGTCTTGTTGGAAGATGAACATTTGGTCCAGTCTGTGGTCCAGAGTGCTCTAGATTACGTTTTCATTAAGAATATCTCTGTACTTTGCTCCATTCAGTTTTCCCTCAATCTTGACTATTCTCACTATTCCAGCCACTGAAAAACATCTCCACAGCATGATGCTGCCCCCACAACCTACTACTGTAGCGATGGTTGGGCAGGTGATGAGCAGGGCCTAGTTTCCTTTTTATCACACCAGACAATCTTGTTTCTCACAGTCTAAGGCTACGTTCACACGGTGAAATTTCTGTGCAGAATTCCACCAGAAAATTCCACCGGAATTTACTGCACATTAGTTTCAATGGGATTCCGCTGTCCCATTCAGACAGCGGAATTTCTGTGGCTGAAATTCTGCATTCCGCAAAAATATAATTCCAGTCTTATCATTTTGCGGAATTGTAGATGGAATACCATTGAATCCAATAGGCTTGAATTTTGGCAGAATTCTGTGTTTAGAGAAAGCAGAATTCCACCCGTATCCCGCCACAATTCTGAGGGAATTCCGCAATTTCATAATTCCATTCAGCAAACTTTGCTAAACTGAATTTTTGCAGAATTGCTGTGTGAACATAGCCTTAGCTATAGCCTTTGGGTGCTTTTTTACCTGTCTCACCTGTCTCGACCTTGGGGGAATCAGAGATTTGTTTAGACTGTCTCAGTTGCAAGGCAATTCTAGACAATATTGTGTTGTTCCCATATTTACCATAAGAGGTCTCTATTGATTCACATGTGTATGTCATTAGAGGATACAATTTAGCTATAAGGAAGGCAGAAGATGAAGCTATCTATGTATATAAGAAGGCCTTTGGTAGGAATTGGGCTACTATATTCACAGTTTGAGGACAGGGCTAATGAACCCTCTATGTACTCATCAGGTTCACTATAAAAGAAGAGATGAGGTAGTTCTCGCCAATGATATAGGCTTTGCTCACTGACAATTGGCCAAATTTCTCTGCGTAGTGATCCATCCCTTTTACAGTTTATTAACAGTATATTTAATGATAGGTGGCAAGCTTATTGCCTGCATGAAAATACTGTTACTGGTCACCGAGCCACCTGTGACTGTGCTCATCATCTTAGCAACCTTATAAGTAAGATGGTGCCATGCACTACACATCTGCATTTTCCTTTCATTTTCATCTGTGTAAGTCTAAGGATATCTTGTGACTGAGGAGTGCCTCTCCCAGTGTTTAAATCATTATCTGGGTATCATGAGTCTCACATGTACGGTTTAAATTGTCATTTTGTCTATTATACTGCTAATGATGTATTGCTCTCTACTGCCACCACTGGTGGATCTTATGTAACGGATACATGGAACTTAGTCTCATGCCCTTCCCTTAGACTAGCTTCTGCTAAAAACTTCTAAGAGGTTCTGAGAAGGAGATTCCCAAGTCCAACCTTCTCTCCCCACAGTGCTAGAACCAGTGTAAACTAATTAGTCCAAGGCGTGAGTATCTAGTCATAATGTGTCCTGCTAGGCCACTTGAGAAAAAAAAAATTAAGGCCTAATTTAGTTTCTCCTTCCAGCTAAGCCAGCAGTGAAGCAACTTAGCCTAGCACTGGCTCTGCCAGTGAATCCACATCCAGTTCTATTTGCTAAAGTGTAATTTGCATCGGTTGTGGCGACCACGGCACCACTTTACCCACCAACTGTCTCTAGTTCACATGAGAGAGAATTAAGAGATGGATTCATCTAGCCAAAAGAGAGAATAGCTATGCAAGGACTCTCCTGCCAACACTAAAATCTTTCTGAGCTTCCAGCCAGAGTTAGTGCTAAATGGCTCATACAACAAAATTGTCTTTGCCAAGGACCTCCTACAGTTTTACAGACCCCCATTTACAAAAGTTGCAAGAGTTTCAAACCGTCTGTGACCACAGAAAAGGCTTTGCCATAGGTACTTCTTACCCCAACTCCACCTATCCTCTTTGTGGGTTGTTACGGATGACCTCTTAAAATACTATTCTTAAAGGGGTACTCTGGTGGAAAAAAAATTTAAATCAACTGGCTCCAGAAAGTTAACCCCTTAAGGACTCAGCGTTTTTCCGTTTTTGCATTAAAATGTTTTCCTCATCACCTTCTAAAAATCATAACGCTTTCAATTTTGCACATAAAATTCCATATGATGGCTTATTATTTGCGCCACCAATTCTACTTTGCAGTCACATTAGTAATTTTACCCAAAAATCCACGGCGAAACGGAAAAAAAAATCATTGTGCGACAAAATTGAAGAAAAAATTTCATTTTGTAAATTTTGGGGGCTTCCGTTTCTACGCAGTGCATTTTTCGGTAAAAATTACACCTTATCTTTATTCTGTAGGTGCATACGGTTAAAATAATACCCTACTTATATAGGTTGGATATTGTCGTACTTCGGAAAAAAATCATAACTACATGCAGGAAAATTTATATGTTAAAAATTCTCATATTCTAACCCCTATAACTTCTTTATTTTTCCGCGTACGGGCCGGTATGAAGGCACATTTGCACCGTGTTCTGAAGTTTTTATTGGTACCGTTTTTGTATTGATCGGACTTTTTGATCACTTTTTATTCATTTTTTCATGATATAAAAAGTGACCAAAAATACACTATTTTGGACTTTGGAATTTTTTTGCGCGCATGCCATTGACCGTGCAATTTAATTAATAATATATTTTTATAGTTTGGACATTTTCGCAAGCGGCGATACCACATACGTTTATTTTTATTTACACAGTTTTTTTTATGGGAAAAGGGGGGTGATTCAAACTTTTAATCGTTAACTTTTTTTTTCACTTTTTTTTTGCAGTGTTATAGCTCCCATAGGTACCTATAACACTGCACACACTGATCTCCTATGCTGATCCCTGCAAAGCCATAGCTTTGCACGGATCAGTCAGATAGGCGGTCGATTGCTCAAACCTGTAGCTCAGGCTTGGAGCAATCAATCAACGATCGGACACCGCGGAGAGAGGTAATGAGTCCTCCGCCTGCGTCCCAGCTGATCGGAACATTGCGATTTTATCACGATGTCCCGATCAGCCTGACTGAGCTGCCGGGAACCATTTACTTTTGTTTTCAGACGCGGCGGTCAAATTTGATCGCCGCATCTGAAGGGTTGACAACGCATGCTGTTATCCCAGGGTCCCGGCTATCGTTAGCAGCCAGGACCGACCCGGCGTGACCCCGTTTTTCACACCAGGACCAGGCTTAGGGCATACAGGTGTAGCGATCAGAGGAGTAGGGGACCGCAGTGCACGATTCAAGTACGGTACAGCAGACAATGAGGCTGAAGCAGAAACCGGTTTTATTAACCAACTGAGGATAATGGCCGGAGAATGATGTTAACAGAAATAACAGTTTACATAGATTTACAGCAAAGTTAACTGCAACGTGATACATAAAAGGGTGCTCCCGCCAACGTACACACAGAAATAAAGGCTACTCTGCTATATGATCCTATCTGGTTCCTGACATGGACAGAGGTGTCAGCAGAGAGCACTTTGGTCAAACAGAAAAGAACTATACAACTTCCTGTGGAGCATACAGCAGCTGATAAGTACTGGAAGAATTAAGACTTTTAAATAGAAGGAATTTACAAATCTGTTTAACTTTCTGGCACCAGTTGATAAACAAAAATGCTTTCCACTGAGTACTCCTTTAAAGGGAGACTAATGGTGCTCATTATAGGTGGTTTGGAGGCTGAAGGAAATGTAAATGAGGGAGTAAAGGTCGTAAGATGCAGAAGAGCTTTAAATGTGCATATCTCTTTTGCCGGCACCACAGTAGTTTAACTTTAAAAAAAACACTCTATTAATTTGGTATCAGAAAATAATGTTATAATGTTATATTTTCCACATGGTAAATGGCATGAATATAAACAGAAAAAAATACAAAATAGCTTTTCCCCCATTACCTTCTAAAAAAAACTGTTCAATGGAATTTGTCAGCTGCAATTCACATTCTACACTGCTGACACTGTTCGATAGCTGTTAGGGCAAGGAGGCACATGGTATCTTTCACATATAAGACAGAAAATTGTTGTCATTCTCTGCTAAGTGGCAAAGACGCATTCCTAAGACCTTGAATAGCTGAGCAACTGAATGCCTCTTCACTCCCATCCCATTCCTGCCCCTGCTTGATTGAAGCTGAGCCCTGTTTCCAAATGTCATTACCGCACCGTGCATACAAATCGAGCACAGGTGCAATATTTGGAAACAGAGCTCGGCTTCCAGGTGACTGTCAATCAAGCAGGAACAGGGATGGGAAAATGAGGGTTTCCAGCCGGCAGCACTTCAGAGGTTTGCAAACGTCTCTTTGACACTTGGCACCAGAGAATGAAAAAAATTATCAGCTACATTATGGAAGCGCAGACAAATATATGAAAGGTGCCCTTTGTCTCCTCCTCCTAACAGCTCTCTAAGGTTATGTGGACACGGCAGAAATATTCAGAGCGGAATTTCCTATTGCATTGCAGAGTCTCATTGCACTGCTGCACTTTGCGGAATTTCAACTGCAGATGTTTCTGCCAGGTAAATCCTGATTTCCGTGTCTGCAGAAAGAGTAGTCATATCTTTTCTTTCTGTGGATTCCACTTGGAAATGCATTGCCATCATTTCCAAGCGGCCCACCGGATCATTCAAATGTACAGAATATCCGCACGTGTTTTCTTAATTGAACCTTAACATGCTGCCATTAAAAGAAAACTGTCACCAAGTTCACCCACACTAAACCCATTACACTGGGTTATAGTGTGGGGGAACATGAGTCCATATATGGGTCACTTACTTTTTTATGTTTTCTTGTTGCCAAGTTGTCGTCCGCTAAAGTTCCGGTGTTTGCCCTTCACTTGCGCTCTGAGGGCGGGTCCCCCGCCAGCAGCCTTGCTTTGGGTCCCGGAGGAAGGGGCCTTAGCCCGCCCCCCTTGTTCGCATATTAATTTTCCCCCTGAGCGCAGTGCGTCGGGAGAGTGCTCTGCACAGTGTAACTGCGCATGCGCCGGTCCCTCGCTATGCCCGGAAGTGCCTCTTTCTGAAGTCTTGCTATTCTTGACATCCGTGTGTAGCAAGGGACCGGTGCATGCGCAGTTACACTGCATAGAGCACTCTCCCGACGCGCTGTGCTCAGGAGGGAAATTAATATGCGAACAAAGGGGGCAGGCTAAAGCCCCTTAATCCGGGACCCAAAGCAATCCTGCCGGCGGGGGACCCGCCGTCAGAGCACAAGTGAAGGGCAAACAGCGGAACTTTAGCGGACGACAATTTGGCGACAAGAAAACATAAAAAAGTAAGTGACTCATGTATGGACTCCTGTTCACCCACACTATAACCCAGTGTATTGGATTTAGTGTGGGTGAATTTGCTGACAGTTTTCCTTTAAGAAGTTAAATCTGTCCTTCAGAAAACAAGCTCTCATATTTTTATGTCGAAGGAAAAATAAAAGAAAATTACAACTCTTAGAATGCAAAAATGAAAAAGAATGAATACGCAATTTTGAGATCTTATCTCGAATGGTCGAAAGCCAAAAATAAAATTAGAATTCCTACATAATTTTAAAGATGAGGGTGGAATGGCATTGCCCAATCCATAGTTATATTTTTTGGCATCCCAATCACAGCATTTATTAGATTGGGCAAGGAATAAATGTATTACTCCAGGTGATAGAATCATTCAGATTTATTTATCTTGTGAACGGCTTATGATTCCACTGGAAAGTGTATGTTTTTTTTTAAAGAAACCTCAGTTGGCAACAATTAAATTAATATATAAAGTGTGGAATAAAGTTTAACAGATTAGTGGGTGAATTAAATGTCTGTACTCCTCTATGGGATAATGGTGCCTTAAAAGAGATTGAGAGACTATCTGAGTTTGGAAGTCAGGAAAGAGAGGGGATTCGATGGCTTGGGAACCTATTCGTGGAAGGGATCTTTAAAGGGGTACTCCGCCCCTAGACATCTTATCCCCTATCCCCGATCTCGGCTGCGGCACCCCAGACATCCGGTGCACGGAGCGAACTTCGCTCCGTAACGGATGACTGGTGATGCGGGTCGTTGGCATGGTCACGCCCCGCTCGTGATGTCATGGTCACACCCCACACAATCACGCCCCACTCGTGTCGTCCCGGCCATGCCGCCTCTATGCAAGTCTATGGGAGGGAGCGTGATGGCCGTGACATCACGAGCAGGGCGCGGCCGTGACGTCAAAAGCCTCCGGAGCTGCAGCCAACGCTCTAAACGAACGTCAGGGGCAGCAGGGAGATCACGTTTTTATTATTTATTTTATTTGCAAAATGGCAAAGGGAATTAGATATAAATGATCATCAATTAGAATATATCCTAAGATCTGTCCCTGAACAGTCTATGGGAGAGAGTGGGAAATTATATATTTTGTATAGAACTTATCAAACTCCTGTATTATTATATAGAATTGGTCTTAGATCAAACTCCATCTGTCCCAGATGTCTGGTAGAGGATGCCAATCTGTTACATATGTTTTGTAGTTGTCCTAATATAGAAAAGTTTTAGTCTTCTGTTATCAGAGCTATTAAACAGACCTTTAACCCCTTAACGACCAAGGACGTAAATGTACGTCCTGGTGCGGCGGTACTTCGTGCACCAGGACGTACATTTACGGCCTGTACATGACCTCAAGGATCGGAGTGATGATTGTGTCATGTGCAGCAGGTCCCAGCTGCTGGTAGCAGCCAGGGACCCGCCGGTAATGGCAGACATCCGCGATCGTGCGGATGTCTGATATTAACCCCTCAGATGCCGTGATTAATACAGATCACAGCATCTGCGGCAGTGCGGCTACATTTTATACTGATCTGATCGCCCGCGACACAGCCACAGGGATCAGATCATATAACATGGCGGACGGAGGTCCCCTCACCTGCCTCCACCGCCTTCTTGGTGTCTTCTGCTCTGGTCTGGGATTGAGCAGACCAGAGCAGAAGTTAGCCAATAACACTGATCAGTGCTATGCCCTAAACATAGCACTGAACAGTAGTAGCAATCAAATGATTGCTATAAATAGTCCCCTATGGGGACATAAAAAGTGTAAAAAAAAAAAAAAGTTAAAAAATTTGAAAAATCCCCTCCCCCAATAAAAATTTAAAATGTCCCTTCTTCCCATTTTACCCCCAAAAAGTGTAGAAAAAAGAACATATTTTGTATCGCCGCATGTGTAAATGTCTGAACTATTAAAATATAATGTTAATGATCCCGTTCGGTGAATGGCGTGAACGTTAAATAAAAAAAGTCCAAAATCGCTGTGCTTTTTTGTCATATTTTATTTTAAAAAAAAATTATAAAAAAATTATGAAAAGTTTTATATACACAAATGTGGTATCAATAAGAAGTACACATCACAGCGCAAAAAATTAGCCCTCATACCGCCGCTTATACGGAAAAATTAAAAAGTTATAGGTCATCAAAATAGAGGGATTTTAACCTCTTAAGGACCCAGGACGTACGGGGACGTCATGGCACCCTGGGCTTTAAGGACCCAGGACGTCCCCGTACGTCCTGGCGTTTTCCGGTCTCTGCCGCTCGCCGGGCAGAGATCGGAACCAGATGCCTGCTGAAATCCTTCAGCAGGCATCCAGGGCAAATGCCAAGGGGGGCCATGTAGGCCCCCCATGTCGGCGATCGCCGCAAATCGCAAGGGAAATCGCCCTTGCGATCTGCGGCGATACCGGGCTGATCGGGTCTCTGGGATCCGACCGCCCGGTAATTTCGCATGATCCCGGCTGTCACAGACAGCCAGGACCATGCTAAAGAATAGGAGCGAGGTGGCAAGCCTGCCACCTCCTCCTATTCCCTGCGATCCGTCGGTTAGTTAACCGACCAATTGCAGGAGGGGGGGCGGTTACTTCCTCCCGTCCTGCCCGGCCCCTTGAAGTCCGGAGAGGACGGAAGGAAGACCGGAGGACGCGGCGGGGGATGGGGGAGTGCTGGGGACCGGCCCCGGTACTTACCTCGTCCCTGAAGACCCGGATCCAGACGATGAAGACGACGGCGACGGCGACAGGTGAGTGGATCTTCAGCCGCGGTCGGGAACTTTACAGCAATGCACGTCGCCGTAAAGCGACATGCATTGCTGTAATAGGACCCTGTAAACTACAACTCCCAGCATGCCCAGACAGCCCTTGGCGTCTGGGCATGCTGGGAGTTGCAGTTTTGCAACTTCTGGAGGTCCACAGTTTTGGGACCACTGTGCCCTTCCAGATGTTGCAAAACTACACATCCTCAGCATGTCCTTACTGTCCAGGCATGCTGGGAGTTGTAGTTCTGTAACATCTGGCCCTTCAGATGTTGCAGAACTACAACTCCCAGCATGCCTGGACAGTTTTGGCATACTGGGAGTTGTAGTTTTGCAACATCTGGAAGGGCACAGATTGGGAACCACTGTATTAGTGGTCTGCAAACTGTAGTCCTCCAGATGTTGCAAATCTACAACTCCAAGCATGCTGGGAGTTGTAGTTCGGCAACATCTGGCTCTAAAGATGTTGCCGAACTACTACTCCCAGCATGCCTGAGAATGTTTGGGAGTTGTGGTTTTGCAACAGCTGGAGGCACACTGGTTGGGAAACATTGTTTCCTAACTCAGTGTTTCCCAACCTGTGTGCCTCCAGCTGTTGCAAAACCACAACTCCCAAACATTCTCAGGCATGCTGGGAGTAGTAGTTTTGCAACAGCTGGAGGTCAAACTCGCAGCGGGAAACTCGCTGTAATCCCCGGCCCGTGTGACTGTACCCTAAAAACACTACACTACACTACCACAAAATAAAAAGTAAAAAACACTACATATACACATACCCCTACACAGCCCCCCTCCCTCCCCAATAAAAATGAAAAACGCCTGGTACGCCACTCTTTCCAAAATGGAGCCTCCAGCTGTTGCAAAACAACAACTCCCAGTATTGCCGGACAGCCGTTGACTGTCCAAGCATGCTGGGAGTTTTGCAACAGCTGGAGGCACCCTGTTTGGGAATCACTGGCGTAGAATACCCCTATGTCCACCCCTATGAAAATCCCTAATTCAGGCCTCAAATGCACATGGCGCTCTCAATTCGGAGCCCTGTCGTATTTCAAGGCAACAGCTTAGGGCCACATATGGGGTATCTCCGTACTCGGGAGAAATTGACTAACAAATCTTGGGGGGCTTTTTCTCCTTTCACCCCTTATGAAAAGGTGAAGTTGGGGTCTACACCAGCATGTTAGTGCAAAAAAATAAACTTTTTACACTAACATGCTGGTGTTGCCCTATACTTTTCATTTTGACAAGAGGTAAAGGGGAAAAAAGCCCCCCAAAATTTGTAATGCAATTTCTCCCGAGTACGGAGATACCACATATGTGGGCGTAAAGTGCTCTGGGGGCGCACAACAAGGCCCAGAAGGGAGAGTGCGCCATGTACATTTGAGGTGATTTGCACAGGGGTGGCTGATTGTTACAGCGGTTTTGACAAACGCAAAAAAAAAAAAAAAACACATGTGACCCCATTTCGGAAACTACACCCCTCACGGAATGTAATGAGGGGTGCAGTGAGAATTTGCACCCCACAGGTGTCTGGCAGATCTTTGGAAGAGTGGGCTGCGCAAATTAAAAATGTTGTACAGCCCACTGTTCCAAAGATATGACAGACACCAGTGGGGGGTAAATGCTCACTTTACGCCTTGTTACGTTCCTCAAGGGGTCTAGTTTCCAAAATGGTGTGCCATGTGGGGGTTATTTTGCTGTCCTGGCACCATAGGGGCTTCCTAAATGCGACATGCCCGCCAAGCAAAATTTGCTCTCAAAATGCCAAATATGACTCCTTCTCTTCAGAGCATTGTAGTTCGCCCGTAGTGCACTTCAGGTCAACTTATGGGGTACCTCCATACTCAGAAGAGATGTGGTTACAAATTTTGGGGGGTATTTTCTGCTATTAACCCTTGCAAAAATGTGAAATTTGGGGGGGACCATACCTGGTATAGACCAGTATATGGAGGGTAACATTTGTTTATTTAATTCCCTATAGATTCCCTTTTGGGAATCCAAAAATAACCCTTGTTTCCCATATACTACTTAACTTGTTAAAATTCCATATACTTTATTAGGTTCTACACACTATTTAAAAACAAATAGCACTGTTTCCTTTATTTGCTATTTTGATGAGATAATTTGCTTGCGCAGATGTCTCTGCTGGTGATGATATGTTTGTATTAAAGCAACCCTGTGTGCCTGCAGGTCACACTCACTAGATTGCAAGGAACAGCAGTGCTAGGATTGTTAAAAACTCCATTCTGCCCCCCTCAACATGTTTCGCTACGACGTAGCGTTATCAAGAGGTAGCGGGCAACTGAGCGTGGATGCGATGTCAGTCATTCTTATAGCCTCTGTTTGTAGCGTCACTAATTAATTACAGGATGTTATCTTAGCCAATAGGGTGCGCCTGCCAAGAGAAGCTCCACACATTGGACATGCCATTTTGATTGATGGGTACTTGCTCAAATCGGAGTCCCACCCAGATGGCCTCCCGGCCAATCGTGCTCTTGTCTAGCGCATTGGCCAATCCCTTCCTTTGTTTACCTACTATGTCTGCATGTGACGTAGGCTGCGTGATCTCCACTGCGCGAACACTCTGTCTGGATCCTCTATCACTTTTTGCATTATCTCGTATGCGCATTCTCGCGTGCGCGAGCTGTTTATTTCTGACAGGTAGATGCGCAGAACTGTATGCGCGAGCTCTTAGGTTTATTTAGGGAGTAGACTCATGTATTGTTACATACCTACTTTGGGTCCCATTAAATGGATATATGTATTAATCTATTATTGATTCTTAGATTAGATAAAATTTAAATCCATTGGGGCCTATATTGGTATATAGATACCTATGTTAAATGGCTATAAGTTTGATTTTGACTCGACATATGCTCACTGTGTAGATAGTTGTAACTTCTATTTGAGTGTTTTTGATAATCATAATATACTCTTGAATGATAGGCAGGCTTCTTTAGAGAAAGGCCGAAAAGGTAAACCCTTCATTCAGTCCCTGTGGGCTAAGGGTTTTTAATCTATATATCCATGTTGCCTCCTCTCTCAACAGTTTTTTTTATCTAGGTTTCCTCCTCTTGGACCCAGGCGGGGTTTAAGAAAACCCCAAAACTTTAAATTTGACATATCTCCCCTGTGTGTTTCACGAATGTGTCTTGCTAGAGGGGTATCTACACCTGTTCTAATTGTGCTGAGGTGTTGGGATATTCTCCTCCTTAGCTGTTGTGTGGTCTTGCCCACATACATCTTTGGGCACCCACATTCTGCAATATAGATTACTCCGGTGGTCTGACAATTTATGAATTCTCGAATTTCATATTTACGTCCATCTGTGATGTTAACAAATTCTTTTTTCTTTGGCATAAACCTGCAGAAATTACATCCTCCACATGGATGGGATCCTTTTACCTTTGATTTTAACCACATTGTGTCTGTTTTCTCTTCTTTATAGTGACTATGCACCAGACACTCTCTGACATTTCTACCTCTGCGATAGGTCACACTTGGTCTTTCGGTAAGTACTTCTTTAAGGTCACTATCCCCCAAAAGGATCGGCCAGTACTTTTTTAGGATCTCTAGAACCTGCTTGTTGCACTGGTCAAAGGTTCCTATGCATCTCACCAGGCGTGGTTGTTCATTAATTTTTTTCTCTCTCAGTAGTTCTGTCCCTAGCTCTCGCAAAAGCACGGTGTAGAGTCTTTTTCGGATAACCTCTGGCTAAAAAGCGATGATATAGGAGTTTACTCTCCTCCAGAAAAGTAGCTTCATTTGAACAGTTACGTTTGGCTCTGAGATATTGGCCTATAGGTATGCCATTTTTGAGAGGTCTCGGATGGAAGCTTTTCCAATTGAGAAAGCTATTAGTAGATGTGGTTTTTCTAAATACTTTGGTCTGTATGCTGCCTCCAGGCTCGAAAGAGATCTCTAAATCCAGAAAGGATAAGGAGTTGGACTTAATTTCTGATGTGAAGTGCATTCCAATTTTATTGTTGTTCAGGCTATTTACAAACTTATTAAATAGAGTGATGGTGCTATCCCAAAACAAAATGACATCATCTATATATCGCCCCCAAAATAATATGTGCTTCGTGAATTCCTCGTGCTCATCTGAAAATACTATTGTGTCCTCCCACCACCCTAAAAATAAATTTGCAAAATTCGGTGCACATACTGCGCCCATTGCTGTGCCTTTGTGCTGTAAATAAAAGTGACCATCAAATGTGAAGTAATTATGTGTCAGTAGAAAGTAAAGAAGAGTAGTGACAAATTTGTTGTGCTCTGTGAATTGTGTGCCTCTAGTGTTGAGAAAGTGCTCTACTGCCTTTATTCCCAAATTATGTTCAATATTAGTGTACAAGGCCTCTACATCAAGGCTCGCAACAAATGTGCCCAGTGGGAATGTGATCTCTTCGAGCCGGGAGACAGCATCTCTGGTATCTTTTATGTATGAGGGCAAGGAAGCCACAAAGGGTGATAGGATTTGATCTACATATGAACTGATTCCTTGTGTTAGGTTGTCATTTCCCGATACTATCGGGCGTCCTGGAATTGGGTCCTTTTGTTTGTGAATTTTGGGCAACGCATAAAACGTTGCCATAGTGGGTTTTAAATTCAACATTGCCTTATATTCCTCTTCTGTAATCATGCCCTTCGATTTCCCATCCAGCAGGATGTTTTTCAGTTCTGTGACATACTTGTTTGTGGGGTTTAGATCTAGTCTCTTATAGGTGCTTTGGTCTTCCAGCAATCTTAACACCATATTTTTATAATCGTCTCTCATCATGATTACTATGTTGCCCCCCTTATCGGAGGGCTTGATGACTATTTGATCATTTTTTTCAAATTCTTGAAGAGCTTGGTTTTCATTTTTGGTGAGATTATTATTATGTCTACTAGGTGTTACTTTTTCGATTTCTGAACACACCATTTTGACGAAGGTGTCTATGTTATTAAATTGACTAAATGTTGGTGTTGTTTTACACTTGGGTTTTAGGGTGGAGAAAGGTGGAAGCTCCACAGATCTGACTCCCGTCTCATTCTCCTCCAGAAGATCCGTCAGGTCAGTAATCACTTGTTCATCTCTCCTTCTATTTTGTCCCCAATTACTAGAATTATTTTTATGTACTTTATGCAAGGCGAGCTTTCTCGCAAAGAGATTAATATCTTTGGCCCATATAAAAGGGTTAAATTTGGGGGTCGGGGTGAAGGATAACCCCTTACGTAAGATTGACTCCTGGTCTGATGTTAACTGTATCTTGGAGAGGTTACATATCTGCATTTGTCCATCAGTCCCTAAGTGGGTCTGGGGTGTAGTGGGTTATGTAAGTATCCCCACTTCTCCCTGTCTCTGAGTTGGATGCCTCCTCCTAAAAAATGGGGTTGTTGTTGATTTGTTCCCCCTCCAGGTTGTGTATGTGGATGGGCCACCGCCACTGATTGTTGAGTTTGAGGTATTAGTTGCGGTACAGAGGAGTAGGATGCCAAGGATGTATCCTGCAAATTTCCAGTATTTTGTGCTATTGTATGAGATCCTGGATTTTGTGTCCATATCTGCTGTTGTTGATAATTAGGATTCGTATAGTTATACTGATTCGAAGTGCTTCTCTGTTGGTTATATAGGTTATGTTGTTGAGCTCCAGCACCTTGGCCTCTATTTGTCTAACTCCTATTTGGCCTTCTGTACCCGTATTTCCGTTTGTTTTTTGCCTTATATCTCTCAGTGTTGGGGTGGGCACCCTTACTGCCTGACTGATCGTCTGATTCAGATATTTCTGATTCAGATATGTCAGTATATTTATTGTACTGATTGTAGATGTTTTCTGTACCTCTTTTTATGTATATCAATCCTGTCTCAAAATCTTTTTTGTCTCTTACGTATTTCCGATGTTTACGTTCTTTAAGCTCAGATTGAAAGCTCTCGATATGTTTTTGTAATTGTTGTTCTAGATTGTTGAATTCAGTTTGTGATTTGAAGACCTTTATCTCTTCTATCTGTTCCTCCAATTGCTTGGTAACCTCACCAAAGATCTTTTTTTCATATGTGACCAAATAGTCAAGCATACGAAGTGAGTTTTCTGTCAGGAGCTGTTGCCAGCCTTTAATAAACTCTAGATCCTCTTGATGTGAGTTAGGAGTGATATTTATCCTCAGTCCCCTATATACTATTTTTTGTTGCAGGTACGTCTCTAAACTAGCAATCTCCCACCATGAGCGTAGATACTTCTTGTATGTTTTTTGTAGATTGCGACAGGCGGAGTTTATGCTCATTTGCAGAGAAAACGTTCTGCGCCTGGGTAATAAATGATTCTGGATTTAGTTTTCCAGATATAAAACCTGCCATCACTTATGTTGGCTATTTCGCCTGGTCTGTTAACATGAGGGGATTAACCTCTATTCACATTCACCATAACTGGTATAGACCAGTATATGGAGGGTAACATTTGTTTATTTAATTCCCTATAGATTCCCTTTTGGGAATCCAAAAATAACCCTTGTTTCCCATATAATTCTTAACTTGTTAAAATTCCATATACTTTATTAGGTTCTACACACTATTTAAAAACAAATAGCACTGTTTCCTTTATTTGCTATTTTGATGAGATAATTTGCTTGCGCAGATGTCTCTGCTGGTGATGATATGTTTGTATTAAAGCAACCCCGTGTGCCTGCAGGTCACACTCAGTAGATTGCAAGGAACAGCAGTGCTAGGATTGTTAAAAACTCCGTTCTGCCCCCCTCAACATGTTTCGCTACGACATAGCGTTATCAAGAGGTAGCGGGCAACTGAGCGTGGATGCGATGTCAGTCATTCTTATAGCCTCTGTTTGTAGCGTCACTAATTAATTACAGGATGTTATCTTAGCCAATAGGGTGCGCCTGCCAAGAGAAGCTCCACACATTGGACATGCCATTTTGATTGATGGGTACTTGCTCAAATCGGAGTCCCACCCAGATGGCCTCCCGGCCAATCGCGCTCTTGTCTAGCGCATTGGCCAATCCCTTCCTTTGTTTACCTACTACGTCTGCATGTGACGTAGGCTGCGCGATCTCCGCTGCGTGAACACTCTGTCTGGATTCTCTATCACTTTGTGCATTATCTCGTATGCGCATTCTCGCGTGCGCGAGCTGTTTATTTCTGACAGGTAGATGCGCAGAACTGTATGCGCGAGCTCTTAGGTTTATTTAGGGAGTAGACTCATGTATTGTTACATACCTACTTTGGGTCCCATTAAATGGATATATGTATTAATCTATTATTGATTCTTAGATTAGATAAAATTTAAATCCATTGGGGCCTATATTGGTATATAGATACCTATGTTAAATGGCTATAAGTTTGATTTTGACTCGACATATGCTCACTGTGTAGATAGTTGTAACTTCTATTTGAGTGTTTTTGATAATCATAATATACTCTTGAATGATAGGCAGGCTTCTTTAGAGAAAGGCCGAAAAGGTAAACCCTTCATTCAGTCCCTGTGGGCTAAGGGTTTTTAATCTATATATCCATGTTGCCTCCTCTCTCAACAGTTTTTTTATCTAGGTTTCCTCCTCTTGGACCCAGGCGGGGTTTAAGAAAACCCCAAAACTTTAAATTTGACATATCTCCCCTGTGTGTTTCACGAATGTGTCTTGCTAGAGGGGTATCTACACCTGTTCTAATTGTGCTGAGGTGTTGGGATATTCTCCTCCTTAGCTGTTGTGTGGTCTTGCCCACATACATCTTTGGGCACCCACATTCTGCAATATAGATTACTCCGGTGGTCTGACAATTTATGAATTCTCGAATTTCATATTTACGTCCATCTGTGATGTTATCAAATTCTTTTTTCTTTGGCATAAACCTGCAGAAATTACATCCTCCACATGGATGGGATCCTTTTACCTTTGATTTTAACCACATTGTGTCTGTTTTCTCTTCTTTATAGTGACTATGCACCAGACACTCTCTGACATTTCTACCTCTGCGATAGGTCACACTTGGTCTTTCGGTAAGTACTTCTTTAAGGTCACTGTCACGATGCCGGCTGGCAGGTAGTGGATCCTCTGTGCCAGAGAGGGATTGGCGTGGACCGTGCTAGTGGATCGGTTCTAAGTCACTACTGGTTTTCCCCAGAGCCCGCCGCAAAGCGGGATGGACTTGCTGCGGCGGTAGTGACCAGGTCGTATCCACTAGCAACGGCTCAACCTCTCTGACTGCTGAAGATAGGCGCGGTACAAGGGAGTAGACAGAAGCAAGGTCGGACGTAGCAGAAGGTCGGGGCAGGCAGCAAGGATCGTAGTCAGGGGCAACGGCAGGAGGTCTGGAACACAGGCTAGGAACACACAAGGAAACGCTTTCACTGGCACGATGGCAACAAGATCCGGCAAGGGAGTGCAGGGGAAGTGAGGTGATATAGGGAGGTGCACAGGTGAACACACTAATTGGAACCACTGCGCCAATCAGCGGCGCAGTGGCCCTTTAAATCGCAGAGACCCGGCGCGCGCGCGCCCTAGGGAGCGGGGCCGCGCGCGCCGGGACAGGACAGACGGAGAGCGAGTCAGGTACGGGAGCCGGGGTGCGCATCGCGAGCGGGCGCTACCCGCATCGCGAATCGCATCCTGGCTGGAAGCGTAATCGCAGCGCCCCGGGTCAGTGGATCTGACCGGAGCGCTGCAGTGGGGAGAGTGTAGCGAGCGCTCCGGGGAGGAGCGGGGACCCGGAGCGCTCGGCGTAACAGTACCCCCCCCCCCTTGGGTCTCCCCCTCTTCTTAGAGCCTGAGAACCTGAGGAGCAGACTTTTGTCTAGGATGTTGTCCTCAGGTTCCCAGGATCTCTCTTCTGGACCACAACCCTCCCAATCCACTAAAAAAAAGGTTTTCCCTCTGACCTTCTTAGATGCTAGAATCTCTTTGACAGAGAAGATGTCCGAGGAGCCGGAAACAGGAGTGGGAGGAACAGATTTAGGAGAGAAACGGTTGATGATGAGTGGTTTAAGAAGAGAAACGTGAAAGGCATTAGGAATACGAAGAGAAGGAGGAAGAAGAAGTTTGTAAGAGACAGGATTAATCTGACACAAAATTTTGAAAGGACCAAGATAGCGTGGTCCCAACTTGTAGCTAGGGACACGGAAGCGGACATATTTAGCGGAGAGCCATACCTTGTCTCCAGGGGAAAAAATGGGAGGAGCTCTTCTTTTCTTATCCGCGAACTTCTTCATGCGTGATGACGCCTGTAAGAGAGAATTTTGGGTCTCTCTCCATATGATGGAAAGGTCACGAGAAATTTCATCCACAGCGGGCAGACCAGAGGGCAAGGGGGTAGGGAGGGGGGGAAGAGGGTGACGGCCGTACACCACGAAAAATGGGGATTTGGAGGAAGATTCAGAGACTCGGAAGTTATACGAGAATTCGGCCCATGGAAGGAGATCTGCCCAGTCATCCTGGCGGGAGGAAACAAAATGTCGTAAATAATCACCCAAGACCTGGTTAATTCTTTCTACTTGTCCATTGGATTGGGGATGATATGCAGAAGAAAAATTTAATTTAATCTTGAGTTGTTTACAGAGAGCCCTCCAGAATTTAGACACGAATTGGACGCCTCTATCCGAGACTATCTGTGTGGGCAACCCGTGAAGACGAAAAATGTGTACAAAAAATTGTTTAGCCAACTGAGGCGCTGAAGGAAGACCAGGAAGAGGGATGAAATGTGCCATTTTGGAGAATCGATCAACGACCACCCAAATAACAGTGTTGCCACGGGAAGGGGGTAAATCAGTAATAAAATCCATACCAATCAGAGACCAAGGCTGTTCGGGGACAGGCAGGGGATGAAGAAAACCAGCGGGCTTCTGGCGAGGAGTCTTATCCCGGGCACAGATAGTGCAGGCTCGTACAAAGTCCACAACATCCGTCTCCAGAGTCGGCCACCAATAGAAGCGGGAGATGAGTTGCACAGATTTCTTGATGCCCACATGACCTGCGAGATGGGAGGAGTGACCCCATTTGAGGATTCCGAGGCGTTGGCGTGGAGAAACAAAGGTCTTTCCTGGAGGAGTTTGCCTGATGGAGGCTGGAGAAGTGGAAATCAGGCAGTCAGGAGGAATGATGTGTTGCGGAGAGAGTTCAACCTCCGAGGCATCCGAGGAACGAGAGAGAGCATCGGCCCTAATGTTCTTATCGGCAGGCCGAAAGTGAATTTCAAAATTAAATCGGGCAAAGAACAGAGACCACCGGGCCTGGCGAGGATTCAGCCGTTGGGCAGACTGGAGGTAGGAGAGGTTCTTGTGATCGGTGTAAATAATAACTGGAAATCTTGATCCCTCCAGCAGATGCCTCCATTCCTCAAGTGCTAATTTTATGGCTAGAAGCTCTCGATCCCCGATGGAGTAGTTCCTCTCCGCCGGAGAGAAGGTCCTAGAAAAAAAACCACAAGTGACAGCATGCCCGGAAGAATTTTTTTGTAGAAGAACAGCTCCAGCTCCCACTGAGGAGGCATCAACCTCCAATAGGAAGGGTTTGGAAGGGTCAGGTCTGGAGAGCACGGGAGCCGAAGAAAAGGCAGACTTGAGTCGTTTAAAGGCGTCTTCCGCTTGAGGAGGCCAAGACTTGGGATCGGCATTTTTTTTGGTTAAAGCCACGATAGGAGCCACAACGGTAGAAAAATGTGGAATAAATTGCCTGTAATAATTGGCGAACCCCAAAAAGCGTTGGATGGCACGGAGTCCGGAGGGGCGTGGCCAATCTAAGACGGCAGAGAGTTTGTCTGGATCCATTTGTAGTCCCTGGCCAGAGACCAAGTATCCTAGAAAAGGAAGAGATTGGCATTCAAACAGACATTTCTCAATTTTGGCATAGAGTTGATTGTCACGAAGTCTCTGAAGAACCATACGGACATGCTGGCGGTGTTCTTCTAGATTGGCAGAAAAAATTAGGATATCGTCCAGATATACAACAACACAGGAGTATAAAAGATCACGAAAAATTTCATTAACAAAGTCTTGGAAGACGGCAGGGGCGTTGCACAGGCCAAAGGGCATGACCAGATACTCAAAGTGTCCATCTCTGGTGTTAAATGCCGTTTTCCATTCATCCCCCTCTCTGATGCGGATGAGATTATAAGCACCTCTTAAGTCCAGTTTAGTAAAGATGTGGGCACCTTGGAGGCGATCAAAGAGTTCAGAGATGAGGGGTAGGGGGTAGCGGTTCTTAACCGTGATTTTATTAAGACCGCGGTAGTCAATGCAAGGACGTAGGGAGCCATCTTTTTTGGACACAAAGAAAAATCCGGCTCCGGCAGGAGAGGAGGATTTACGGATAAAGCCCTTTTTTAAATTTTCCTGGACGTATTCAGACATGGCAAGAGTCTCTGGGGCGGACAGAGGATAAATTCTGCCCCGGGGTGGAGTAGTGCCCGGGAGGAGGTCAATAGGACAATCATAAGGCCTGTGAGGAGGTAGAGTCCCAGCTTGTTTTTTGCAGAAAACATCCGCAAAGTCCATATAGGCCTTAGGGAGACCGGTTACTGGAGGAACCACAGAGTCACGGCAAGGGTTACTGGGAACCGGTTTTAGACAGTCCTTGGAACAAGAGGGCCCCCAACTCTTGATCTCCCCAGTGGACCAATCCAGGGTTGGGGAATGAAGTTGAAGCCAGGGAAGTCCAAGGAGAATTTCAGAAGTGCAATTGGGGAGGACCAAAAGTTCAATCCTCTCGTGATGAGATCCGATACACATTAGAAGGGGCTCCGTGCGGAAACGTATGGTACAGTCCAATCTTTCATTGTTTACACAATTGATGTAAAGGGGTCTGGCGAGACTGGTCACTGGGATGTTGAACCTGTTGACGAGAGAGGCCAAAATAAAATTCCCTGCAGATCCAGAGTCCAAGAAGGCCATAGTAGAGAAGGAGAAGGCAGAGGCAGACATCCGCACAGGCACAGTAAGACGTGGAGAAGCAGAGTAGACATCAAGGACTGTCTCACCTTTGTGCGGAGTCAGCGTACGTTTTTCCAGGCGGGGAGGACGGATAGGACAATCCCTCAGGAAGTGTTCGGTACTAGCACAGTACAGGCAGAGATTCTCCATGCGGCGTCGTGTCCTCTCTTGAGGTGTCAGGCGAGACCGGTCGACCTGCATAGCCTCCACGGCGGGAGGCACAGGAACGGATTGCAGGGGACCAGGGGAGAGAGGAGCCGAGGAGAAGAAACGCCTCGTGCGAACAGAGTCCATATCTTGGCGGAGCTCCTGACGCCTTTCGGAAAAACGCATGTCAATGCGAGTGGCTAGATGAATGAGTTCATGTAGATTAGCAGGGATTTCTCGTGCGGCCAGAACATCTTTAATGTTGCTGGATAGGCCTTTTTTAAAGGTCGCGCAGAGGGCCTCATTATTCCAGGATAATTCTGAAGCAAGAGTACGGAATTGTACGGCATACTCGCCAACGGAAAAATTACCCTGGACCAGGTTCAACAGGGCAGTCTCAGCAGAAGAGGCTCGGGCAGGTTCCTCAAAGACACTTCGGATTTCCGAGAAGAAGGAGTGTACAGAGGCAGTGACGGGGTCATTGCGGTCCCAGAGCGGTGTGGCCCAAGACAGGGCTTTTCCAGACAGAAGGCTGACTACGAAAGCCACCTTAGACCTTTCAGTGGGAAACTGGTCCGACATCATCTCCAGATGCAGGGAACATTGGGAAAGAAAGCCACGGCAAAACTTAGAGTCCCCATCAAATTTATCCGGCAAGGATAGGCGTAGACCAGGAGCGGCCACTCGCTGCGGAGGAGGTGCAGGAGCTGGCGGAGGAGATGACTGCTGAAGCTGTGGTAGTAACTGCTGTAGCATAACGGTCAGTTGAGACAGCTGTTGGCCTTGTTGCGCTATCTGTTGTGACTGCTGGGCGACCACCGTGGTGAGGTCAGCGACAACTGGCAGAGGAACTTCAGCGGGATCCATGGCCGGATCTACTGTCACGATGCCGGCTGGCAGGTAGTGGATCCTCTGTGCCAGAGAGGGATTGGCGTGGACCGTGCTAGTGGATCGGTTCTAAGTCACTACTGGTTTTCACCAGAGCCCGCCGCAAAGCGGGATGGACTTGCTGCGGCGGTAGTGACCAGGTCGTATCCACTAGCAACGGCTCAACCTCTCTGACTGCTGAAGATAGGCGCGGTACAAGGGAGTAGACAGAAGCAAGGTCGGACGTAGCAGAAGGTCGGGGCAGGCAGCAAGGATCGTAGTCAGGGGCAACGGCAGGAGGTCTGGAACACAGGCTAGGAACACACAAGGAAACGCTTTCACTGGCACAATGGCAACAAGATCCGGCAAGGGAGTGCAGGGGAAGTGAGGTGATATAGGGAGGTGCACAGGTGAACACACTAATTGGAACCACTGCGCCAATCAGCGGCGCAGTGGCCCTTTAAATCGCAGAGACCCGGCGCACGCGCGCCCTAGGGAGCGGGGCCGCGCGCGCCGGGACAGGACAGACGGAGAGCGAGTCAGGTACGGGAGCCGGGGTGCGCATCGCGAGCAGGCGCTACCCGCATCGCGAATCGCATCCCGGCTGGAAGCGTAATCGCAGCGCCCCGGGTCAGTGGATCTGACCGGAGCGCTGCAGTGGGGAGAGTGTAGCGAGCGCTCCGGGGAGGAGCGGGGACCCGGAGCGCTCGGCGTAACAGTCACTATCCTCCAAAAGGATCGGCCAGTACTTTTTTAGGATCTCTAGAACCTGCTTGTTGCACTGGTCAAAGGTTCCTATGCATCTCACCAGGCGTGGTTGTTCATCAATTTTTTTCTCTCTCAGTAGTTCTCCCCTTGGGGTGTCCCTAGCTCTCGCAAAAGCATGGTGTAGAGTCTTTTTCGGATAACCTCTGGCTAAAAAGCGATGATATAGGAGTTTACTCTCCTCCAGAAAAGTAGCTTCATTTGAACAGTTACGTTTGGCTCTGAGATATTGGCCTATAGGTATGCCATTTTTGAGAGGTCTCGGATGGAAGCTTTTCCAATTGAGAAAGCTATTAGTAGATGTGGTTTTTCTAAATACTTTGGTCTGTATGCTGCCTCCAGGCTCGAAAGAGATCTCTAAATCCAGAAAGGATAAGGAGTTGGGGGGGAAACACACCTTTTAGTGTTTTTTTTTTTTTTTTACGTATGCAAAAGTCGTGAAACCCCTGTGGGGTATTAAGGCTCACTTTATTTCTTGTTACATTCCACAAGGGGTCTAGTTTCCAAAATGGTATGCCATGTGGTTTTTTTTTGCTGTCCTCGCACCATAGTGGCTTCTTAAATGCGACATGCCCCCGAGCAAAATTTGCTCTCAAAAAGCCAAATATGACTCCTTCTCTTCTTCTCTTCTGAGCATTGTAGTTCACCCATAGTACACCTCAGGTCAACTTATGGGGTACCTTCATACTCAGAAGAGATGGGGTTACAATGTTTGGGGGATATTTTCTGCTATTAACCCTTGCAAAAATGTGAAATTTGGGGGGAAACACACATTTTAGTGAAATTTTATTTTTTTACATATGCAAAAGTCGTGAAACCCCTGTGGGGTATTAAGGCTCACTTTATTCCTTGTTACGTACCTCAAGGGGTCTAGTTTCCAAAATGGTGTGCCATGTGGGGGATTTTTGCTGTTCTGGCACCATAGGGGCTTCCTAAATGCAACATGCCCCCCAAAAACCATTTCAAAAAAACATACTCTCCAAAATCCCCTTGTCGCTCCTTCGCTTCTGAGCCCTCTACTGCGCCCGCCGAACACTTTACATAGACATATGAGGTATGTGCTTACTCGAGAGAAATTGGGCTACAAATATAAATATACATTTTCTAATTTTTCCCCTTGAAAAAATTCAAAAATTGGATCTACAAGAACATGCGAGTGTAAAAAATGGAGATTGCTGTTATTCCTGTGAAACACCTAAAGGGTTAAAACGCGGACTGAATGTCATTTTGAATACTTTGGGGGGTGCAGTTTTTATAATGGGGTCATTTGTGGGGTATTTCTAATATGAAGACCCTTCAAATTCACGTCAAACCTGAACTGGTCCATGAAAAATTGTGAGTTTGGAAATTTGGTGAAAAATTGGAAAATTGCTGCTGAACTTTGAAGCCCTCTGGTGTCTTCCAAAAGTAAAAACACGTAAATTTTATGATGCAAACATAAAATAGACATATTGTATATGTGAATAAAAAAAAATTATTTGGAATATCCATTTTCCTTACAAGCAGAGAGATTCAAAGTTAGAAAAATGCAAAATTTTCAAATTTTTCATCAAATTTTGGGATTTTTCACCAAGAAAGGATGCAAGATACCACAAAATTTTACCACTATGTTAAAGTAGAATATGTCACGAAAAAACAATCTCGGAATCAGAATGATAACTAAAAGCATTCCAGAGTTATTAATGTTTAAAGTGACAGTGGTCAGATGTGCAAAAAATGGCCGGGTCCTGAGGTGTAAAATGGCCTGGTCCTGGTACTAATTTGGTAAAAAAAAATTCAAATTTTTTTTAAGCGCAACAGTAATAGGAAAGTATATTATCATGGGTATCATTTTAATCGTATTGACACACAGAATAAAGAACACATGTAATTTTTACCGTAAATTGTACGGTGTGAAAACAAAACCTTCCAAAATAGCTGTTTTCTTTTTAATTTCCCCAGGCAAATAGTATTTTTTTGGTTGCACCATACATTTTATGATAAAATTTGTGATGTCATTACAAAGGACAACTGATGGCACAAAAAACAAACCCTCATACTAGTCTGTGGATGAAATGATAAAAGAGTTACGATATTTAGAGGGCGAGGAGGAAAAAACGAAAATGCAAAAATAAAATTGGCCTGGTCCTTAAGGTCAAAATGGGCTTGGTCCTTAAGGGGTTAAAATAGATATTTCTATTGACCCCAAAATTTATACAAAAAAATCTTAGCTTGGAAAAAAATCTGAAAATTGCGGTATCACATTTTTTATATATAGCTCAAGAGTAGAAAACGGACAAACCGCCCACATTCCAGCAATTTACTGGAAAGGTTGATAACTTTATAGGTTCGGAAAAAAAGGAATTACCGTATTTTTCGCCATATAAGACGCACTTTTTCTTCCCCAAAACTGGGGGGGAAAAGTTGGTGCGTCTTATACGGCGAATACACCCCTATTGCGGCGGTCCCTGCGGCCATCAACGGCCGGGACCCGCGGCTAATACAGGACATCACCGATCGCGGTGATGCCCTGTATTAACCCTTCAGACGCGGCGATCAAAGCTGACCGCCGCGTCTGAAGGGAAAGTGACACTAACCCGGCTGTTCAGTCGGGCTGTTCGGGACCGCCGCGATTTCACCGCAGCGGTCCCGAACAGCCCGACTGAATAGCCGGGTTAGTGCTTACAGGACACCGGGAGGGACCTTACCTGCCTCCTCGGTGTCTTCTCCGTTCAGGGATCCCCTGTATGGCCGACACTCTCCTTCCTCGTCATCACGTCGTCGCGTACATGCGTCGGCGTGCGTAACGATGTGATGGCGGAGACGGAGAGCAAGGAAACCCAGCAGGCAGCAGAGACGTTCCGGAGCGACGGGGACATGGCGACAGCGATGGAGCGACATCCAGGGCAGCGGTGACGGGTCCGGAGCGGCGGGGACACGTGAGTATTACCTCCTATGCAGTGGTCTTCAATCTGCGGACCTCCAGATGTTGCAAAACTACAACTCCCAGCATGCCCGGACAGCCAACGGCTGTCCGGGCTTGCTGGGAGTTGTAGTTTTGCAACATCTGGAGGTCCGCAGGTTGAAGACCACTATTGGGTTCAAAATCTTAATTTTTTTAGATTTTGCGCCTATAAATTGGGTGCGTCTTATACGCCGGTGCGTCCTATAGGGCGAAAAATGTGGTAATATTGGTCACACTGGGTAGATAAATTAATAAATAAATATCTTATAATTGCTGCGCTTAGGGTGGGAAGGGGTATAAAATTACATCAGAAAAAATAAAGTAATACTGTGATGGAACATGTATAAGAAGTTAGATTGATTAAATATATGGAAATGATAATTGTAATGTAAAAATGTATGTCGTATACTGTTTGATAAAAGAATTAATAAATGTAAAAAAAAAATGAAGGAAATAAAATGTAGGAATTAAAAACTGTTAAACCAGAAGCTAAAAGTTTATATGAAAAATGATTTTTTGAACAGACTGAGAGTGCATTGTAGTGAGGGTGCCATGGTTTGGGCATACAAAATAGCTGATAAGTACTCTTTTTAGGATATTGAGCAGTGTGTGCATCATATTTTTAGTAATTAGCAAAAATTCATTATGATTTTATATTGGCAGAAAAAAACCTCAACTCGGCAGGTAATTATCCCCTTAAGGACCAATACAAATAAACCTGTACGCCCCTGAAAGACCAGGCCTGTTTTTTCAAATCGGAGATGTCTGTCTTTATTAGAGAATAACTCTTGTAACGTTTTGCCAATCACGATAATTCTGACATAGTTTTTTTGTCACAAGTTGTCCTTCACGTACATAGTAAAAGTAAGCCGATATCATTTGTAGGTTTTTTTTACAATGCAAAAAATCATGAAATTTTTACAAAAAATTAAGATTTTCTGCTATTTTAACACAAATAGGTTGCATATATTTATACTTACTGACCAAATAGTTTATGAAACTTATACTTTCAGATGTCTACTTTATTTTGACGTCATTTTTTTGTTTTTAATTAGCATTTTAAATTAGTTAGAAGCCTAACAATTTAACTTTAAATTTTGAAAATTTTGAAAATTTGAAAAGTACATCTTTTTTTGTGTGCTATGCAAGGTTTGCAGAAATTAAAAGGTAGTAGAACATAGGAATCACCCCCCCAAATGACCCCATTTTAAAAACTAGACCCCTTAAGGTATTCGCTAGGGGGTACAGTGAGTATTTTAACACCATAGTTTTTTGGCAGGAATTATTACAAAGTCAGTGTTAAAAATTCGAAATTTGCAATTTTTCACAAATGCATCATTTGGGGGGCATATTTTTGTACATCACTTCTGATATTGAAAGAAATGCACCCTATATTTTATTTAGCTGCTTGTCCCATGTTCGTAAATACCCCCGCTTAGGCCATATATGGTTCCTTGGCCGCGTGGTAGGACTCAGAAGGAGAGGAGCGCCATTTGGCTTTCAGGGCAGAACAGTACCCCCACCCCCACAAGTGACCCCATTTATATACCGCACCCCTACAAGTTATTGGCTGGACCAGGGACCTCTCTGATTGGTCCTTGGTCGGCTGGCAGTATAACGCGTCTGTTTGTGACAGTTAAGGCTCCTGATGGATATATCCGCCATGTTGTGGGAATAAGCACCCGCTCATGGCGAATATATCCATCACTGCTGCGGCTGGGTAGCTCAGTGTGTCCGCTCATGACTGCCGGTGGGAAATCCGCCGCTATGAGTGGACACACAAAGCTACCCAGCCGCAGCAGGGAGCTCATTACCGTGACTGCTGCATAATGTGTAGGATCACATGGTGGACATCCGCAGCATATTACATGCTGCGGATGTCCGCCAATGCGATCCTACACATTATGCATTTTTTTTTAATTAGATTCATTTAATAAATGTATTTTTTATATATATATATATATATATATATATATTTTTTTTTTTTTATAAATTTTTTTTTTTTTACACTTTTATTACATTTTTATTTATTTTTACACTTTTATTTTATTTCTTTATTTATTTTTACATTTTTTAATGCTTTGGAATACTTAGTATTCCAAAGCATTGCAGTTATATGCTGCCTGCCAGTTTTCACTAGCAGGCAGCATATTAGGACGTGCCTCTGGCACGTCCTTTCAGGCAGTACCCAGGGCAGACCTGGGGGTCTTTGTAGGACCCCCGGCTGCCCAGGTATGCAGCAGCACCCCGCGATGCTCCGGGGTGCTGCAGGAGAGACAGAGGGAGCCCCCTCCCTCTGTCTGAACTCCTTACAGCGCGCGGTCACTTCTGACCGCGGCCGTAAGGGTTAAACTGTCGGGAGTGAAGTGAACTTCACTCCCGGCAGTGCGGCAGGTCCCGGCCAGCCGCGGCCACACACAGCACCCCGCGATCGCGATGCGGGGTGATGCAGGAGTGACAGAGGGAGCTCCCTCCCTCTGTCATAACACTTACAGCCCGCGGTCACTTCCGACCGCGGCTGTAAGGGTTAAAACTGCTGGGATCGAAGTTTACTTCAGTCCTGGCAGTGCAGCAGGGTCCCGGCTGTGTGATACAGCTGAGTGCCTGCTGCGATCTCGTGGGTGCACTGGGCAGCACCCGCGAGAATAATGGATGAGTATAGACGTCCAGGTGCGGGAACTGCCGCCAACCTGGACGTCTATACTCGTCGGTGGTCGTTATCGGGTTAAATAGAGTAAGACTAGGTTCAGACTACGGAATTTCCGCCTGCAATTCCTCTCTGAAATTGCAGCCGGAAATTCCGCTTGCTAAAATGTATAGTGTAGTGAATGGGTTTCCGTTCACAAATTCACACTTTGGAATTTGTGAAGCGGAATTTGTGAACGGAAAATCCGCTTGGAAATTTCCGCCTGAAGAAAGGGGTTGCTCTTTCTTCAGGCGGAAATCTGCGCGGAACACATTGCAGTCTATGGGAGTCCTAGCGCCAACTGATTCAGTCAGCACCGGCCGCACTCGGACTCTCCGGGCGGAAATTTTCTGCCCGGAGATTCCATAGTCTGAATCTAGCCTAAAAGTAGGGCTATTTAAAATCCCTATTTATTGTTCCTTTTAAACAGGAAGAATAGAACAGCTTGTTTTGTGATAACTAATATTTTTACTTAGGGTATGTTCACACATTCAAGTTTTTAGAGGGGTATTCCAGCTTTATACATCTTATATGTATGATCGTTGGGGTCTCGCCGCTGGGTCCCCACGATCTCGGTGCAGCCCCCGGCATTCCGTGCTCGGCGCTGCCTCCGAGACAGTGATGTGACATCACGGCCATGCACATAGTGATGCCACGCCCCCTCCATTCATGTCTATGGGAGGGGGCGTGACGGCCGTCACTCCCCCTCCCATAGACATGAATGGAGGGGGGCTGCACCGAGATCATGCAGCCCTGCACCGAGATCATATATCTTATCCCCTATCGTTTGGATAGGGGATAAGATGTATAAAGCCAGAATACCCCTTTAATTGCAGTTATTGAATTAAAAGCAAGGACCAGATCATACATGGAGGAAATGTATTAGGAAAGATTGAGACACCTTCTTATTTTAAAACCATTCTTGGCTTTGTTTTCCGTAATCACAATGAAAATCATGTGAACATGCCCTTAGGGAGGCTGATTCATTTATGGCAATGGACCAATGTGATCTTAAAGTGTCCAACTATTGTTGTAATAAAGATAAATTGATATAATTATTTGTTTGAAGGAAGTCATATATATTAGATACTAGTTTTTCAATAGCATCAACAATTTAATATTATGGTTATATTACTTTTGTCTTACACAATTTCTGGAGTACATATTATTGACTTAGTATGTTATACATAATGTGCACCAAAAGCTGGTTTACATGACTTACACCATATTAATTATATGTTTTAGACATTTTTAGATACTTCCAGGCCTTTACTAGCAAATGTGGCTGGTAAATCCTCAGTAAGTAAATTGAAACATCTCTAAAAAAAATAAAACATACATCTATCCTAAGATAAAAAATAAAAATTAAAATAATGTAAAAATAAAAAAAAACATACATCTATTCTAAGATAATAAATAAAAATGAAAATAATCTAAAAAATAAAATAAAAGAGCAGACTAGATGGATCAAGTCATTTTTTTTTTCTGGCAACAGTCTTCTATGTTTCTATGCTCTACCACAGGCATAAGCAGATGTTTTGGACTACATCTCCCATTTTGCTTTGGCCACATTTTGGCTCTAAGAGCATCATGGGAAATGTAGTCCACAACTTCTGCTGTGCCAAAGGTTGCCTTCCCCTGCTCTACCACTTAGAATGTGTTGCGGATGCATTGGAGCAGATTTAACTAATACTGTTTAAAGGAGTTTTCCATAATTTTTATTTTTTTTTGACTATGCTACAGGGGCTGTAAAGTTAGTGTAGTTCACAATATCGTGTCTGTACCTGTGTGTGACGTTTTTCTCACAATTCTTCTGTGATTTTCACTCCAATATTTATTTTTACAAGCATACAAAATGACAGTTGCCTCAGACTTTTCCCAGCTTGCTATGCGGCCGAGACCTGACATCACTAGTCAGTTGACGACAGGGAGCCTGCCTGCTTCAACGCTTGGTGGGAGAGAGATCAATCTGCAACAGCTGTAGGCACCCTGATTGAAAACCACACTGATTTGAATGGATGCAGCTCATTTATGTTTCAATGGGTGGGGTGGCTGATGTGTGGGAGGGAGGAAAATGTGGGATTTGTAGTCAAAAAAGAAAAGTCAAACAGGAAATACCAGTTCCCAAAAAGCTAGCCACAGTATTATGGTAATCTCACAACATAACCATTTAGACCCAAGACAAGCACAGATCCTTCCTAAGTATGTCCATTACTGTCTGCCAGGTACGTACTAAAATCACCTTATGGTGGAGAACCCCTTTAATTCTAAGACAATACAAACTTAGCCCAAAATGTTACGCCACAATTGTGGCATAATGAGGCTTGGAAGTTTGTTCTAAGCTTCTACTACTCTGATAAAAAAAATGCATTCTGGTGATTTTGTGTAAGGTTTTATAACTCACGATACAGGGCCGTGTCTGATAACTCGATACCTTGATACTCGATAACTTGATACATCTTCTCTCCTATCCTTTCAATAGGGGATAAAATGTCTAGGGGCGGAGCACCCCTTTTAGTGTGTTATAGCACCTATTCACACACAGCGAGCATATGTTCACACGTCAGAATTTCCGTGCGGAATTTCCCATTGGAATTCCGCACAGAGATTCCGCAGTAGCAGAGTCCCATTGGATTCAATGAGATTCTGCTGCACTGTGCACACGGCGGAATTTCCAAGACAGATGTTTCTGGCACGAAAATTCCGATTTCTGTGTCCACAGAAAGAATGAACCCGTCCATTCTTTCTGTGGAATTCGCACGGAATGCATAGACATCTATAAAACAGCGCATTCCTGCACGTCCTTAGTGCTGGCATATTATTCCGGCACCCACAGTCTTTGAAATGTCCGTACAGAGATTTTCTGTGCGGACATTCTGAGGTGTGAACATAGCCTAAGAATGTATATTTATTTCTGTCTATGGGTTAGTCAGACCTCTATAATGATTACTATATAATAAGAACCAGTTATATATAAACTGAGGTGGCTTAGACCAAAATTAGTTTAATGTCATTGTCAACCCTTAAATATGTTTTTCTCTTGCATTACAGGTCACTTACAGTACTTGTTAGGGTACAAAAAATATATGTTCTCTGTAGTTCAATTATTATCCAGTTCAGGAGCAGATGATTGGAAATACAATCGCCTTTGTAACTATTTTTGTTTCGTGTATATGATGCTGGTGACCTCCAGAGGTATTGCAGATATATGTGTGACTAAATGGTTTCTCTGCTTTATAAAGCTGTTACATTGATATGTTTTCCTTATAGTGTATATAGAGTCCTGGCTCAGGGTCTCTTGTTCTAGCTGCACCTGGAAAAATTACCATTCTGCTCTCATGTGCCTGTTATACTGCCTTCTGCTGTCACTGACTTGTTATACTGCCCTCTGAGGTCATTTACTTGTTATACTGCCCTCTGCTGTCACTTACCTGTTATACGGCCCTCTGCTGTCACTCACCTGTTATACTGTCCCCTGCTGTCATTTACCTGTTATACTGCCCTCTGCTCTCATGTGCCTGTTATACTGCCCTCTGCTGTCATTTACCTGTTATACTGCCATCGGATGTCACTTACCTGTTGAACTGCCCTTTGCTGTCATTTACCTGTTATCCTGCCCTCTGCTGTCAATTACCTGTTGTACTGCCCCCTGCTGTCACTTACCTGTTATACTGCCCTCTGCTCTCATGTGCCTGTTATACTGCCCTCTGCTGTCACTTACCTGTTATACTGCCCTCTGCTGTCACTTACCTGTTATACTGCCCTCTGCTGTCACTTACCTGTTATACTGCCCTCTGCTGTCACTTACCTGTTATACTGCCCTCTGCTCTCATGTGCCTGTTATACTGCCCTCTGCTCTCATGTGCCTGTTATACTGCCCTCTGCTATCACTTACCTGTTATACTGCCCTCTGCTGTCACTTACCTGTTATACTGCCCTCTGCTCTCATGTGCCTGTTATACTGCCCTCTGCTCTCATGTGCCTGTTATACTGCCCTCTGCTGTCACTTACCTGTTATACTGCCCTCTGCTGTCATTTACCTGTTATACTGCCCTCTGCTGTCATTCACCTGTTATACTGCCCTCTGCTCTCATGTGCATGTTATACTGCCCTCTGCTCTCATGTGCCTGTTATACTGCCCTCTGCTGTTGTTTACCTGTTATACTGCCCTTGGATGTCACTTACCTGTTATACTGCCCTTTGCTGTCATTTACCTGTTATCCTGCCCTCTGCTGTCATTTACCTGTTATACTGCCCTCTGCTGTCACTTACCTGTTATACTGCCCTCTGCTCTCATGTACCTGTTATACTGCCCTCTGCTGTCACTTACCTGTTATACTGCCCTCTGCTGTCACTTACCTGTTATACTGCCCTCTGATGTGACTTACCTGTTATACTGCCCTCTGATGTGACTTACCTGTTATAATGGCCTCTGATGTCACTTGCCTGTTATACTGCCCTCTGCTTTCACTTACCTGTTGTACTGCCCTCTGCTGTCACTTACCTGTTATACTGCCCTCTACTGTCATTTACCTGTTATACTGCCCTCTGATGTCACTTACCTGTTATACTGCCCTCTGATGTCACTTGCCTGTTATACTGCCCTCTACTGTCACTTACCTGTTGTACTGCAATCTGCTGTCACTTACCTGGTATACTGCCCTCTGCCTTCACTTACCTGTTATACTGCCCTCTGCTGTCACTTACCTGTTATACCCCTCCCTGAGAGATCTAGGACTGACAGCTGGCAATAAATCAAAGCTAAGTAGTAGGTATCTAGTTTCAAACCCCAATGGGTGACCAAAAACCAGCACAGTAAATACGCTGTAACTCTCTTCTCTGGTGGTTCTGCTGTAGCATGATATCATCTAATATGTGTTTCTTTTATAGACATCAGGCCTTTCCAGCATAACCTCTGTGGGAGAACACAGACGTCTGTCATGGTAATATTGGGTTATGATCCCTAAAATCATGTTTCTCACCTTATTGTTTGTTTGATTTAATATATTAAAGGGGTACTACCGTGGAAAACTTTTTTTTTCAATCAACTAAATCAACTGGTGCCAGAAAGTTAAACAGATTTGTAAATTACTTCTATTAAAAAATCTTAATCCTTTCAGTACTTATTAGCTACTGAATACTACAGATGAAATTGTTTTCTTTTTGGAACACAGAGCTCTCTGCTGACATCATGACCACAGTGCTCTCTGCTGACATTTTAGAAACTGTCCAGAGCAGCATATGTTTGCTATGGGGATTTTCTCCTACTCTGGACAGTTCTTAAAATGGACAGAGATGTCAACAGAGAGCACTGTGGTCATGATGTCAGCAAAGAGCTCTGTGTTCCAAAAAGAAAACCATTTCCTTTGTAGTATTCAGCAGCTAATAAGTACTGGAAGGATTAAGATTTTTTAATAGAAGTAATTTACAAATCTGTTTAACTTTCTGGCACCAGTTGATTTAACCCCTTAAAGACCAGGCCATTTTACACCTTAGGGACCAGAGCGTTTTTTGCACCTGACCACCGTCACTTTAAGCATTAATAACTCAAAAATGCTTTTATTCTGATTCTGAGATAGTTTTTTCGTGACATATTCTACTTTATTTTGGTGGTACATTTTCGGCGTTACTTGCATCCTTTTTTTGTGAAAAATTCCAAAATTTAATGAAAATTTTGAAAATTTCGCATTTTTCTAACTTTGAAGCTCTCTGCTTGTAAGGAAAATGGATATTCCAAATAAATGTAATTTTTTTTTTCAAAAATACAATATGTCCTTTTTGTTGGCATCATAAAATGGACATATTTTAACTTTTTGAAAAAAATTAGAGGGCTTCAAAGTAGAGCAGCAATTTTCAAAAATTTCATGAAAATTGCAAAATCTGAAGGGACAGATGTTACAGAACTACAACTCCCAGCATGCCTGGGCAGTCTTGGCTGTCTGGGCATGCTGGGAGTTGCAGTTTGGCCTTCCTAGTGGTTGCCACAGTAAAAATGACTTTACTTTCAGTTTCATTTCTCCCCCCCCCCCCGTCGATTCCCTACCTGAGCCGGGATCTCCGGTGAATATCTGCGATGATTGCCGGGCCCCACGAGTCTTCTCCTCCAGGTACTGGCCTCCATGTTCTTCCCCCGTTCTGCCTGACATCCAGGGCAAAATGGGGGGTTTCCATGGCAACCCACCGTCCTGCTCTGCCATTGGTCAGAATCGGTTCTGACCAATGGCAGGGGATGGGAGGAGATCGCAGCATTGCGACCTCACTCCTGCACTGCAGGATGCTGGGGCCTGTCACTCACAGGTCCGAGCATCCCTATTTTCCGAGTGATCGGGTCACCAGAGACCCGATCAGCCCGGAATAGGAGAAAATCGCATGTCTGAATTGACATGTGATTTTCTGCGATCGCCGACATGCGGGGGTCCCGGGACCCCCCTAGGCATTTGCGCAGTATGCCTGCTGAACGTTTTCAGAAGGCATGCCGTTCCGATCTCTGCCCAGCGAGCGGCAGGGGCAGGAAAACGCCATGACGTTGTGGGACGTCATTGATCCTTAAAGCCCAGGGTGCCATGATGTTCCGTAACGTCATTGGTCCTTAAGAGGTTAAAGAAAAAAAAGTTTTCCATGGGAGTACCCCTTTAAATAGTTTTGAGTGCGGATATTCGAAATGCTAGTTTTTTACCGCGAATATCAGTATTTTGCGGATATTTAGAATATAGCTATATCTATTGGCAATGATGAATATTAGTTTTTTTTTCTTCACAGTACACATCACAACAATGTCATCATCCCTCCCTGCTTCGAGCTTGTGGTCCAAAGAAGGCTCCTAAATTATTTACTGTGTGAGTCAGTGTGGAGTGCGAATATTTCATATATGCAAATATTAGCAAATATCGGCACTTCCAGAGGACATGGATCCCTCCCTTCTTTTAGGTGAAAGATATAATTGCTCATGTGCACTATGTGAATTTCAGTGAGAGTTTTCACATGGAAAAAAAATGGAACAAACATAGGGAATATGCAAATTTTGCCAACATAGGACGAATATTCGTCCATATATCCGCAAAATATTGCGAATCCAAATATGGCCCCTGCTGCTCATCACTAATATTAAA